>NC_040878.1:41502197-42118446 GCF_003676215.2 Rhopalosiphum maidis
TACGCGTTCATGAATCTTTTTACACAAATATTATTATTAAGATGAACTTAGTATAATATATTTTAATATTGCCTTAAAAAGTTGAAAGTTATTAATACCCTGCGTTAAAAACGATAAAAAAAATAATAAAAGAAAAAACTTAACTATACAATTTAAATAAACCCATGTTATAATTTATAATGTATTTCAGGGTATTAACATAAAACATAATTTAAAAACAAAAACTTAAAATAACTAAAATTTCATAATTTAAATTAAATTTGTTATTGTTTGTATTTGAGAAAGTAAGAGTAAAAGATATGTAAGCTAGGTATATAGTATAATTTGTTCATTGTTCTTTTCAATTTTCTGACCTAAGCTTGTTTGATAGAAGAAGATATATGTCTATATATATATATATATATAGACATATTATAATGTATTAAATAGGTAGCTTAATTTTAGAATTTTCTTTGTCCGGAAAAAAGAAACAGTAACCCTTACGAATATCTAACACGGACTAGGTTTTGTTAAACATTGCTTTTGATTAAAATATATTTGAATTTTTTTCATGCGGTGCTTGTAATCTATATTAAAAAAAATTCTACCGGAAAGCCAACTTAATTTTTTATGACTGTCTGAAGTTAAAATTGTTATGATATTAGATAAGTATAATAACTACAGTGAAACTTTTAAATAGCAGACACTCCCAGTCACCGAAATTTAATTTTCTATTTGGAAGTGTTATTCAGAGGGAGAATAAGAAGGAATCACTGTACTTTTCTTCAAACAATTTTTGTTTTTTGTTGTTATTCAAAAATAAATATCTTTAGATACTTAAAATGTTCATAAAATGTTTATAGAATCATTTATTTTATGCATGGTATATTTTAATAATATTTTTTTTAACGATTAAAAATTATTCGTTGGGTCAAAATCATTGAAAATTTAATGAAAGATAACACTTAAGTTATTTTTGTATCTGTATAAAAATTATTAAAAATACATAAGCAAATTTTTTTTTATTTACATTTAAAGTTTAAATTTTTAAAAAATTCTAAAAAATTTCGAGAATTTACAAACAAATATTTTGTAAAAAAAAAATGTATTAAATCATTAATTTGTATAGCTTAAATATGAAAATGTAATGCATTTTTCTTCATAAATAGTTTATACTGAGATTAAAAATTCTAAAATATATATGCCTAATGTACAGCCGACTTACCTAACTTTTTCAGTTTCATGTAACAACTTAAAAAATTTAAAATATCTAATAAAAATGTTTGTAATGATATTATTAACGACAATTATGTGAGATTAACTAATTTTTTTTTTTTAATTTCTCTTATTTATTATTAAGCATTTCATGTTTTTTGTTCATTAAGTATAATTATTATACTTAATAGATATCATCCAAAATTAAAATTTTGTTTAATAATATTAGAACGAATTATAAAAAATTTCTGTGAATTATCTGCCTGCTTGTCCTTAAATTTGTAATGATAAAGAATTGTATTAAAAATACAATTGATAAATAAATGGGCTTGGTAGAATTTTCTTAGGTCAGCAGATTTGTAACGATTACTACAAATATCAAATGTAATTGACATTTTTAGTATAAATACTCAAATAACAATATTTAATTCAAAATAAAATAATAAAAATATCCCTATTATAGCTTTAAAATTATATAAGACATTTTAAATCTATGAAAATAAAATGTCCAATGTGTTATTATTATAATTTATAAAAAAATCCAAAAATAAATTTACTTTAACGCAAAAGTAGAAAATTGGTGGAATGTGAGAGACAGAAATTTTAACCGTCAATTATAATTTACTTTTATACATTATTTTTATTTTATTTTTTTATTCTCATAAAAATATAAAATATATAAAAAAAAAATGTTAATTTTATTTGATTTATGAAACTCAGGTAAGTATTATACTATTATGGCTTTAAAATAATGTGGCTGAATTGAGTAGCGTGGTTAAAGATTTAATATTGTAACTTTTTAATACATTTTTGTAACAAATAGTTAGGTTTTATGTTTTGGGTTAAAAAATAGAACATTGTTGTTAAAATGACAGATTTTTTTTCTACAACTCAATTATTTTATTATTTTAATCAGTTGGACTCCGATTAAAATTACTCATCAGTTACCAACCGCTAGTTTGAAACTTTGACAGTTTGAACTTTGAGTTCTACATCTATATTTAAATTTAGAATTGAAATGCTGCTATACAAATGTATCATATAGAATAATAAAGAGATTCCAAACTGTAGTTCCTTCGAGTTCAAAACTTGGAAATAAATATTGAATGGAAAACAATGAATAATATATAAATTAGAAAATGTATTTATTTTACAAATCTAGAATAAATACAGCACAAGATTAATAAACAATATCAGTAATATAGACCTACTAAAATTCAAAGTTAAATTAATTACTATAAGTATTTATTTTATAGCCGCTTAAAATATTCAATCGATTTTATTTTATTTGTATTATATCTCATCGATTCATCTATTCACATACTTAAAAAGTTGGTCGGAGTTCATAAACTGCATAAATTGTAGGCATTTTTATTTTTTTTATATTATCACCTGTGGAAAAATAATCTATAATTTCTGAAACATAGTTCCTAGTAAAGAGAATTCGTACTCGCTTAGTAATTTTAAAACTGTTCGATGTAAATTTTTTTTGCGCGTAGAGAAATCATTAGGAAATTAAAAAATGTAAAATTATAAATTACAAACTCGACAAATCAATACTTGAAAAAATGCTTACAGAAAGAAAAAAAATAATCAATACGTTTTACATGTATTGCTCAGCATTTTTTCTATTACAAATAGTTAATTTACTAACGTTTTCAAAAATTTTTAAATACCGAAATGACTATAAAAATCCACGATAATAATATAATAATTAATTATTTTTTATTATTGTAGGTCACTGTTACCTGTTAGCAACACTTACTTTAAATTTTCTACGTCCATTTAATTTAATATATACACATTAATATACGGTTGGTTTCATATGCATTGCAAGTTTGCTACAGAAGACAAAAAAAGAGAGATTATATTGAACGGCACATATTTTTATGGTGGTCACGTGAACTTCTGAGTGTTTGGGGATAGAAAAGTTGTTGGTTAACCGCCAAAATCGAACTGCAGATTTATTACAGAAAAACTTTTGCAATGAACACATATACTTACGTTTATATTGTTACTGTGTCGTTTATTAATAACCCCTTCGGGCTGACAAATATCACTGCCGCTTCAGTGATTTATGTGGGTAGATGTATACTTGGAAAAAAAAATCGAAAAACTAAAAAGTTCCAGCAGCTGTAGCTAGAGACTTGCCATAGGTACTTTTTCGATCTCTAAAAGGTTTGTGAAAAAAAAAAAATGAATACTAAAACCCGAATATTGTTCATTGTATTCCGACACATATTACTAATACAACATATTGTGATATTTTTTGGGTAACTACTACTATACTGAAACAGATATTATGGAAGACTTTTTCAATTTTTTTAAATTACTGAAGATTAATTGTCTTTTTAATTTTACAATTAATAAAATAGAGTAGGTAGTTCAATAACACAAAACCCATAGCAAATATTTGATATAACCGTATCTCAATAATAATTTTTAAGAAGGTTAAATTTACCAAAATTGTTAATTTTTAATTTATTATAATTTTATTTTAATATAATTAATTACTGATACATTATTAACAAAATAAATTATCAAATTATAAACTAGTAATACTAGTGTACAGTATAGTTAATTATATTATTACATTAAGTTATTTAAATGTGACCGATTAGAACAGTATATTTAGTTAATCATTTAAATTTAAAAGAACTTTAAATTATTTATTAAACATTTTGTTATAGTGGTAAAGTTACTGTTAATATCAATGGTCGATAGAGATTTCAACGTAAAATTGATTTGGGTTATTTGAACGTGATTAAAATATCTACACAAAAATATTAATAACTTTTACAAGATTAAAACAAAATACTGCCAAACGTATGATAGAACTTACATAATTTAATCATGGTTTATATTATTTATTGTATTAATTAAAATACTTATTATGGTTCTACAAAATTTAATATTATAAATGTAAGTTACCAAGTTAATACTTGAAGATATTGATGCTACATACTTATAAATTATAATTAAAATATCCAGAATGATACAGAGACCTGGTTTCATTTACCTTGTCAACAGATAGGTTAAAGTTTTATTTATTGAAAATTTTAAAGCCATGATAAATTATTTTATTAAAAAAAAAAGATTTTAGCAGTACTCAGTTTATTATATTTTTTATAAATTATTGGACAGTTTTTTTAATTTTTATTTAAATATATTTCAAAAAGCAATATATTACTAAAAATTGATTATCAAAGAATATTAAACATAATAGGTCGGTCAGTTATAGCCTTATAGGTACCATTGGTTATAAGTTATCAGTGATAACTCACGATTCTTAAAATTAAAAAATTTACCACAATTGAAAATATTGTTTTTTATCTATGCAATTGCAAAACTTTTAAATATATTAAAATATAATAATGAAACTAAATTATCAATATTAATTAATAGTAAAAATTTTAAAATTAATTTAACTAAATTAGGTTATTTTAAAGCATATTATACCGTGCCATTACACTATTTAAAAGCTTGATTTAATAATTTGAAATTGCTTATTAAAGTATTTGTTATTGGTATTGGTCGGTCAACAATTACTATAGAACACGACAATAATTGATTTGAAATATAAAAATACACGTCGGTACCACAAAGTGCTTCATCCCGTAAAATATATCAGTTTTTAGTTTTTTTTTTTTTTTTTTTTTTTTAATAGCAGTTTCGTACAAACTACTTGTTTGTTTTCTTTTTAATTTTCTCAGATGAATAGTAAATGTAATTTTTGCTAGGGAATCATATTATTTTTAATGTTATTTATGTCAAATAAGTTGTTAGTAAATGGTAATTTCATTGTATTTGAAAGTAAAAAAAAAAAAAAAATTAGGTATAAACATTTTGAATATCAGAAAATAATTATTTTCTAGTCAAAATTACATTATTTACCTTATTAATTTTTTACCTATGACTTAGTGTTACTGATAGACAAGTGAGTAAATACGTTAATATTACACGTATGAAGTAATTCATAATTTGCTTGAATGTAAATGAAGATATATTGTGATACATAAATATTCAACAATTGTATACTTAAATTTATTGCTAATGAACAAAACATATATTTAAAAATAATTGTAATATTTTTGTTCGAACAAATGTCATATTAAAACAATATTAGTTTCTTTAATAACGGTTGTGTTATGGTAAAATGACTAATATTTCATTGTTTCTTTTAAGTGAGTAGTGGTCGACACCTTTGCCCGAAACTCAATAAGACGAAATGGTCGACTATATTGGCTGACATTTATAAATTGATTTGATATTGATAGATGATGATAGGTATATTTTACATAATATAATTTTATAAATTGAAAAAATGAGTAAATCTTGTTATAGAGAGTGATTTATAAAATACGCTCTTTCTATTTTTTATTTGGATTTTTGGAAGTTTTTTCATATACCTACTTCAAATTCTTGAGATTTTTTGTTCTTCTTAAAGACTGTCCTGTGAAGTGGTGCAACGCGATTGCGCACTTTTTACCTCTTTCTTTTGAGCAAACACAAATATTTAAATAAATATCAATTCAAAAAGTTTACCAACATTAATGATAACGTAATACGTAGTCAAAAAAAAAAAATAAAAATATATATAACAAAAATCAAATTCTTATAATTTTTTTAGTACAAAAACGTGATCCTAATGGCAGCAAATAATTATTTAAAGATATCTCATTATTTTTGTATTTTTTTCCCAAGCATTTATTATAAATGCAATATTTTCTTCTTGCTCTTTAAGAAGCTTGTTAATATTTAATAATACTTTATTGTTTTATACTATATATTTTTAAATAAGATTCACTTTGAATATGCAATAAAATATGTATAACTTGGTAAATACATGGATGATATGTATACATCTGAGCGTTATAGTGACTTTGGAAAGATTCTGACCCATTGGTCGTTGTTGCTTTTGTTGAAGGTTCAGTTGCCCATAACATCGGTAGAAAAGCGGCATCAGATGATATATAATTGTAACCTAACTTAGGACTACATTTTTATGTTAGAAAGTTAGAAGGATTTGGTTTTATATATATATATATATTTTACTATACTACGTATTACGTTATTATCAATGTTGATAAATTTTTTGAATTGATATTTATTTAAATATTTGTGTTTGCTTAAAGAAAAAAAGTAAAAGTTGCGCAATCGTATTGTATTTTCTCAATTATAAAAATGTAAAATGTGCACAATCGTGTTACGCCCCATGTGAAATTATAAATTTCTATTTTTCAAAAGAGAATCCTTTTTTTCTACCATAAATTATTATAGTTTACAATAAACCATAATTTGAAAACCTGAAGTTTGTATCATCACATATTACACGTAGTACAAACAATCTTAAGAATTCGAAAATAGAATCTTAGTGAAATTTAAAATTTTCAAAATTCAGTATTTGAATAAATTTATTATTAAAGTAAAAAATGGGGGTGAGTATGCTTGGAGAATCTCCCTGTATATAATGTATTTATAAAATGATTTTAAATTATAAATAATATAATATTATGCTTAGATGCTTTAAAACAGTAAACTTTAGTTTATTAAGTCTATTAAACTGTAAAATTGCAGTCGTTCAATTTGCAAGATACAAGTTTCAATTACTGTAACTAGCTTAAATTTATGCACTCAAATTTAACTAGCTAAGAGCTAGAAAATGGTTTCAGCTCTTCAAATACTTTAGGCACAATTCTCCCGGGCATTATATAGTTTTTATTTTTATTATTAGGTGGTTGTTTAAACACAATTTTTCATTTGTTTTAATCTCCATTCAAACATAATATTTTTTTAATTTTGTATTTATAACATAATTTATTTATGCAACACGGAGCAATGAATCGAACAAAAATGTAATTGTACAGTAAGTAACCATTTCAAACTATACATCAGAGGATATCAACTACTATAATGTAGATTATTGTTTAATTTACATTCTATATTGTAGTAGGTATGATAGGGACCTATGGTAAAACCACTCATAATAGTAATACCGTGGGCCAGTCACAGTTGAAGGCCTGAAGCCCATTGTATAATATCCTAGAAGAAATTGTTATAGAATTGATAATTTATATTTACGGTTGGTTTTTTGTCATGTTAGCCTTTTGACCTTTTTAGCTAGAATACTTTTAGACATTTGAATGCTAGCCTTATATAGTTTGGATTTGGACATATGCCCGTATTCCTATACTATTAATTGTAGTTAAAAGGTTACGACATTGACCAGTGCAGTCACGATTCTAGTACATTTAAGGGATTGATGTATACAAAATATATTTCATTTTATTCTGGATACATAATAAACCATAATTTATTGTTATATACAAGAAATTTCACTATCATAAAAATATTTCAAACTTTACACACCGTAACCATTTTTATCACAGTACTAAATAAAAAAGAAAATTACACCTAAACAAACATAATATATATGTTTCCCTTTATAAACCACAATAATAGTTTTGACACAGAATAATTTGTTCTGTGCTTTTGATTGCTCATTGATAAAATACATCATATCTGTTATAATACCTGCAAATTAAACAAGTAAATGAATATATTCGTACCTATAGGCTATAGTTGTATTAGAATACAAATACTTATAATACGTACCTATGATTAATGTGTGTATAAATATTATGTTAGAAAAAATACCAAAGAAAACAAATATAATAATATATATCATGTTTATTGACTATGAAAGCATTTTTTTTTTTTGTAAAAGAACAAATTTCTTATAAGAATTAAAGTTTAGGAAAAATCTTGAACTTTTAATTCTATAATCTTACAAAATTAATTTCAATTTTTAAACTAAGAAAATACAATTATTTCAAAAATATCAAAATATTTTCATTATTTATCATTTATATATTATTTTATTTAACACATTTTCAAATTAAATAATGGTATAACTTTATAAGTAAAAAAAAATGTGAATATCGGTATGATTGTATACTATACTATTATTTTAAATTATTGATTAGTATATATAATGTTAAACAGAAATTGATCCCTGTACTACAGAGTACTATTTGTATAAAGCTTTCAAATACTAAGAAAAGAGTTGACAAACAGTCTAACATCCATTAGAAGATTGTTAGGAATTACACCCACCATATTATAAATATTACTAACACTCGACATCTAAATAACAATATGATGATTCATAAGACACGGTACAATACAATTTATTGGATTTTCTACGTGTATTAATATTTACACGGTGTGTGTCAAACGTCTGAATCTTTCAGAATGATAATAGTTTAATTTAATGGTGTCAGGTTTTGTGTGACACGCATCAACAGTCTATAAATAAATATCAAGATAATTTAACTAGAATACTAATCAGGCTATAATAGTAACATTAAATTATAAACTGTTGAATTATTTCAATCGTGTTAAAATTTTTAGTTATAATATTCATGAGATAGCTAGCCCTAAATAACGTGCATTTAATTTCATTGTATATCCAGTACGAACTTTTCAAGATAATCTGATAATAATAAACTTAACATCTATTTAGATAACTATAAATTACATTGTCAACATTTGTATTGGAAATATAGTATGCATGAATATACTACACAGCCTTTCCTAATTGAGTATATCTTCTCTACTTTAAAGTTGGTTTTGTGTTGTTTGAACAATTTAATAGTTGAGGGTTTCTTTTTAGACCGCATACTGGATTATCATTTCATGAGATTAAATTTTCAGTTACGATAATTATAAAGTTTCGTCCAAAATATTTACCAAAATTCAACTTCTTTGAATTGTATAATAAACCACTGTATACTTTCATAAGAAAATCAATTATAATATGAGAGAATTTAATGCACTAGACGATTTTAAATACCTACCGATGTGTAAAGTTTTGTAGTTACAATACATGATAATACACGATAATATTATTTTAGTGGTTTAGAACTGATGTTTGATAAGATATATGTTTTATCTTTTATGTTACGTAAAATGTATGAAATAACCACACAAATAATGCATTTATGTATAATTATACTCTTAAGTCATCGTATAATATTGTATATATTATAAAATGTAACATTACTATTCTTGTGAAATCAATTTACATAGAATATTTTGATATTTAGTTTGTCACACCATAACTTGAAAATATAATAATTCAACTGTATTTCATCGATTGAAAACTAAACTAGGTATAGATACATCATAAAAAAACGCTTTTACTATACTTGTCCCCCAAAGTGACATAATTTACATATATTTATCAATGAAAACTGGCAAGTATATATTTAATATAGTCTGTTTTTTCTTCAATAAGACCCAAAATATCCCAAATAATTTTACCATAAAAATTGTTACGATAAAAAAAATATTACAGATTTAAATTTTTATATGATTTCTTTGCAAAAATATTTTACTTAGAGAAAAAGAATATATAGACAAATTGATTTTTAAATTTATATTATACCTAAACAGGAATTGCGTATACACGGTGTTACTTGTAAATGAAATATACTTTTTTATATACTTTTTCCTAAATTAACATTTATTGATATTATCTTAATTTAAAAAGCATTAAAACATATTTCCTTAAAATCGAAATTTATAAAACTACAGAGACAAAATACAAAAAACATAATTTATTCGGGCGATTTTCTGTCAGAATAATAATGGTAAAAGTTATTAATAAAATTAATTTCATCTTTTACTGATCAAGTAGGTATCATTATAATATTATAATCTCAGTAATCATTTTTTATATATTTTATATTTTTATATAAATATCTGTAGTAAATCATTTTCAATACTTTTAAATAAAATGGTCATACATTTAAAATATTATTTTATTGATATAAAAAACAATTCATTCTATTTTATAATTTTTAGTTGTTTAATTCGTTCCACAATATTAACTGTTAAGTTTACCGAGATAAAAATATATATATGTCACCTATAAAAATAACATAAATATCAACGCATTAAAATACGAATCAATTGAAACTGTTTATATTATTCTACATGGTATTGGTTTAGGTACTTATACCTAATAAGTTAATTACGATAATGTGTGTACAATATTATTAATAATAATAATTTATAATAGAATTTATGTGATGGTTTTGCCAAAAAATAAGTTTAATATACTAGTACTTAGTTATAAAAGTAAATTATAAAATATCTTTAGAAACAAAATCTGGCAGATCATCAACAACCATAATATTTTTTGTATGCAATGACTTACTATGATTATTTTCGAAATTAATACACCCATTACAGTGACCTCTCGATAACGAAGTGCATTTGACACCTACAATACAGAATGACTGGCTTGCTTTTTTCTCTTTAAAAATACGGTGTTATTAAGTATTAATTCACATCATCATTGTTTTGTATTATTGTATATTAAAAGTGAAAAAAGTTCAAATATCTTTATCTTTTTATAATATAACTTATTGTATCCTTCGATGTTGTCATGTAATATTTGCCTACATTGTCCGTTTGCTTGGCAGTTGAAATTATTCATTTTTTTTTCAGTCAATTAATTGCTACTTTATTTCAAAGAAAATTTTTTGTTACTTTTCTATGAAATATATCATTTTAAATTCTATAAAATAACATTATTTGTTGTAAAACCCAATTCTCTAATATCGTATTTCACCTAAAAAATGTGAGACTTAGTACCTAAGTATTGGCTACCATCGCTAGGATGACTCTGATCATATATTTTATATACCATATTATACATATATTATTTATGATTATAGAAAGGATGTTTCTTATTAGTTATAAGTTTTTAGCCTTGTTCTTATTAATTTTTTGTATTGTGACCTTCTTCGGTATAATGGGGTAGGCTGTAAACTTGACGGGTTGGAAAATAAAAGCATCCCGAAACAGAAAGTTTTAGTTTATAGAAAAACGGCATATTAATATGTATAATTATACCACCTTAATGACTTAATAATACATTTTTTGATAGAATGCTCCAATCGGGCACATATATATTTTTAATTTTTATAATAATTAGTTTCTTGTGTTTCACTGCACTTAAATACTTCACACTATTATTATCTTATGACCTAAATAAAATTATAATTTGTGTGAAAAAAATTATAAATAATCATTTATTATTTGGTATGGTTGATAAAAACAACAATAATTATGTCTTACTAGTAAAAGTATAGAAGGCGAAATAATATACGTCGTGATGAAAATACTTCTCAGCTGTGTACGATAATAATCTTTTGACAAATTATGACAGGGAACTTTTGAGCTAATTTCCTACATGCAACGCGTGATATGACAAAATCGACGATAATGCCACGCAAAGTACTTACATAACATGATGGTTGTTTCATATTAACCCTGATACTATCGATTGAAAATCTTATTTATATACTTATTATTTTCCAAATGTGTGTCGAAACTAGCTCGAGATAAACTTTATGAAATCAACAAATTACAAAATATTTTTTTTATTTTACTCAATAATACATAAATTTTTAATTTTAATATACATAGGTTGAAAATGTTGTGCTATATTTTTCATTTATTCTTTTTACTGTAATCTAAGAGCATCATACATTATATAGTATAATAATTATACATATTTTTTTTTTTAGAATAAAATGTTGACACAATTGGATATTTAAACGAAAAGTAATTATTTTTCCTTTAACGATTATATTCAATTTTTTGTAATTATCAAGAAATACTAGATACAGGAATTTGAAACTTTTTTCAAAGTAATACAATTTTTATAATATTTCAGTTAAATTTAATCTATTTACACCATGGACCTATTTAAAAAATTCTACTACAATAAGTCAGTATTTATGTACATTTTAAGACCAACATTATTATTATATTATTTGCGATATTTTTTTTTTTTAAATAATACAACATTTATTGGCTATTATTAATAGTAATGTAAATAACTTCTTTAGAAATAGTGACTAATTCCTCTCGGAATCATTTTTCGTATACAATGATTTAATTTTTATCATTTAATTCATATTTAAAATTTCGATTTACTCAAGGAAGAAGTGCACTCAAAAAATCTTCCATACAGCAAACTGTCTTTTTTTGTTACTATTAAAGTATGATTAATTAATAAAAGTATTAATTTTAATGTTTTATTCAAATATTTTTTTTCGCTTAACCCGATTTTATATTTACAAAGTATAGTTACTATAAATCATCATTTTGAATTCATAAGGATTTTTTGTTTTTACTTTAACAGTTTTGTATTTAATGTATTTTAATTTTATACAATAGCACTTTATTTTTTACTCAGATTGGAATTGATGTTTTTTTTATGTTTTTCAGCGAACATTTTATTGTCCGTAGTTACTTTTCTCTGGATTATCATTAACATATGATTCAACACATCTTAATACATTTAACGGGTTTATTCTTACATTGTTATTGTTATTTTTAATGCATGTATCTACATTTTACACTATACATACTATTTTGTTACATCGTGTCTTTAGTAATATATAATTAAGATAATGTTCTCGTATTGAAATTTGATAATAAATCAATTAAAAAGAAATATCGTTAAATGAATTACTCTGAAGTAAAATGTTCATGGTATTCGTTCAAAGGAAAAACAATACGCCGTTGAATAGGTAATACAAGATTCAGATCAATAAATCATTTTGAAATTCTTGTTTATTTATTGTACCATTACAATGTAGAATATATTTTAAATCAATAGATATTAGATACAAGTATAATATAAGGTTTTAGTATAAACATGTTCATAATTGGTTTTTAATACATATTTAATAGCATGAGCAAAACTTAACTTTTAAAAATTTAAATTTTTTCTTAAAGCTCACTAAAAAAATATAAAAAGTACCTATCTACAACCTCATTGAAAGGAAATTGTTTTCATCTAGACTTTATAACTGTTTTCAAATGTATAAATCTCAGTTCAGTTTATTATTCAGTATAGTATGTAAATTGTATTGTTATTCAGTAAAGATTTGAACTGAGATTAACCGTTTTTAAAAGCATGAAAAAAATGTGTTCAAATAATGATCATGAATAAAAATGTTTTTTTTTTCGTTCACTGTATAAGTCATTTTTCCAGATGCACATAATAATATTTAGTATATATACATGCACATAACTCGCACTAAACAGGACGGTAAACGCATTAATCATCTTTACACAGTGCATAATATACGCTGACACATTAAGCTTATAAGAAGTTTAATACCCAAGACAAATGATTTGCTTGCATTCAACTCGTTCAAGTAAAAACTCTTTTGTGTCTATTCTTATTTTTAAACGAATTAAAATTCGCCACCCTAACTTTAATCTACAGTTAATAGAAGAATACATATAATATGAATCCTAAGTAATATTGAATAATTAAGATAACTTAATAATTATATTTGAGTAGTTTAAAATTTGTTAGATTTTAAATCAGTCTGGGATTTTATTACATTAAAAACAAAACGAAATCGTGAGACAAATTAAGTACAAGCCATCCTTAAATATTTAATGCATTTTAGATTCTGAGCAAAGCAATATTTACATTTAAGTTATCGATGTATTGAAACTTTGATAATGATGGTACTTAATGCAGATTATTTTTAGAATTTTTCAGTGATAATGATCTATACAATTTCTTAAAACTACTAATCAAATTCACTATTGGAGATCATGATGTTAGATGATATTTTTTACATTATTTTACTACGATAAATGCTGTAAGTTTCCTTGATAATATTTGTATTTAAATACCTCTAAACATTTGAATTAAACATTAGTTTGTTCATTTGTAGATGAAATACATTATTTTTACTATCTCAGTAGGTAGTAACTCTATTATTATTAAATGAATTTAATCGGTTGTTAATAATTGTTTTATGTTTATTTGTTAATTATAGTTAGAACTTAAATATATATATTTCTTTAAATTGATCCAAATAACATTGACATCCTAGGACATTAATTTAAATACATTTTTGTTTATAATAAACGTTTCAGTATATTGCATTTATAATTAAGTTTCTCTTTAGGTAGTTGATAATATTTATGTTTGATAGGTTTGGTTATTGTTTCTTTATGTCTTCATATTTTTTTGCGTTCTGTTTAAATATGTTTAACGGTATAATTTATTCCACAAGATTAATATATTATGTAATATGCGGTAGGATTTTTTTGCTAAAAGGTGGTTATGTGTTGTAGATGTATGACCAATTCAAAGGCGATTTATAATAGTTTCGTATTTTTTTGTTAGACCTAAATTTTTCCATACTTAAAATGTTATATTTTTTTTTTTTGTATTAAGTTTTATGTTTTATTTTATCCAATAATTTTACCATTTGAGATTTAGAATTTGTCGTATCTGTTTGCTGTTTCACGCTATCCGCGTATATGCTTATATTTTAAATGTTTAGGATTTGAGTGTCAGTAGAGATATTCACTTTTAAGTTTTAGAACTTCTTGATTTGCATTTTAATTTCCGTATTTATTCCTGTACCGTTGTTTTATTTATAAATTACCAATATGGTAATTGTGATATTAATGATCGAATTTCTTTGAATTATATATAAAAAAAATATAACAGTTTTATTGTGTAGTTTATTTAAATACCTATCAATTATATTCGTCAGTCAGTTACATTTTATATTTATTAGTGTGTATGCTAGCTATATACGTACGTTTTATTATTATGTTTTTAGGATGGTATTTTACACATATATCGGTAGATAGATAATAATATTTTAGTGTCAACTACTGTAGTATATTTTAGACTCTAAACTTTACAGTCTAAAGGATACATTATTGGTTTAGTAAGTAGACATTTATATTGCATGGAGATTGTAATTGAGTGACTCAGAGTTAATATTATATATTGTACCTATATAATAATATTATCATGTAAAGGATGTTTTCTTATAATATTAAATATTTTATCATTTTCCACTTGATGTATTTTTCTAAATAAACTATATATGTTCTATGATACGAACATATTATTTTCATTGCACAATACAAAATCTTGATTTTTATTGTTGTTCTTAAATGTTTTATGTATGAAATAACTTATAAGCTTTAATTTTCTAACATATGATAATATAATAAGAAAATTAGTCAATATTTTAATATCATTAAAAAAAAAAAAATGATAGTTAATCTGCAAAAAATATAAATCTATTACTGTAATTGAAGTTTAAACAAACAAGAAACAATCAAAATAATAGAGAAAAATACATTTCATCTGATGTAATAATAATTTCATTTCTATAGTTGTATATTTGATATACCATAGCTACTACGTATACGTTTTACTATAAGTTATTTTAAATATTAGCTAATAAAAAGTTCTAAATAGAACGAAATAAGATTAAAGGTCAATATATTTACAAAACTATTAATAATGTTTGAATTAAAATACTTTTAATTCGATGATAAGTGTAAGTAGCTAAAGGAATATATAAATAGGAAATACATTTCTCTTTTCTTATTTACAATTTTTGTCGATAAATTATTTTGCATAGACTATTCCCTCGATAATTTAAATGTGCAATACACATACACTTTAATAAAATGAGTATATTGTGAAAACAACATCGAAAGGGGGATTATCCTTCTTAAATTTCTATATCAAAAGATCGAATGAAAATGTATTCTTTTGAAATGTAGGTACAGGAAGAAAACAAAGTAATATTAACTCAAATCATTGTTTCAAACATACAATGTTTGTCGAATAATTTACTGGTAATTTCAAATGAAATTGGTAGTGTTCATACTACTGATTTCAAATGAAATGTCTGTTTTATGTATTTATCTATATATTATTTTAACCCGTACTAAATAATTTTCTCCCAAAGCACTTATTAATTAATACATTTTAGATTCAAACTTGGATAATTTGTTTATAATTGGAACTAAATTTATACATAATTTATCACTATTCAATACCTATACTTGTTAGTTGTTAGTAGAATATTCCTATTTAACTGAAAAGAAATTTAAATTAATTTTGAAGTTAATTTATAGGTAGTTTCTGGTTCTAAATATAAAAATTTAGTATACACGATTTCCGTATATTGTAGTATAAAATTATATAATAACTTGTCAAGCATTGATTGAATTCAAAGAGCAAATTTGAAAAACAGATTTAAAAAAAAAACCATAGAACTTGATTAATTTAAATCATAATATTACTTAATCAATTATTACAGTTTTCGTAGCGAAACATAATAAAATTCGCTCAAATCGCTACCGACTTGGTTTCAATATATGTGCGCGCCTAGCAAAATTAATAGAAATAAAAAAAAATATTGAAATAGTATGAAACGCATAGTCATTCTTATAATATTTAGATTAGTTTATTTGAAAAATAGATTTAACTATTTTGGAGTTCCTACGTTATTGCTGTTTCTTAGTTTCTCAGTTTTTCTGACCACTGTTTACTTTCTAGGTTTTGTACGATAAAAGTAGTGAACAATATTAATAATGGAGAAATATTTCCAAACAAAAGTTTTTACTTTTTTCACTTTGAATTTAAAGAATACTTGAACTAAAGTTCATTCTGTCAGAATTTAGGTTTGACTGAAATATTATAAGAAATAATCTGTTTTATTAATATAAAAATATGTTATATTCATATAATTTTGGGAGCTACCTACATAATTTCAATTAAACTCTGTTGCGCTTATTTGCATTATTAATTAATTATTATTGTGATTTGAGACCAATTGGTGAGCGTTCACAATAAATGATATATACTTGTTGAATATTAAGTCGTGTCTACCTTAAGGATACATTTGTCGTATACAATGTTATCGATTTACCCTCTTAAATGAAACGTAGGTAACGGATATTAGTCTGGACATGGCTTTTATAACATTTCTCTTATACTAGTTTTATTAGACGTATAATAAGATTTTCTTTTGAATATCTCAGACCCCATTGAATTCTACACTCTAAACTCTATAGCAGAGGTAGCCAATATGAATATGTTAGTGGGCCGCATGGGCAAATGCATTGATGACAAGAGCCAAAATGTTTGTAAATACATTTATATAATTTGATAAATTTTTATTAATGTTTACCAAAAAAATTAAAATTCATGATAATTATAAGTCAATTTTTATTTTATAAATAAGACGTAAGCGGCATCTGACTATGACGAGAGCTATATGTGGCTCGTAATTTTCACTCATTTTGTTCTTATAACCTTTTGGGTTTTAACTGTTTGCGTTTCAGGAACATATTTATTTATGACTATGGACGCTACTTTATTATGTTCAACGTAATAGTGTTATACTTGATTCCGTTGTGAAAGATATTGGCATGGTTCAAATAATAATAAAATATATATTTTTCCCGAGTGAAAATTATTGGATATCATTAAAATATAGTATTTTCATCAAGAATAAGAAGTAAGAACATCAGATAATAATTCACAAACCTTTTTGTATAGACACTCGTTAACCATTTGGTCAATAATTTCCCCAAAGACATAAAATAAGGTGGAATAGGACGTAGAGTGCGATTGCATTTTCCTACATAAATATTATAATATAAAATAGAAGAAGGTCAAAAAGTAGGTTCAGTATTGGCTATATTGATATGTTATTATATTCTTTATACTTTAATATAATGTATAATATATACTATTCTGACTATCTAATTTAATTTTGTTGTAACTTTAAAATACAGAAGTTTTTTTTTACAAATTTCATCGACGATTACGCTTTTATCTTCAATAAATTATAACTTAATTTAACGACGATGGTCCTTCATTAGAAGGTGTATCTTCATTATATTCAAGTTATTTAATTTATACTTGTTAATTATACACAGTTATAAATTGCTTAAATGAAATTAATCAATAAATTAAAAATATTTTTTTTTTTTTTTCATAGATATCTAATAATAATTTTAGAGATATGATTTAAGACTTAATTTTTAATTATTTATAATTTATATTATATTATATATGTTAATTGATTATGCATATGGTTTTTATTATTTTGGACCGTCAAAATTATTAAAATATTTTCTTTATTATTACTTACCTTTGTTTGTTAGACACTTTTAGACTTGAACGTGTCGATTAGATTATATTTATAAACATTTTTAAATATATTTGTGTATATTATAACATACAATTTACTGATTTTTTTTTAATTAAGTTATATAAATTATAATAAATACTGTTATGAAATCTCAATACCGCAAAGCTAATAGATTGGAAGCGATCAATTTCTGCAATGTAAATTATCTTTTTTTATAAATACAAAATTGTTAAGCTATAGTTGGAAAATAAATAAATACTTTGTAGTTTATACATTATATTTATTCAAATTACACAAATATTATAATTTATATTTTAAATAATAAAAATAAACTCCATGCGTTATATTTTTCGCAATAGTCAATAGTGTATAATATATACGGTTCATTAAAATCTGTTGTTGAGAAATAAGTAAATTATTTTTTTAAATAATAAAATTCCTTTTTTTCTTAGAAGATCATCATTTTCATCAATACGATTTGTTAATAAACATGATAAAAAATTATTGTAAAAAATAAAATATGGATTTGTATTCATGCCACTTGATTTTGATAATATTGTTATATATTTTCTGTGACGAAAAATCAATAAAGTATGTAGTTTATAACAATATATTATATTGCATAATGCGTGCGTAAAGTTTGGATAGTACTCGCAATTTATTTCAAACATTATAGTTTGAGTGTTATAAATCAGTAATCACATATGAATAATAAGTGTCCATAATGACAGTAAACATGACAGTGATTGAAGGGTACGAAAATACAAATAGAAAATTTAATTTAACTAATACCAACATATTATTTTGAAAAATATTTTTACATTATTAACAAGTTATATATTAAAAAATAAAATTAATTGACATCTTATTTATATCATTTAGTTTAAATATAAATAATAATTAAATTTACATTTTTTGACGCACTTAGGGTTAAAACGGGATTTTATATGATTACAAAACAATTTATTCAATGGTAAAGAAAACTTATTTAATATTGACTATTGTAATTTATAACTACATTTTTAAACAGTAAATACATTTAAAAATTAGAATCTAATTAGATAAAAGATAATATTTTAATAATTAATATTTTAATTATCAAAGTTGAAAAGTATAATTTACACTACCTTCTTTGAGTACTCACCTACATAGATAAATTAACAATTATATAATATAAAAAATGCATTTATTCGTTATTTGAATATCAAATTGTCTAAATAGTGTCAAGTTAAAATAAATAGTATTTATACAATTTTTGACATAAAATTTGCATATTCAAACATTATCACTATATGTGTAAAACAAACCCATACAAACTTTATAAGTATTAAACTCTATACGAATTTGAAAACAGTTTATAATCGCTTATCTTCTATATATACAATGCTAGTAGTACGTGGACGCAACCTTTCATAATATTTTAACTACAACTTTAATACTACTAATTGTATTTTTTCTGCATTGTTTTAATTTGAACAATCGGTCTCTCTTGGGATACGAATAAAAAATTTATTTGGTTTGTTATAACAAATAAAACACAATAAGTAAATATGTTATATTTTTAATTTGAAACGGACAAAATGTATTCCTATTCTTTTAATATATAGTTATTTAGATGTCATAAGGTTTTATAAATGCATATTGTGATGAATACGTGCTTTATAAAGATGCCAGCTTTAGTTTATACTCAATAATGTGGATAAAATTAGAAACATTTACATAGTATAGTTTGCTGGGTCATTATTATAAGTAGGTACTTATTGATATTATGATACATATAATGTACTGTAGTCAACATATTATTCTTGAAATAATAACTAATACAAATCGATTAATATTACCTTGCCGAGGTTGTGTGCAGGGGTTATTATAGAATACCGAATATAAAACTTCTCAGCATAATATGACAAATTGGAGAAACCAATTTCATTGGGTAAGTTCTCCTGGATTATGCCGGCAATACATCATCGATGACAGTGTCACAGTGGTAGGTATACTACATATTTTTGTTGACGAATAGAATTTCTTCTACCTCTTCTTCTATTGTAATAAATATAGGACTACCTATATAACGACAAGATGTTATATGATATAGCAATGTGCATCAAACGGAATTACAAGCAGCAGAATTTTTTTTTTTTTGTGAAAGCAGTAGAACTTTTATAATATCATCAATTTTATTTTAAAATAATACGCATAAAAATCGCTGTTTCTTATGAACTTGTTTTATTTAAAATTGTACTGATATTATTGGTGATCGAAAAGTAATCTTGAAAATTTATTTAATCCTAGATTTCTTTAAGCTTTAAAAATGGGTCGATAATGGGACATTTTCTTATTAGATACATTCAATTAAAATTAACTTTGATTTTTTCAGAATGTGTATTTTAAATTTTTAAAAGCAAATTTGTGCAAAAAAAATTATATTCAGAGATTTGACGATCTGATTTAAAATGTAATGCATTTTGAGCAACGGGTATACTTTTCATATAATGTTTGTACGACGAAGTATTTTAGTCACAGAATATGGAAATACAATCAAATCAATTGTATAAGTAGGTATTTGAGTGTATTCTGATGATAAGAAACAATTAAATGAGTTTAAAAATAATATTAACTGTATAGATACATATTATATGTATGGAATTTTTTTTTTTTAATACCTGAATCAATATTTGTTATTTATTATTAATTGGTTCGTTGTGTGTGTTAAAACATTTCTGAATAGTTTTATATTGACGTTTCAAATCCTATTATTATTTGTGAATTGTGGTAATTGAACAGGTACGGAAAGAAAGTCCCAATCATACTAAAAAAAATAGATTGGTGTGACAATTATCTTTTTGATATTTAGAAAACAATATTTTTGTCAAACTAATATAACATATTTAATGCTGTAAGTTGTAACTAATTTAATAACACATATTAAAGCTGGAATAATACGATAAGATGGATTACCTGCATTAAAAGAAATTGCCTCTCTCCGGTGCGCGCTGCTTAGTTTCAATTAAAAACATAATGATAATGGATGTTAAATAAGCAGTACCTACATAACCGTTGGCAATAAATTGATATTATTACCTAACGTAATATCTGAGCATAACATATAATATTTAATATTTTAAGCCCACTAAATTGATATATAGTATTAATATTTCACATTATTGCTCAAATAAGTCAAACAAGTTGTAAACTTTAAAAATAAATAGTTGAGATATTTACCTTCCATCTACTCGGATAATCGATAATAGGCTATATTATTAGGAATAAAAATATTATACGTAGATAATTTAAATCAAGTAATTGTAAATTTTCAACGTTTTCTTTGGATCAAAAGGTAATTCTTTAGTTAAAAGTTTTATTATCTTATAAAAATTACATCTTTTATTCTGTTTTAATAAAATCATAATATTTTTAATTCACGATATTCAAAAAGTATTCACATAATCAAGTTATGAGACAATACGATACACCTATTTATTAATTTGATCAATAATATAGTATTTATTATGTTGTGACAACAAGCAACTAAAAACCAAGTTCACTTAAAAGCTAAAATGTCTATGAACTTGCGTATTTTAGAAATATAGTTAATGTATAATATTAAAAAACAACAATTATCAGTTGATAATGGTTATTTTGTAACATAACTATTATAGGTATTATAATTTGTCACCACGATTGTCGTCGCTGATAATCGAATAGAAGCCGACAATCGTACTTTCACGATTATTATTATCGCAGTATGCTAATCAGCCTGACGCTCGATATCACCGCTTATTTTTCCTCGTTTTCAAGGTATCATTTGCAAATTGCCATTATTAATCATTAATCATAGTTTCCTATACATTCGATTTCTACATTTTTGTTATTGTTTTGCGGCTAATGCCCGTTATTATTATCGTTCATTCATATTCGTCGTTTTCGTTATCTCTTACCGTTACATTTTACACGTTTTTATTGGGCATTTTTTTTTATTTTTGCCGTTGCGGCACAAACCACTTTTTTTTATTCACACGCATGACGTGTGCTAATATAACCACGCAAATATTATAACGATGGGCTAGTGCAGCCACTCGTATTACATTTAATTATTATTATCGTTATTATTATTTGTTGCCATCGTCAATAAGCTACCAATGCTACAACCTTCCGCGTGAGTTTTTATCATATTTTTTGGTCCTTGTCATCGCATTTCGTTTGCGATGACTGATGCCGGTTTGTCATCACTGCGTAAATCCGCCAGTATATAACCTAACCTAACCTAACCTAACCTAACCACCTCCCGTAGCGGGTGTGTGAGAGACCGTCACGGTTCAGTCGTGTCACTCACCTATCAAGCCGCGGGCTTGCACATTTCCGCGTGAGTCCCGCCAGTAACTTGCGAGTCGAACGTCGCTAATCTCAACTACTTGCTAATGAATCTCGCCCATACGATCTTCACCAGTTTAAGTCATAATAAGTATTTTGTCCAAGTCGTGTGAGCCCTGTGGTTATTACATTAAACCGATCAGACCTCCAGAAAAAATAATAATTATGTGTTGGTCGCTTATTCTTTCATTTCAACGAAAGTACATTGAATTGCCTATACCAAAATCGAACAGTTGCTCTTGGACGGTGTCTAGTGGCCCTTTGGGTTGTAGTAGGTCCCTGTGCATACACAATGATGATATTTAAAATAATATTCAATACATAATATGACATATATGTTGTTTATATTTTAATGAAAATTAATTTTATTTTTTTATTGCACACATTAAAATTTTCTTGAAATAATTAATTGAAAATATTATTGATTATTCTTAGAGTTCTAAAAATTTTTAAATTTGTTTTAATACATATATATTATATATATATATATATATATATGTATATTTTTAAATTTTAAAATAAATTCCAATTTTTAAGAAAAATAGGGTTTATTAATATATGCACTTATAAATATTATAATAAATTTGACTATAATTATCATACAAGTATAATTATTTACTTTTGTATTGAAAATCGTCCCTACATTATTTATTGTGGTTGTTTATATTTCACATAATATTATATTATATTAATTAACAACTATGACGGATACGTTCTGTTCAATTGTATTATTGTTTATATAAATTAAAATTATTTCCTATGGAATTGTTAATAACTTGAACCAGACAATGTATATTTTATGTATACACCTAAAACAATATATGTCAAACCAAAATAATAGTCGACCTTTGTTTAGCGTTTTGCTTAGATCTATTGTTGCGAAGTCGACTTTTGTCGACCGTATAATATGAATGTGTAGTATGTAGTGTGTACTACGTATACTATACGTGCGTTGCGTTAGGATACATGTATAAATATATTATGTTTTAGACATCTATCATTGATGGATTTGGGCATTGTACCTTCTACCAGAATGTCCAGGTTAAATCGTGTTATTAACAAAGAAAGTCGTAAATAAAGGTCTTTTCACAAACATCCATTTAATAGGAACTAGGAAAAGTATTTATGTATTATCGTTAAAATGTCACATTTATATACCTACCTAAAATCCAATCATATGTGTCTAAATATTTTGTTTATGTGTAAATCATTTTATTGCGATTTTGTTTTAACAAATCATCACTTAATCGAATTGATCACATTTGCTTGATTGTTTTTTTTTTTAAGTATGAATGAGTTTTGAAAATAAAAAATACTGTGAAATATCGTTCATTTTAATTACCTATTAGAAATTATAAAATAAATGTTCTTTTCATGAATTATGATTTATGTGTTTTCTTATACTTAATAAATTATACTTCAATTATCATGTTTTATATGTTTTAATTTTTAAATTTCAGTATTATTATATGATGTAAATTTAATACTTCAGAGTTAATACTATGTACTTATATTGAATTTAGTTTAACTCAATATACATTACAATAAACTACTTGATGATGAAGTCCATTTGACACATGCTATACAAGAAGGAGTTCCATAGATTTTTTTTATTGCCTCTGAACTTAATGAATATTGAAACACTGGTATGAAAAATGTTTTAATATTATCGTTATTTTTTTTTTATTTTTTTTTAATTTTAAACTAATAAACTATTAATTAATAAATCAATCACGATGTTATGGATGTAACAAAAATACTAATAATTAAAAAACATCAATCAACAAACACATTAGTGAAACTATATTATTTTTCTAATGTAATCTCAGTGTATACTAAAAATGTTCATTTACAACATTTTATTATTATTAATAGAAACTAACGCCACAAAAAGTACACGAGTATTTTTTGTTTACAAAAATATTTATTTATAAAATTCATTTATCTCAGGTGTTATATTTTTGTTGTGAATAAAATGTTTCCTTTTTTAAATTATTGAATACTTATTTAAAAAAATATAAAAATATTTTCTTAAATAATATAATAATTTCAAAGTATCATTTTGATATCCTAACTACGAATATTATATTAATATTATATTAAGTAATATAATTTATAAATTATAATAGCAGTACTTTCCTTTGAGCTACGATTTCAAGTAAAATTGTATTTTTTTTTTTTTCAATGACTAGAAAAACTTCTAGACTGTGAACAGCGTTACTCAATAGTATTTTTAATTTTGGTTAATGAAAAATAATTTAATGAAGTTTTTTTTTTATTACATAATCATTATTAAAAATGTATTTTATGGCTGGAAGTTTCACACTGTAATAGTTATTAATACAATTAAATGTATAGTTGTTAGTGTTTATTATTTTTGAAATGTATTGGTATTATGATACATATTCAACATTAATTTTATAGTACTGTATAATATTTATGTGCAAATTGTATCATTATCAAATGTACGATTGTGTGTCATAATTCTTCCCCAAGAGAATATTCATCGCTATTATTGTCATAATTTTTTTAAATGTCGGCAATGTGAGGAAATTTTACCCAAGTAATGGCCGTCAACCGTTTTGGAACACATGTTACATTTATTGCGAATAGTGTAATGGAAAAAAACCCATTTGATTTGCATAATTTTTTTTCATACAAAACCTAAGTAATCCAAACTATTAATACTTTTTTCAACATAAGAATAATACATTTTTCTTCATTATCTATAGGAAATATTCATCAAATAATATTGCGAGCATGATATGTCACAGCTGTTCGTTGCAAGTTTATAATATTTAATGTGGTATTCTATTTACCCGTTGCGAGGTTACAACAGTTATAATATTATGTAATAATAATGTATATCTATGAATAATATTACTTCATTTAATAATCTGCTATTATATGGTATGAGTGCGTAACTTACCAATGAGTGAATGTTGTTGAACTTAAATGATTATTCAATTAGAAATTAAAAATGGAGTATATCACTTTGTTTGTCAAGGTATTCATCTTTGTATTAAAATCAATATTTTTGAAATAAAATTAAAAATAATGTAATATATTACTCCATAAGAAAGTCATGTATGTTACAATAACACGCAAGTAATAACTTTTGGACTTTAAAATAATAAAAATGTAAATGCCAGTTTAATTTCTCTTACACACCCGAGGGGGTCAGTTTATCAGTTTGGATATAAATCTAGTTTACGTCAATATTTTAATTAATTAATTTCTTTTGAGTATAGTATACATATTAAACATTATGTACATTTGAGATATTTTTAGGCAATGGAGACGTCAGACGTACAAGGAAAGTACGATGAGATATTATATTATTATATTTATAAACATTATATTAATGTGCTTATCTTTTATGTGTCTTTATTTAAGCATAAAAATATAGTATAATAATTTTTCGGAGAATGTGGATTATATAAGTTTATTTTTGAATTAAAATAATTATGCTATGTAACTTCACTGAAAAATACAGGAAAAAATTATTAAAAAAATAACTGAATGGCTGAAATGCACTTAGTGAAACCAGGATCGCCATTCGATGCGAATATGCCAGAGTATATTGGCAGGATATTAAAGTTTTCTAACGCTGATTTTGATTGACACTTTTTTGGTGTCTGGAGAAAAATTGACTTTTAAACTTTATTTCTTTTAGTGTCAATCAAATAGCAAGAAACAGTTTGTTGCGCTCAATGCAAATTGAATTGACAATCTTAAATGATGCTTAGTTTAAAAAAAATAATATAATAAAAAAAATATTTTAAGTAAAAATCAGCTTCAAAAAAGCAAATCTATATTTGATAATAATTTAGTTAGATCTATAATATCTAAGTATTGATAAATTTAATGATAATTGATAAGATACTTAAAAAATTGTTTCAAACATGAAGATTAGAGATATCTCCAATTTTCATGGTTTCAAATAATTTATTTCTTATCATTAAAACTTCGATGTATCATGCAAAAGTTAATATTCAAATATTTCAAATTAAGTTCAAATTGAATATTTGTTAGAAATAAAATGAATAGTTTACAATATTTTTAGTACAATAGATGCCTTATTAAATTTGTTTTGATTCATATACTACTACTATCTAGTGATAACTGATAAAATTAAGTTTTTTGTCTAATTTTTATTTCGGACACGGTTACTTTATTTATAATCACCTTCTTAAAATAATTATTAATAATTAATATATTTAAATTGAGTCTTTTTTTTGTTTTACATACTATTTAGAATTTTTAAACTAATAATATAATATTTTCACTCTATATCTTGTTGAAAATATAGTAACATTTGTTTTTATTTATTTTATATTCTGAGGGGAACAAACAGAGTAACCTATTGCTGCGAATCATAAAATACTGAGTTTTTTTTTGTATGCCTGTCAGATTATTTTTGAATAAATGAAGTACTCCCAAACGACCACAAAATACCAGACAGCGCTGTTTTATGACATACGCATATTACGAATAGCCTCAAAATGTATAAACAAATAATTTACATAATTATTTTGTTCAAAGAAAGTACTCTGATTCACGTGAATAGTTCAAAGTATATACACTTACTATAGTACTATATTATACAATATTCGAGGGTTTTAAACTTGAATCATAAAACTGTCAATCACAGAGAAAACTTTGCTACCCAAAGGTACTTAGGTATTGCGATCATCTTTATGTCCATATTTTTATATTTTATATAATATTATATACACACGTGCAATTTTGAATATTTGATACTCTGATGTGTACTAAAAAATTATTATTTTACATTTGTATTTAAAAGATATATTAAATAGTGTAATAAGTAAATCGTATCAGAAAAGAATGACACGAAGATCGTGTGATCAGGAAAAATATCCATTAATCATTTTTACTCTACAAGTATATATAAATAATACTATTATAGTAAGTTATCTAAACATCTAAGTTCAAATACAGATTTTTTTGCAAAGGTTTGAAATGTGTAAGAAAGATTAGGTATGTTATTAGTTGTTTTTAAGAATTTACTTGTTAATAATCGTAGTTACAAAAGTAATTAGTGGATTAATTAGAAATTTAAGGTCGTCTAGGAAGGAAAATAATTTTTGTGATTTTTCATTGACAATATTAATGGAGAATTATTGATTATTAGTAGCTTATGTATATGATTTATTCGAATGCTTTATATTATTTTAACTCAGGTTTTTATTAGTGACATTGGTTAGGTTAAGTTAGGTTGGGTAATATTAGATTGATAAATTATACTATTTGAGTTTTTTTTTTCTGGAATTCGTTATATTTAAGGCATCGTTTTAAGTTATTCGTATACTCTTTTTTACAGAAAGCGCAAATAGATGGTTAGATTAAAGGTATGTTATAATTTTTCTTAAATGATCGTTACTAAATTTGACATGTTTGGGCGGATGGTTTTGGTATTAACATTGACATTTTATAAACATTTGACTAAATTTCTCCGGTTCTTCTTATGGTTTTACAATTTTTATTTTTGTGTACAAAAATGTAATTAATTTATAAAAATATTTATTCAAATATATTTTAAAACTTTGTAAATATTTAAAAACTATAAAAAAATCTTTGCGATGGATTTATGAGTAGATTTTTCATTCTATACTAAATAGATATAGGTCTGTATAATTGAATGCAAATTAAAATAATAATTTCTCTTTAGTAAATCTCTCGTATTGCAAATTGCTATATAATACAGTGGCCTAATTGTATACGACTAAATTTCAGTAAACAGTATAACTTCGAATAATACAAAAATTTCATATTGAAATTGACACATAACATAGAGTACAATCCTGTGGGCTTGCAGTAAATTCTTAAGAGCTTGAAACTTTATCTATATTTTTTCTATTTATGTAACTATCACGGATTTCTAGTTTTGAAAATCTTACACTCCTTACTGTATAGTGTATATTATAATATAATATATAACTTCGTAACTTATTCTAATAGCGATGTCGTGATGGAGTGCGTTCAATTGACAATATAATGTTAAGTTTAATTTATAATAATCCGATAAACCTTTTTAAATTTGTCATAATTCCAGCTTTGAGTTGAGTGTTTCTACTCATTCTTGGTCTAGTCTACGAGCTCGTAAAGTAGGTGAAAAGTGCTCCTTTAGTTAGATTTATATTAATTGTACCTTACGGTATATTTATAAGTAAACATATATATATATATATATACATACTCGTAATAATTTAATATTATTTTACTGTAAATATAGATTATGTAATATTAAATTATCATATAAAGTTCAAAGAATTCATTAAGAAATAATATTGTAATACGATATTATATAATGTAAAACGTAATTAGATTTTAATCGATAAAATTAATTTTACATTACTTTTTTATAATTTAATGTGAAATATTTTTATTGTAATTAAATTTAATTATGTATGATGTTAAAAATGTGATTTTATAAAAAACAACGGGGGCACGTAATTTATTTTTTTATTAAAAAGAAAATATTGGGAATTTACGGTTGGGTAAACTTTAGAATTTTTGATTGTATTATAAATACTAATAAGTAATTTTAAACAAATCAAGTTCCGTTCAGAATTGTTTTTTCGAATGCGACGATTTATCATTATTTTATAAATCTATATTGATAATAATAATAATACTTTACTATTCAACACAATATCAGCAAAGAAAGATAATTTGTCGGTATAAATTTAAAATTTGGTTAAATATTAAAACAGTAAAGAGAATTAAAGAGTTAATTTTGTATATAAAAATGTTAGAAATTAGGATCTAGAACAAGTGTTACCTAACAATTTTTCGATTCACTGGAGATGTATTTTCCACTTAATCTTATTTATGTCTCTTATTTTTAACAATTTCAGATAGTCCTTATAAGTTGTATTATTTGTTATACTGTTGTAAATTATATTAACCTGTGTTCTAATATACTGCACGATATTTACGAATTATTTCTCAATTTTATCGTTATACAATAATATCCCTTCTGAATTTCATGTATTTTTATGTTTTTAAAACCATGATTGCAAATTTTTGTACAATTAAGATTAAAAATATAATACCATTATTTATAATAACCTAATTAATAGTCAAATTTTTTTAGAAAAATGTATACTATTTTGTTTGTAATACAAATAATACATATTCAGTGGTAATTATTTACCAAATACAATTAGTAAAAATATTTATACTCAAATATAAAGGATTTCAGAAGAGCTCATATTTTTAATCTATTTGAAATGTTACCGAGAAATTTGAAAAATGACTTATTCCTAGATGTGTGTCTAATTTACTTTTTATTGAGGTAAAATATGAAACTTTTGGAGTAATCCTTATTTTCGTAAATACATATTTACGAAAAAACTAAAAAAAGTCATAATTTTAAGACTATATTATAATATTTATTCTCTTTCCAACCAGCTACTAAAATATATCTATCATTTGCACATTATATATTTTTATCGAATCAGACATGTGTAAAATTGGATATTTTTTATCATCAAGTATCAAACTTTTTTGTGAAAATAAATAACAATAATTTGTATTCAAAATTGTACCAAAGATTATAAAATTGTGTTAAATAGATCACTATTTATATACTTTTATTTTATTGTTTTTAATGTAGCTTCGCCGATATGGGCCATTAGTTTTACCTTGTCTAATTAAGTACTTATTTTCATGAATAGATAAATATTTATACGAAAGTTTGTCGATAAAAATGACCCAAATTTTGAAAATATGATTTCACTTTCATATAATTTCTTAAAAATTATAAATATCATTACAATTGAAAATATATTAATAAATACGCTGACGATTCTTATACTTTCTTGTTCTTAAAAATTATTAACTGAGATTTTGACGTTTATTACGCATAAAATGATAAGAAATGAATTGGACAAGAAGTTATTTCAAGTTAATTATTCAATGTGAAATGTAAAAACTAATTAATGTAAAAGACTTTCTACTTTCGACAGACACAAGTTTTGTTTATATGTATTATAGAATTTATAAGGAGCAGGTATCAACTTTTAAATTTAAGTTAAATTTAAATGTTATTTAATTTTGTAAAGCTTAATTATCAAAAAAATAAAAAATATATTATTTAAGTTATAATATTGTTTATGAAAAAAAAAAATGATGTTAATAATAATTATATTACCTATATATTTTATATTTTATTTATGTTTTTTCAATAGGATGTTCCTACTCATGTGATAATGTTGACCTTTCTTCTAATGGCTATTGACCGTTACAGACATCTTAAACATCCAAATAAAATGAGACTTCCGCCTTTAGCCTGTACATTTGGATGTTGGATAGTTGCATTTTGTATTGTGTTGCCATATCCCGTTTACACTGCTTATTTGGATTTGGGTGTAAGTGATACAACATTTAAATAGATCTATAAAAGAAACTTTCTTAACTATCCATTGTGTTTTATAGGCGTACATAAAAGTACAATTTGAAGGAGTTGGAATTTGTGCGGTGAACATGGCTGACGATATGCAAGATTATCTTCGGAGTTTATTCGTCCTGACGTAAGTGCTTATCCAATTTAGCGTTGACAAAAACGTTTAAATTTTTAGAATGATAATTTTTGAAAAACTTGATGTTGAGTGATCTTACCAACATTATATAGCATCACTTCTCACTATTCATAAATAACCCAATCATGTATAATCACTACACATAAGATACCTATTTATCAAAATTATAATAATGTTTATTAATTTTTACGTTTAAGTAATTCCAATGGAAGATTTGTTTCAGTACGATTCTGCGTAAGGGAGCTCACAGGTTATAACTTATAAAGCTTTGGCCTACGGGCAAAAAGTTATTGGATATGGTTTTAATTAATACATGTCGATGTGACATATATTACGTAGGCACCTACGTATAAAGTTATATAACTCGTTAAACATTCATTCAACCGCGTGCACATATTTGTCATTATTTGTCAGTGGTTATTATACTCATTGTCATTGTAGTATAAATAATCCTTTAGAAACCTTGCTTTAATAATATAAGTTATTATAAAATAATTAATATGCCATGCTTAATAAATATAAAGTCATACTTATATTTATGCGTACAGTATACACATATTATTGATTGAAGAACCTATAGCTTGTTATTATTAGCAATAATTTACTCGGTGAAAAGCCATGTTTTATCAATTCGCAGTCCCGAATGCGTATTCAATCGTTGTAGACGATTAAAATATATCTGTAATACATAGATATCACACAATATTATGTCGTATGTAATTAATTATAATAATAAAAAAGTTAAATATAAATATTTGACATTTTTCTGTGTGATAAAGTAATAATTCACATATTTTTTTTTTTTAAATAAAAACTTTATAAACAAATTTGTTGGTTATAATAAATTATATTATAATATAATATTATAAAATTAAAACTTTTAATGCAAGTATTTACTTGTTAGGTACTGAAACATAAACATACGTACAGTTATTTTATAAATTATTATATTGATATGAAAATATATTCATAATCCATACATACTTATAAATAATAAATGTTTTATTTATGTTATTTAATAGTTAATACGATGATACATAGTATCACATTTTCGATTTCATATTTGTATTTCATTATATGTAGGTATAAGTAAAAAGAGGCGTTGTGTAGTAACCCAGTTTTACAAAATATTTATTATATTCATCCAGACCAGTATAATATACTGGCAATAAATGTAATGCATGCAATATTTTGTTTGTAGAAATAACAGATATTGTTGGCTAACAAATGGTTTCGGTTCATCATTTGGCCCTGCTATGTACGATTTACAATAAGTGTTAGCTAGTCGTTTTCTCATAAAAGTTTTTAAGTAACCACTTGACGGTTACTTATATTTTATAGCTAATTCTTGGGAATTGTCATTGAATTTATTTCATAAAATATTATTAAAAAGGTTAGGTTAAAAAAAGTTATATAAATCATTGAATTCGACTAGAGCTAAAATAACGCGATTTTTGACAGAAGAACGTAATAATATTATAATAGTAACCATGACGGTTCAATTAAAATATTGTTGTTAAAATTATATACAATATATGATTATTGAATTTATTTAAAATGTTGATTTGATGTTTATTGTTTATTACACATCAAGGTTTACCCTGGCCAAGAAATTAATATTATATACAATGGAACCTCGATTATCCGGTATAATGGCGGGGAGAGGGTCAAACGAATAAATGAAAAATACGATTAATCGAGACTTTTTATAATAATGTAATTTTTTATTTAATTATAATTAGAAATATATACAATAATGTTATGCATCTACAGTCCATACTTATTTTTATATTTTCGGAAGAGTGAGCACGGTTAATCGCGAACACGGATAATCGAGGTTCTATCGTAATATTATATTTTTGAAGTTAAATTTAAAAACAAGATTCTTTTAGCAAAGTGCTAACTAAAGTTTAGTTTATTCAATCCCGAAATAAAACATTTTAATTTCTGTTAACGAATTACGTAATAATAAAGATCGACAAATTCTAAGGATAAATTGAAAATGCTAATATTTTAAAGTTGAATAATTAATATCTATTGGAATTCAAATAGTATTTAAAGTTTTAGATAATAGGTAGACTGCAGCTGGGTAAATAATGATGAATATGTACTAAAAAAAAAAAAATAAATAAGATAAGACTTTATAATATTATGTTATTACGTGTTAAATAATAATTTAGCAGTCTTTATAAAATAATATTATATAAAAATATTGTGATAGTTAAAAAAATACTTAATGATAAATTACTATACTCTTGCTTATTATGTCACTGCACATAAATGTATATTTTATGAATGACTTTTTTTGGCAAACTCGAAATAATTTTTTTTTATAAAACAGTTATATCAATTAATGCGGTGAGTAGTAATGTACATTATCCATAATATTAAATGATAAATGTTTTTTTTTTATACTCATTAATTTTTAATTTGTTTTAAACATAAATTATTATGAAATACATTAAACACCACCAGACATGATATTATGTAGTACGCTAGAAATTATGAACTAAAAGTATTTGTTAGTATAACACGGGTGGCTTGTGATATTTTTAGATTTTCTCTTTATACTCCTACCTACTTAATTATATATAATATTGTATATTATGCACATAGGATATTTTTTTTTTTTTTACATAGATTGTTAAATAAACATTGTTTCATTATTCATGATAAAAAATATCAACAATATATTTGTTATTATGCATATACTCGAAATGTATATGATGTATATTTTAAAAGTTCATAACTTTCAAACTACGATAAAATTTAATTTCATAATACAACACGAAAAACATTTGACTTGGATGAGTAAATAAGTGTGAAAGTTTTCATTTCAATTGTTACAATATAGTTGAACTTAAAGTATTGATCAATTAAAGTACATTTTTAGTGAATATTAATTAAAAGAATAAATAAATTAGATATGTACTGTTACTTATTGAGATACATTTTTGTGTAGTATAATATAATATTATGCAGTAAGATATGACATTTAAGAAGTAGATATAAATACACAACATAGGCAATAACTATTTTTTTTTTTTAATTATTAGAGCTTTAGTTATAAAATATGTTCATACAATTTTTTTTTTTTATTTGAAATTTGAAATTTGATTTTTGCTTAATTTAACAGAATACAAAATAGAAATTCAAAATTTTAATTTGATTATTTTTAAGGATAACTTAGATTTATCATTCACAATTGAACTACTGAAAATGTTTGTACAGCATAAAATATACAAATGTAATTGATATAATATACGTATAATTGTGTATGCGATATTCTACTGGAGCCATTTCGTGTTGTTTATTTATATTTTGCTATTTGCTATTCGCATAATATTATGCTGTTTTAGCACATGACGTAAATATTATTTTGTTAAATTATCCCCCAGTTACGGCCTTGATCATAGGTAAATAGGATCGGGGTTCGGGAGTAATCTAAAATCTGTTGGTCAAATTCCAATTACATTTAGGAATTTTGTATAAATAATAAAATCATCTCAATGTATAATTTAATAATCAACGAATAAGTTTATTGGATTTTGATTTGTATACTTATTAGTTATTTCTGCAGAGTTGTCAAAACAATAAAATTAATACAAACATATTATTAATCTAAAGTATAATACTTACAGATATTTATACTAGGTGAGAATTTCAAGTATTTGAGGATACTGAATTAATTTCGTTGCATACTGGTTTTTCGTATAAATTCATGTTTTTCCTTAATTTTTTTTGGTGTGTGGTGGGGGGGGATTACTTTGGAAATACTAGGAGTTTTTGTACTTTTGACTATCTAAAATACTTAATAGATCCAACTTGTTACAGTTTAAGATAAAACTAATTGATAAGGTGAGATGTGCGAATAATATTATGTTGTGCCACTGAAGCATTTATGTATTAAGCAATAATAAATTATTATTATTATTGTTTAAATATAAACAACGATCCATTTTATTGTTAACATTGTTGCAAATATTACAGTATTTAATGGTTAAATAGTAAGTGATTATAAAATAATTTATGAGTGAAATAGTTTTCAATGTGATAATATGTATAAAATATATATATATATAAGTGTGTGTTACGGGCATAGTAAATTATTGGACAATGTTAACATTGCCCGGGCATTGTGGTATTGCCCGATTGTGATGGGAAATGTTAGCAAAATTATATATTGCACGGGCATTATAGAATTGCCCACTCTAGGTTGAGAAATATAAGCCAAAAGTTCTTTTCAAATAATTATAAACCTTACTAAGCTTACTAATCGTATTAATTATTAAATTATTAGTTGAATATTATTGCTTTAACTATTTATTTTTACAATTGTTGAAATGACATTGTGAGTTGCATTTTATCTCAGCCACCTTATACATTTACATTTTTTATTTGAACATTTTTTTAGTACAGTTACATCTATCTTAACCCTATCCTCTTAAATTTGAATATTTCCTCGTTGCTTCTCATAATGTAATTGTTAGATCAGGCACATCCTCTACAGGAACTAATTTTTCATAGCACGTAGTAAAACTGGTAGAGAGAACAATATATATTAACATTATAATATACACGACTTTCGATTATCGACTGCGCTGTACTTATATAATAAATAGTATTAACAACTCACATATGTTAAGTACGGTTTAATAATTGTGATAATAATTATTGTACAATATATTAGAAGTTAAAACCGATTTATCGATAAGCCGATAATATTGCAAATGAAAATATAATCTTGAAACGACGATATTTGAGGAGATAATATTGAGTTTTATATATTAGTACCTCGTTGCTCATACTATAGTATTTTAAATACCTACCAACAGACAATTGTTTCATAATATTTTACTATTATAATTATATTCTCTCATACATATTACTTTAAAAATATAAAAATGCGTAAATAATATCAAAAAATATAATATGTAGTAAATTGACTTTAATATTGTATCATATAGTATATATCCACTTCACTATACCTACTTTTTCTTAATTGTTTAACATTTTTAAACAAATTTACTCAAATCTTAAGTTTTGTTAATAGCTTATAACCCTGCCCGGCCAAAATAGTATTTTTAGTGTATTGCCCAAAAGCATCAGGCAATGTAAACATCGCCCGTGATAATCTACTTTGTCCGTAACATAATATATATATAATTTTATATAGAATAATAAATCGTTAATAATAAAACAGTAAAAGCAAAAAAAAATATTTTTGAATATTTAAATATTTTAAAAATAAAATAATGAAACTATATAATATGTAGATATAATTATTTAAAAAAAAATTTAAAAATTCCGAACTAAGAACCTAAACATTATTTTAAATGACTCTATTTTATTACCTTTGAACGTATGTTTTCGTTTTATTTTTTTTAATGATGGTAGAAATTATCTCAAATAAACGTAATTAAAATTTGTTTTGTTATAATTAACATCTGAAGACTTGATATCCTTAACTAGAACATTCAAAAACTCGTTTAAACGAAATGCTTTTTAGTATGGAAGTATATAATTCTATCTATTAGTCGTGACATATAACTTTAATCAGAATTTAAACATGGTACAAACAACATTAATAGTCACTATGATTTCCATCTCATCTTATTCACATAAATAATGAATTTTTAGTCATAGTAAAGAATACCGTGATCAAATGTTTTTTAAGGACAAGGTAATTATTTTCTGAGACCTCTGAAGAGGATCCAATTATTGTGTTCGATATAAAATATATATGTTGTACTACAATCTTAGCAGTATCGAAATAATTTATTTTCAACATTATTTTCGTTAGAAAAACATATAAAAATCAATATACGTAATAACAAAATATTTGTCATTAATAAAAAAAAAACTGGGGGGAAGTATCCGGTGTTTTGCTGTAGTAGGTGTTGAGCGTACCTCGTAATTGAGGAGTAAGTTTGAAAAGCAAGTTTATTTAAATACAACAAAAATGTATATTGCTATTAAATTTATTTATTTTATTATTAATATAATACGGTTAGTTGAATTAATTTTTGTTAAAAACATTGCATTTTTAAATACCATTGTGTGTAGACAATAAAATGTTACCAAAAATTTATTAGTGCAAAGTTATTGAATCGTTGAAATAAATATAATTTGTTTTATAAAAAGCATTAAAAAAAAATAGAATACTATATTATGGTTTACATTATAAAAAGTCTACAAAGTCTCTAAGTATCCAAAATGTTTTTTTTTATAATTTATGTGATTGATGTTTGTGTTCTAAAGTAAATTCCATTTAATTTATAACCAAATTTCATGTATGCGTTTCCACTATTATATACAAAATACATATGACCTATTTATTAAATATGCATAAAAATAAAATAAATAAATCTTATGCAATGTACACAATTCTATTTTAAATTACCCAAAAATAAAAAAACGAGATAAAAAATAACACATTTTTTGAGTGTATTTGGTAACATTTCGAGTGTGTTAGGAACACAATTTGAAAACAAAATTGATTATAATACTTTTATCCATAGAGATGATTGTAGAGGGTTTACAACTATTTACACGCCAACATATAAATCAATTTCAAATGTGTAATTTAAATGCAACATAACGTTTGGAATTTTTATATTACAGTTTACCATGTTATTTTATACAACATACATTATTAAACATACGTATGGTTAATTGTGTTTTTGTAAACATTTTTTTTATGAAGTTTATCGAAGTATCTTTTTTCAGCAGTTATACGTGAGTGGCACTTGCTGTCACGTGACTAACAAAGTACTCTTTGGTAGCCACCTCTGATATACAAACGCATTTATCATTTACATATAGTACGATTTTTTTGTAATAAGATACTAGCTAAACATGTTTTTTTTTAAGGATTATCATTTATCACGCATATGTAAATTCACAAGAAATAACCAGTGGCTTAATTTATTTTAAGGCTATTGATTTTTTGCAGATGTGTTTTATTATTAATTTACACAAAGGTAATTGTATTGTAGTAATTATAATTTATATTATTTTGACATTAAATTTAAACTTTTTAAGCAAGTTATACAGATCACAGTTAATTTCACTCATTTTTAATTCGATTTGTTTAGTTTTTTAAATTATGTTTAACTGACATGATACAGTACAATCTTCATTGTTATAAGCATATATATATATTTATTTTTTAAGTGTTCTTAAGTATAAATATTATTTTTAATATAACTAAAACTTAATTTAATAAATTCCTATAACAATAGTTTTAAATTTCAGTACAATTTTGTTTGAAAAAAAAACTCAAATGCTAAAATCATTATAGTTAAAAAAAAATTATCCATTCGGTGAAAAAGTAAACAATTAGCATACAGGTTTTACTCTTAAGGTATAACATAAAAACTTTTGTTGTTTTATGTTGCTATACTATATTACTTTTTACGGGTCACTAACTTGTAGCGTGTGATGGGTATTTGTAAATATGTGTTTAAATTACACCAACAATTAAATTTAGTAATTTATAAAATTAAAATAAAAGTAGAAAATTTATCGCTAAGTAAACATGATATTAAGCATATGATTAAAATATCCATTAAAAATGTAATTAAAAAATAAACTATTCATATTTAAATATTATTACATATTTTAATATAAAAAACTCATTTACACAACAAAAACTATTTAATTTGTTTCAATACATCATTGTTAAATGATAAATTAACTAGTAAAGTTTTATCTTCATGGGATCATAATAAAATTAATATGAACTTTCTTATTAGAATTGCAGTCAAATTTCACATTGGATACTTTTTTTTACATAATTGTACAAACGCATAATTTTAGATAGGTTTAATATATAACAAAAGAAACTAATCTATGTAACTATATGGATATTTAGGACGTCATATCTGCATATTATGTTGTTTCCATCATACAACATACACTATAGCCGATTTTCATTCAGCAGTTTCAATTTTGTGCTATTAGTTTTAATATTAGAGCGAAGTGATCATTACCAAACTTAAAGAAAAGAATATAATCTGTATTTTTTCATTCATTAATTTTAATATTTTAATTTTTAAACAAATTATGAGATATTTTATATTTTTATACCTATATAGGTACTCAATAAAAATCAATATATTGTTAAACACCGATGAGAGAACTCCGATGTTTTTATTTTTAAGTTTGGTTATAGAAAAATTATAATTCTAAAGTAACACAAAATTAGCAACGATGAACAAAAATTTTCAAAATGTTTACCATTCATAAAAATATTTTACCAACATTTTTAAATTTGCATAATTTTACAATTTAAATGAGTAAGCCTTATCGTTACGGTTTATTTTAAATTCATATTGTAAATAATATGCTTCTTGGTGACAAGTCTTAACAATAAAAATTATATTATTAGTTACGAATTTACGCAAAAGTGTATGTTTAAATCTCTTACGAAGTACATAGTAGATTTATTGTTATATACATATATTCGTGTATCAATTATTAAATGAAAATATCTATTTTACACTAAATATTCATAAATAATGTATTCGTGTATATATGAATTCGGGATAATTTAATAGGTGTCAAAAACAGAGTTCGTCCCGAAATTCGAAATACATACAATGCATTAATCATTTTCTAGAATGATAGTGTACCACCGTAAACGCGTACACTGGATTTTACAGATATCTCATGCATGGTTGACTAACTATGTTGTAATATTATATTGATGAGGCAACTTACACCCGCAACTTGGAAATAAATAAATAATTGTTGTTTAGTATGTCACAACAAACATCAAACCAATCGATTGTTAATATCAAGTTCCTACTGTTGTAGATAAATTGAATTATTTACACGAGGGTTTTTTTTTTTTTTTTATTAAAACACATTAGTGCTAATCCATTTGTGACTCCCGTGTAGTGATTGGCATAATGTATACATCAGCTACACTAATTTAAACCAGGATTTATAAAAACAAAAAGCAAAAATCTCTTTTCTATTGTTAATTTATACATGATATAGTAATTTATTATAAAATGTATTTATGTTATTACAATAGGAAGTCAACAGTTTTATTAAATTCCTAGTCTGCTGTATTATACATCTCAAAAAACAAATTAGTAGTTTAAATGGACACCATACGTTTTATTTATTATGTACTTAATCAAATTAGAAAAAAAATGTAAAATGTAAATAAGATAACGCTAAATATATCTAAGTTGAGTACACAGCAATGGAGTATGATAACTCTATGATGACTGTCCTATACCTACTCCATGTATTAATTTAGAAAATTATTTATTAAATGTTAATCAAAATTATGCTTACAAAACGTTTTGGCTACAACTCATTTGCACACAATTTTTGAACAATGAAAATCTTTTTCCAGAGAAATTTAACCACATATAGAATGTACCATAATGTGCGAAGTTCCAAATTTTCGAATGAATAATTACTGTTGATACAATTTATTATATTCATACAGTATTTCTCTTTACCCTTTATAAAGCTCAGGACATTTTGTCTAAACATATTGAGGTATCATAAATTGGCAGGCTTAATTATTTTTTTAACTTTTAGAATACTACTTTGCAAACATTTTTTCTATCTTTCTTTGAATAAGCTCCTTGCTATATCTACTCTTATAACCTGATTTGAATATAGGTAATGATTGTGTTCTAAACTATTAAATTGGTTAACAAATGGGTCACTATTGTTTAAAATTACATTAGTATTATACAATTCATTATTACAATGAAAATTGAATCTTTCATTTTTTTTAGTTGCCTATACTCGTGAAATTTGTAATTATTTCTATTTGAAGTCAATTTAGCGTCCATTTATATTAAGTTAAAATCGGAATAAATGTACATAAATAAACATTAAATAAGGTTATAAGGTTTATAAATTATCAGTGAAAACTTTTATCAAAAATATTGTCATTAACGTCATCTTAGAAATAGAAATATAAAGATTAAAGCCTATACTATACAAATCATGTACTTGGTGTAATATAATTATAATATTAAATAATAGATATCAAGAGGCGATAACTGATAGAAAAGTTCGAGTAATCGAGTCCTGTCTCGTGTAGTATCGACCAAAGATATGATAATGATGTGTATGTAATCTTAATGGTAAACTCTATACACTTATAGTTGTATCTAACCACAATTATTGAAAACAAGTTGTCGTAACTAATTTTAGAAATGTATTGTTATGTGCAAAAAAGAGTCATCGCTAAAATTTTAAGCAATGCGAATAAAATTACATTATAATACGCTCTTGTTTATCGAAATATTTTATTAAAATTATATCCATACAGAAAATGAAAAATAAAATAATTATTTTTTTTAATCCGAAATTAAATGTATGCATTATTTTTAATCCCATTTAAGTAATCTTGACTGTGTTATTGTCTTGATTAATATTGAACTAGTTCTAGATATTATATTCATACTATTTTTATTAATCGAATACATTTATTTGAAGATATTATCTTGTCTACTACAAACATATTTTATTCACGCTGTACATAATGCAGAGTAAAAAAAAAAAATTGCTCATTATTTATCATTGTAGCGTTGTTTCCTTATGTATTTTAAATATTTATTTTCAGATACTTGATTCCATTAGTGTTTATGGGCTACCTTTATTCAAAAATGTCAGAAATCCTGCGTGACTTGATGAATGTTCCCGCTGTATTTTACTCTCAAGACATAACACCAAGGTTAGTAATGTAAATGTATTATATTATTATCATAGTTATGGTCTGTGTACATTTCTGGGTTATATACTCTCACATAATTGAAAATGTTTTCAACATTTTGGTTCATACGATCAATGTTTAATAAATGGTAAGTTAAGAACAAGAGTAGGTTAAAAGTCATAAATTAAAATTGAAATTATTATATTATACATCTTAGGTTAATTAGAGCTCAATATTTTAAAAGTAAAAATAATGTTTGTCAATTTATGTATTATATAATACATAACTAATAAGTACTCAGTTATTAATTATACATATTATTTATTATATTATTTGAAATGTGAATAACCAAAACGTCATGCATATTATGTAGTTTTTAACTAGGGCCCGGATTTAAATGTACTTAAAACTACACAAATATGCTCTAAAAAATAATCAAAAATACCCTTAAAAATGCAATAAAATTTTTATTATACAATTTAGTAATTTATAAATAAGGTATACTTAATTATTATTTTATTAAAAAAAAAACTTAGTTTTGAAAAATTTACTTGTGGTGATGACGTTGACACGCATATCTTTTGGGGCAGTATTATTCATTCTAAATATACATTTACTCGATAACCTTATTAAATAAAAACCACTTTATAGTATTAATAAAAAAATTTATTTTCGGATAATATTTTAAAAATGCTAAATTTATATAGTAAATTGAACAAATATATACATTAAAACCAACCATATGACCCAATAATGAAAATTTGTTCTAAAAATGAAAAAGTCAAAACATGCAAATAAATTCAAAATAAAAGTTTCAGCTTTGAAGCACCCGTTACATAAAATGAATTACATACTTGAAAAGCATTGTTAAAAATCAACCAAAAAAATATGCACTTTGCATTGGAAACGGGCTCTATTAACCTACTAACCTTAGTAACCTTGTTATAACAATATATTTTTCTTATATTGACTAGGTATTACGTAAAAATGTAAAATGACTATGAATTTACTAGACACCTAATTAGTCTTTAGATATTATCTTATTCTAATTTTTTTCTTATTATTATTTCTATAACTTTTATAACGCAAATGTCTTCAATAACTCTAATAATATATTTATATTAAAAATATTGAGCATTTTTTTGCAAAATGCATTTTTTACAATTTATATAGTATATAAAAGAGAATGGTATTTTAGATTAAACATGAAATCTTGTAAGCTACTTGACCTATGACGCTGAAATTCAGTAGGTAGGTATAGTATATAGGTAGGAGATGTCCACTAAGAGTTAGTTCTGTCGACATTCAACCCCTAAGGAGGTTAAAGAAGGTAAATGTGGTAAAAATGAATAAACCAGTAACGACGAGTAATTCAGCCAGTAATATGTGTAGTTTCGTTTATTTTCTTCTAAATTGTCCACTCTATGAGACCTATCTTATTGCTATCAATGTTGTTATTTGGTCAAATCATTGCTATGCTTTGATCTTTTATGTGATTCCTGGCGATAAATTTAATATGATATGTTTATATTATATCTATTTCATATAGTTTTGTTCAAAAAATTATAAAAGTTATTTAATTTCATTAAAAACCCCTCCTTTAAAAACACCTCCCAAAAACCCTATTTAAATCCAAGGTCATTAAGCTGAAATATATATTAAAACTAATTATGATTTGCTCTAACATTGTTCAACATGGTACGTGTTAATTGTCGATGGAGAAACAAATAATAAACATCTTAAATGAGATCTATTAAAAAGTATTTCACTCAAAAAATACTACTGAACAATAAAACAATAACAATTGTTTCTTTGTGATTCAATAAATAAGTAAATTAATTTATTAAATTTATAAGCAATATTCCATGATGGTAAATAATACAGGATTTAAATGTAAACTCTCAAAAAATTATACTTGGTGCGAAGAAATAAATTCAAAGTTATTCGCCTTTATACATGGCTGATAAAAGTAATACCGATTTATATTGTAGATTCTAACAGTTTTTATGATCAAAACAATACCTGGATTACTTCTGAGAAAAAAATTGTAAGACTGTTTTGATATTTCTATTTTCGTTAAAACAAAATGTGTTAACTTGAAATGTCTTTTAATAATAATAATAATAATTCTTGTAACAAATTTGTATATTTTGCTTTAAATTAAATTATCATTGGTGGAGAACTGTAGTCGCTAAATTGTTTTATATGAAAAAATATATAAAACATTAAATCATGTTGTTTGTTTCTAAAGTTAATTACTGTAAGGATTTGAACATTTTTATTCATTTTCATTTTTCTGAATAAAATTTTCCATAGTATAATTTAATTATAAAATGATATTACTAGCTATATTATTATATTTTGAAAATTATCTCTCATTCGACAAAAACAATCTATACACTTAACAAATCAAATTTATAAAATGTAACTAATCCTAATTAAATAATTTTATAATGGTAATAATAGAATTTTATTGTCTAATAGCCTGGTAGATAATGCTAAAATATATAGAAAACAAAAAAAATCGTATTTATTGAATGACTAAATTTGCTTATTACTTTTAAAGAGCAATACAATGGTTATTGTAGTTGTTTGTTCATAATAATAATAATTGTTTATTATACTTTGGTTTTTAGGCATTTATTTTTCGTTATAAAATGTAATCAACTTCACACCTTATGGATATTGTTACGGAGCTATTATAGTATTATAAAATAAAAATAATTTCAAATGTTTTTTAGTATATGAGTAGGTATTACTGTATTAGAACAATTCAATAAACAAACAATTTAGTTTACTATTGTCACTCATTTTAAAATATAATGCAGTTTTTTGTATTCTGGTCACGTTTACATGGTAAGTATTCGTACTTAACTTAATATGATACATAATATAATTTTTCCAAACGCAATTACAATAAATTTATATGGCTACATAAAACTGATATATTCATGAATATTTAATGTATTTAAAATAAATTGTAGAAAATTGATTTTTACGTATTTATGATAATCATATTATGATACATATGTTATATATTTATCATTCATAATTCAATATCACAAAAAAAATTTTATTTTTAAATAATTGCTATTGAATATCCATTAAAAACTGTTGAAGTATAAATTAATATAATTTATTTTTAGCCAAAATAATAATAATTTTTTTTTCAATAAATGAAACCTCTTGGATTTTTGACAATTTTACCACCTTATCGAGGTATTTTGATAAATAGTTACATTTTACAATATTATTGTAAAGAGGAATACTTTAAAATTATGCAATTATAATATTTAAATGAGTTTAGTTATACATTGAGTGAACTAATGTCTGTTTAATAAATATACTTAATATTAATTTCTCTATTAAAATGTTATCATCACCTTTATCTCACTTTAAAAAGTATGAGTTATCAAATGAAATTGTAAAACCACTTAAACGTTTAACTTAATATTGTGTATCTATCTTGTACATCGTTTCTTATTAAGTTAAATAAACAAACTTGTGTCATGTTCAAGGTACTTGTGACTTGTGTACTCATATTTCTGTTATTTCGTCTGAACTTTTAGCGTACCTATCTAATATCTATATTATATTAGTAGCTCATTTAGTTATATTTATAACTATTTTGATTATTATTATTATCATCATTAACAGAGACCTAATGACTAACGTCTTAATAGGTCTATGATCATTACCATAAATAACTGAAATTTATTCCTTCATAGTGCATTTGTTCAAATTCAAATTTTTATATTATTTAAGGATTGTTATTTTGACTTAGTTTATTCAATAAAAACCATCTTTTTTTTTACAATAAAATTGATAAGCAGATAATCTTTTTAAGAATGTTTATGCGTCTTAATCAAAGTACGAACGAATAGTTTCTAAGTTATTCAACACCGATGATAACAATCCTAAATAATGGTTTTACACAGAAAAAAATACAAAATATAACATACCTATGTAGTGTATTACTTATCGTTCTTATGCATTTAAAAAATGATAAGATACAAATATATTAGTATTGATATATTATAAATAACTCATCATAATAATTTTAATATGATCATGGCTCCACCTAAAATTAAACTTATAATTGTTAACTGAAGTAAATATAAACTTATAAAAATAATTACCAATTTACGACTTAATAAATAAAGTTTAATAATACATAAATATAAATTAATCAATCATATTTTGATTTATATTAATTTATCAATATTATTAAAAAAACATATCTACCTACTAAGCAATCTAGGGAAATAATATGTACACATTTAAAAAAGCAGTTTATAGCATTATATATCATTCTCTGAATAGCGTAACAAATCTAAATATTTATTCAAAAATATGAATTAATTAAAAATTGTAATAATTTAATTTATAAAGAAAAAATGTGACGAGCATGCCTGGAAAGTGGTAAATCTTCCTACACAAGTATTTATTTTCATAATAATAATAAATTTATTCTTTTTCATTAATATTTTCTTCTAATTATGTAAGCAACAAATATGTAGTTACAACAATATAAATTTATTTCATGACTTGTGTTTAGGGTTAGACTATTCTAAAGAAAAATAAAGATGAATTAAAAAAAATCATAATAATTTCTTTGTAGTATACTTTTTATGTAATATGCAATACACTATATGTAAAAAATGAAAGTTGTTTTTTAAAATTTGAATTTAAATTATAGTTATTGTTTATTTTAACCTAATATATATTTACAACAATTGATTTATTTTTTAAAAATTCTGAGAATAATAAATTACTATAAAAGTCAAAAATAATAACAATTTTCATATATGCAGATCACTTAGATGCTCACGAATAAAAATGAAACACATACACATACAATTTTTAAAATACAAGCATTTATTAAACCATAGCAGGCGAAGAACCCTTTTTTGTCTTCTATTATTTCTTATATACATTTTATCATAGCTTAATCTAGTTTTCTATGTTGATATACTTAATATTGTTATTGGTCTACTAATATTAACTGATTAAGACTAGCAATAAGTCTTATAAATTTGGTTATTTATTACATAATTGTTTTTTTTTTTTTAATTTAGTTTTATACATATAGCTATCTAATGCAAAATACATCACAATAAATTAATATTTTTTATACACATTTTTTATTCACTACTTTAAAATAACGATTAATTGTAAGGTTACATTTAATAGAATAATAAATACATCAATTTGAACACGAAAAATATACAAATTTTATATGTAACTTATTTTTAGTAATTCTTTTGTAATTATAAATATTATTAAAATGCACTTACTATGTTTTTAAGTAAAAGGAATAAATTTGATAATTTTCATGGTAAAATTGTGTCACATTCACTTTCAAGTTTCTACCAAATATATTTTATAAAATACTATATTGTTAAAACTCTTAAATTGAAAGTGGTTATCAACTATAAAGACTTCAGAATTTAAATTGAAAATTGTTTTTGTCTATATAAATTTTATAGACATCATTATAACTCAAAAAGTACCAACTTAAATTCTTTGGTGCTTTTTTTAACTTTTTATTATTTAGCTTTACCTATTTTTATGCATTATTTGAGCAGAGTTTTGAACTATTTTCCTCGTAGTCATTTTTTAAATTATAGTTTGGGAATCATATAAATACAATTTATGTATGGGCTAAAATTATATGAATATTATCTAAAACGTTTATAATAAATCAAAATAGCATTTTTGCTTTATAGAATGTAGCCAACGATTACTTTATTTAATTTAATTTCAAGTAACTGTTTAACCAATTTGCTATTTTAGTGACTGATTACGATGACGGAGTTTATATTGAGATAAGCTATTTTTGAACCGTTGTAACTGCTGTAATAGTTGTGTGTAAAAAGCATTGATACTGAAAAAAAAATCAGTTTTTGGATTCAATTTATATACTATATATATCTTATGTGATAAAAATTTACTTTATACGTACACTCAAATTATACCTATACCTACATATCATACTCACGATGTTTACCATCGTTGTCGAATATGTTTTGTTTTGGAAATTTAGTTTTTTGGATATTTTCAAAAATTTATCAAAAAAGCAAATTAAAATTTAGCAACAATAGTTTATTTACTATTTATCAGAACCATGCATATAATTATATTTATATGGCTATCATATGTGCATATGTCATTATTGTGTGATACGCAGTGCACACACACGCACACGTTTCCGTAATGGCGTTATGCATTTATAATATATATATATTCAATATATCGGGTAATACCAATATGGACCAATAATACCATTAGGATTCTCCTAGAGGGTTTAAAAGTAATTTATTCCTACAATATATGTCTTATTTCTATTGAGGATTTTATTGCAAACTATTTGAATGTTTACGACATACGGGCTGGATTACGAAAACTGTATTACTTTTCGGCGTTGTTTATGTTGTGCAAATAATATAATATGAATTATATCGATTTGAATATTTCTTTAGATATTATTATATAGTTCTAGAAAAATAAAGGTAAGTTATTAACGTTGATTTTGTGAAAATAATACAACTCAAGTTCTTATCCTAATGGAATTATCCCTGTATATTATGTGCCTTAACGACAAAAAAAATCCCTTGTAAATTATTATAATTCCTTCAGAGTTTTTCCGCATTGACCCTTTTTAAGTTTTACCACATGCCTTTTTGGCATTCTTTATGTGCAAAATTACCATCACTAATATGGTGATGGCATATGTTTTATTCATTGTATTATTCTTAAACATATAGAACGAACATTTCTAAATACGTCTTGGAATTACTTAAGTACCTGTCTTTAATAATAACTGGAATTATTGCGGTAAAACGTCTGTAATATTTAAATTATAATCCTATATAATTGAGTTACCATATAAAATATTTGCATGTGATATTATTGTCAGTACAACCAAACATGTTTACTGAATATTGATCTTTTAAGTGTCTAATAAAATTAAAAACAAGAATCTAAATTTTAAATTTAAATTTAATATTAGTCTAATATAACAGTAATTATTGTTGTAAATATTATATATGATTTTAATACAAATGTATACAAACTTATAAATTAATTATAGCTTATATGTACAAAAAATCGTAGTTAGTCGAATTATTAATCCTATCTGTACGATACTATAAATAGATGTTTTTAAAATCATTATGCACATTATGATATACCATATATATATACTATACAGAGTGATTCACTAAGTATCACTCCCATTTATTTCTTAAACAATGAATTTAGATAAATTTTGATTTTTGACATTTTTATATATACTTAGTACAGTTTTATGTGGCACTATGATCCAAAATAATCTAACCTAACCTAATTATTTAAAATGTAATAATTATTATTTCATCTATGATAATATAATAGTATGATACAGCCCTTTTAATAACGAGTCTTTTCTTTTCACAAAAGCTTTACCGAACGTCGCTCAAATAAACTACCGTCATTTTAGACTCTTGGTCAAGTGATGACTATATTGGTTTTACAATAACGTGTTTTTCTGTGTCCATACAGTCACCTTTTTCAGCAATAAAGATGCTTCAATATTTAACTTTGAGAGTGGTAGTAAAATATGCGTCTTACTGGTACTTCGGGGGTTCAAGATTGATGATTCACCTATGAAGTGGTGCAATTTTTTTTTTCAAATGAGAATTACCTTTTTTACTGTAAATATATGAACCAAGTTTAAAAGATTTAGGGGGTTTGATGATAATTTTAAAAATGTAATACCTTTTCTTTATTTATATCGTAACCGATGATGCCGTATTGCAGTAGGAGCAACTTTTGCATTATTTCCGTAATTTTTTATTATGCAAATATGTAATAATATACATTGGTACATACATCTTACTCTCTCAAGATATCACTACAATATTACTGGTGTTTCAAAATTACCATGGAGTTACATTTCATTCATTCAAAACATTATGAACCTGGTGTTCTTTCTTCTTTGACGCCTTCTTCACTGACCGTCTTCAAGAGTAGGATTTTCCACTCACACGCTTGTTTTATAGTAAGTTAACATAATTTAGCCAATATTGAATTAATATTATTATATGAACATATAATAATTTGTAAAAATTGCCTGGGTTAGTAATATAAGTTAACTAGAGTAAATATTAAATATTTTTTTTTTTTATGTATACAATCATTATTATTCATTACGGACTATATTATGATCCTTTAGTAGGTACATAACATTTTATATCTCAAAAAATACTCCTTAAAATTTTAATTTAGACATTTAAATTTTCATAAAAACCATATTATGCAAACATTAAACATTATAAACATTTACAATAAAAAAAAAAATAGTTCTCGTTTAAAAAAAAAATATGTTTGTTACATTTCAGGATATTTCATTAATGGTATAAAATATTTAAGTATTTGAAAGAATGGTCTTAAAATATTATTAAAAATTTCAAAAATTTAAATTTAAATTAATTCATTATTAAAAGTTTATTATGGGTTTATTATTATTAATTATAAAATTGAATACATTGCATTGTATGCAAACGATGCATGGTCGTATATCTATTCTTATATTTAAATTTCAACAATTTTCACCCTGTAAAGAAAATCGGTTAAATCAAACATTTACTTAGAGTTCATTTTATGAAGCCAGTTTCTAAAATAACTTGATAACAAACATCATTACAACCTTAATAAATAATAATATCAGAACTTCGTATAAAAATATAAATAAAGTTTAAATTTAAATAATTTTATTTATGGCATTCACATCGTATAATATATATGTAAAATGTTCAATCCGTTATTCTTTACGTAACCTGCAGTTAAGCTAAGATACACAACAACATTTTATTTTGAAGGTATATTTTTATAACAGTTTAAAAAATGTATAAATTTTCTTATCGTAAAATCCAAAAAAAAAAATTATAAAATTATATAGTTTTATCACTTATTATTTTATGTTACTATGAGTATTAAATATTAGTATCATATAGTAAATATTAATTAAATATTGTATAGAAAATTATGCGCATGAACATCTTTACAAAAGTGTAAACATATATTTATCATTTGGCTTATTGTATATACATTTAAAATGTAGTTTTAAGTGCTTAATTTTTTTAAGTCTATAACAGAATTTTTAAATTAAATAATTATCAACACGATGATAGTAAATATTATCAGTGCTATCGAATCAAAGTTCGTTAGAGAGATTTTTTATTATTTTCTATGAATATTTTGTCCTTAGATGACGAATAAAGGTACTTTCGTAGTATATTCGCGTGTTATCATTAAATTATTTTATGATTACATAACTTAAAATACATATTTTTATTAAAAAAAAAGGATTAAAAATTAATCTCTACATTAACTGCAGTTATTAATTTTACAATATTATATTATGTTTTTACGTCCATCAGATTATATAGTAAATTCATTATTTTAATAAATAAAGTATACACTGTATTTAAAAGCTGTAAAGGCTTATTTATATTTTATTCATAATTATTTGTATTTTGTAAATGGTTATTTACAAATCGTTGTAACATGATTGTTAGACACATTATCTCAAAACGACTTAATTTATAGTTGCAGGCTTATTAATTTAATATACAATGTGTACAAAAAAAGTTTGAAAACCAATGGTCTAGGGGGAGGGGCTATCGCCTCTTAGATGCCCTTTGGATCCGCGCCGGAAACTTATCAGTCATCAAAAGCCGCTTATAAAAAAATGTACCCATCTCTCAACATAATCCCTATAAATCTTTGTTGTAGATTAAATACGGTGTCGTAACCTCATTAAGCATTGTTTTAAATCGTGTAAATGTTGTAAATCAACATTAAAGAATCACTAATGAGCCCTTTAAATTGAGACTGTCTATTCTTTGATCAAATATTTATACTATGCATTAATGTATAAATAAAATTAAATTTGTATATATTCGTATTTTAATAAAAAAATAAACTATTATTAAAGAAAAATTAGTACAAATTTATAAAAAAAAATGTTTTCTATTAAAAATAAGTTATTGTATATAAATAATAGCAATTTAAACTGCTTGTACCTCAAAACGAATAAATTAATTTATATCCTATAGACCATTTACCTAAATTAAATTCAATACACGATCGCATTGTATTTCTTTTAAATAATGAACTGTTTTCTTATTTTTTGGTGTTTTCACCTATCGATCGGAGTAGAATAAAACAAACACTTCCGTATATGACTTCTATAAATTGTCTAAATCAACAACAGTAATTTCCTACAAAAGACGAAAAATAAATATATCCCTAATATGTGTTGTAATTGCCTGTGCCGACCTATCTATATAGTATAATCATCGACAATTTACTTCACGAGTGTCACTATCGTATGACTACGCATAATCTACTCTAATAAATACGAATCGTCTAAAATGTGGTTTCCCGATAAGTTATGCATTTACTGAGATGCTACAGTTTTATTTCGTCCTGTGCGTAATTTGTAAAATTTCGATTCGAACCATTACATACTATTGTTGTCCTTTTATTTGCTTTCAACCTTCCTCACTTCACCATTTGTATTAACTTAATAAAAATAAACCTTTTATTCGATTAAATCGGCACCATCCTTTATTTGGGCTACTGTAAACAAGTAGAATTCACAATTGTTTTTGTGTTTGAAATTTTAGACTGAATATCAACAATTTCACGTGAATAAACAAAACATTCTTCACATTAACCTGTAACAATTCATGTTCAAACATCAGAAATTGGTTTATTTTTACTACATATATTGGCCGATGACTTACATGATTTAATAATATTGTAACACAATATGTTAGTTTGTAAATTGTTTACAATAATAATACAATTTATTATAAACACTATCTAAATATTGTGAGTTAATATCCTTAAGAGTGTCAGTGCTGGAATAAAAAATTATGACTGGTAAATAATAATTAAGAATATCAATCAATATAAGTTATATTACTAAGTTAATATCTAAATAGTATCATTTAAAATATAAAATATTCATAGAAATTAAATTAATTATGTGAATAATGAATATTAATAAATGGAATATCAAGATACTTCCAACAAAAAAATTTTTTGAATCACAGTAACAATGAAATCGTTATTTTTCTAAAATATTCTATTCAGTTTGCGTTATATGTTATCATACAGTCATTACATGATTTTTTAAGTTTCTAACTATTTTAGAAACAAAAGTTAATTAAAAATAATAATATTTTTTTTTAGTAATATTGATATTTAGGAACCTAATCTTAACATGTTTTTGTGAGTATGTCTGCCCTTAGGACATTTATTGCCATCAACTACTATACGGCAACAATATTTTTTAAATAATTGTTAATTACATACACGAATAAAACCATCGATATCTATAATGAACAGAAAGTCGTTGTTCCCTTCGAAACACAGCTCAACGCACGGTAAACAAAACCCATTAGTTCCACTGATTAAAAATATAAATCAAAATACTTAAACACTATACAATAATCAATAAGGAAAGCCTTAATAATGATTTAGATATAGACAAAATCTTTGATTACGATTGTACTGTGTTCGTTTCGCCCAAATCGTGCCACAAGCACCTACATTTAGCAGGATTAATACTATTAACGAAAATAATTAAAACAACAACACACGCATGATTGTCTGCTCATAATGTATCTGTTACTTCAATTAATAAAATTACGACATGGAAATAGAAACTAAAACAGTTAACGAAACCACCACACTACTTATCCTTCCAATATTCATTGAAAAGAAAATAATGATTACCAAAAATTTGCGAAACAAAGAACTGATGAATTCACTCGTAAAAGCTTAACTAAAATCAAACAATAACCAGATGAAAACCTAACCGAATGGAAACTTAATACGACTTTCAAGCCATGAGTATTACTATATATCGTAAACTCATTTAATTATTAAGGTTCTTGTGTAAATTGTAAATAAAATTATATTTAATGAAAAATCAATATGGAATTTCAATACATTTTGAACTCAAAATAAATTATTTTTCACTTGCCCACAACAAATAAACAATTTCGATTTTTTGGAAGACTGGCTTAACGTAAAATGCCCAATTCTATAATTTTTTTCTCGATTACTTAAAAAAAAATAATTGTGAATTTTTGACCCCTTAAATAACCAACTAATTTCAGTGCACTACCAGTTTATATACCACCCTTGAAGTTTAACAACGAAGCAAGAAAACTCACATCTTTGTAAAATCAACACATCTATCACTTTGCTCAGAATCTAAAATAAAGTGATGATAGTGTTGGTCTGGATATGATATATTATATGGTATTATAATTAATGATCTAAATACCATATAATTTATTTTATAAGTTAAAGGACTTGTTTGTTGTTTGTCAGTGAGATGACTATTCTTCAGTCTTATTCTAATGATTAATTGACCTTGAGAGATATGGTTTTCATTTCTAGTAGTTCCAATTTGTTAGTTTTCAAGAAGGAGATGCTTGACAATTAATTTATTGTACTCCGTAAGCGATTCTTAATTTCCACATTTTTATTAAATGTCAATAATTTATTGTATACAACCATTGTCATAATAATATTGCATATTAAGTATTTTAGGAGTTTCAAAACCGATTAATAAGACGAGTCTTACATCAACAATATCTTGTTCATTTGTTTAACATAAATAATACTATTATATATTATTAGTTTTAATAATTTATAACGATGATGAAATTGAAAAGTTTAAAGTTGTACATATTTAATTGTTCCTGTAAACCGTTCGCTGTACGAAATCCGTAAACAACTATTTGCTTACGAGTAACGAATAAAATCATACTAACTTAGTGACTTCAAATCTAGGGAAAGTTTTCTATCTTGAAATATATTCCTTGAAAATATTAATTACTTGTTTTAATGAGAATTGACACAGTGAGAAGTAAATATCTGATATATATATAATTGTTGCAAGTATTTTCATTACTTTAAGTTCCTTTGCAGCTTATGCTAATTATTATTTTATTTGGGCTTATTTATTTATTATATATTGGGGTTTTTAAGATAATTTTAAATTATGTTCTGTCCCCTATCATCATTTCAGCTGTATAATTCATTTATAGATTTTCCTGTGTTCTGATTGTTTATAACAAATATAATATACAATTGCTATAGTAAACTGCAATTTTAATAATTTATAACTATACTAAACTTACCTAAAAATTGTATAATATTATTATTAAAATGTATTGATTATTGGTTTTCATATTATTGTTAAATATTATTTTAATATTGAATAAAAGTTTAAGACAATCATATTTTTTTAGAATTGTAATTTCAATATCCATAAGTTAGTGAACATTGCATAGTTTATATTATTCTATGTACAATTAATAATTAATAGGAACATGAACATCAAAAATTATAAAAACGGTTCTAAATTAAAATACACTTTTATAAATTTCAATAAAAACAAATCATTAAAAAAGTTTTAAAAATGCATATAAATACTTTTTTATTATTTTTAGTTTTACAGTTTTACAATATACAGTGGACGCCACTTCGAATGAATCTTATAGGCGAAGCGAAAAAAAAACAATTTAATTGCATATTTATGAATTTTATTTTACTTTATATTTTGCTTTAGTACATATTTATTATTGAATAAATTTAAAAATCCTGATAAAAAAAATTAAAATTATAATACATAATATAATTATAAAAATGATTTCATATTAAAAAAAATTATAAAAGATGTATGATATGTTTATTATTTATGAAAAAAATTCGTAATTTTTGTTTGTTTTGAGTATTAATATTTCGAAAATATATTGCTCGTACTCATATTACAATAACGATAATTGCGAAAAATGTGAAATGCGATAAAATTAGTTATGCATACACACATTAAAAAGCATGAATTGAAACCAGAATTAACCCCCCAAAAAATGTAATTTTTGAAAACCAATTTATTTCTAAATTTTAACCAAAAATGTTTATTTTTTACAAAATTTTAATCCTATAAGTGAAGTGGTGAGTCTTAACCGAATTTTTTTATAATGTATTTGGATACATCCGGTTTGTTCTAGACGATTTTGAGTCTAATAAGCGATTGAATAATGTTATATCCGTGAGTCTTATAAGCGGCGTTCACTGTACATAAAAAATCGCAATAAGAATAACATTTAGTTTATGTTACATTATATAAATATTTACACTTTGCTTAGTAAGGAAACACGTTTATGTGAATTTTGATTTGAAAGACGGTTTCAGCAGGATTATGATCCAGTTTTTTAGAGCCTCTTTTTGGATTTTTTGGATTACTAGGAATGTTTTTGAAGGTAAAACTAATGATAATTATGGATTTTTGTTGTTATGTGATATTAATTTATTGTTGAATTTTGTGAAAAGTATAATGAAAAGATTTTAGGGCAATTAATATACGGGATATAAGATAAGTGGTTAGGTCTGTAACGTAAAGATCGTGGCAAGTTATTTTTTTGTTGCTGATGTTTGTTTTGACTTTTGAATGGCTTGAGGCTATGAGAGTTGATGATTGTTTGTGTTTATATTAGGTATTAAGGTTTTAAAAGTGGCGGTTTTTGGCAATTTCTGTTGATGTTAATGAGTGGTTTTTTCCCTTGGGTACGGTCTAATGAATACTGAGCAATCTCAATAACTAGAAAAGTATATAGCAAAATTAGCACATTTTAGAGGATGGTCTTAAGATCTTATTTATGATTCGGAAAACAATATTTTCACTGTATTTGACACATACATATTTTATTTACATTTGAAATTGAGATTTGAAAGTACCTACTAACGTTTATAATTTCACCCCTCAGACCATTAATTTACTGAAGACAACATTCACATTTAATTAATATTAAATTTACAATTTATTAATATTATCATTAACATTGTATTATAATATAAGTGGTTCTATTCTGCCCGTTTTCACCTTTGACCTACAGAAAGTAACATAATTAATTTTTGTGTTTCTTTATGCCTGTTCTAACTCATGGGTCTCTCATTCCTTTTATTTCTGTCTCTTAGATAATATGTTCTTTATCAATTGGCTTATGCCATTGTAGTCATTTATTAAAGACACCATAAGGTCTGACATATTGCTTTGCTCAAGATTCGATCTAATTATTGCGTCTACTTTACGCCTCCGGATGCGCCATACGCCACATTGCAGATTATGTGTTGGACATCGTTATTCCTGTCCACGCAGAACTGACAGGCCAAGAACGCTATATTCTCAAACTTGTGCAAGTATGAGAAGAAACGACCGTACTTATTAAACAGAGCATGTGTGACATGGAATGACACCTCTACATATGTCTTGTTCAACCATTTTCATTATTCTCTACAAGGATGTGTGCCCTTCTTTTTTTTTATTGTATGTTCCCATTGATCTTACCATTTTCTATGTCGTTTCGTGCTTCTGCTTTTACTTTTCTGGAATCTACTTTGTTCCTTATCGCATTATATATATATATATATAGATGTTTCAGTCTCAAAACCTCTCGCCACTCTCCAAAAAATTGTATTTTGCAAAAAGTTGCTATAAACATTATGATAAAAAAATATTTATTCAAGGTGGATATATTATTAAATAAAAATGCATATTTAAGTACAAAGTTTACATAAATCGAAGACAATTTTTTTTAATCGTAATAGCACTACATGTTTAAAACTTTTAACTGTAAAGGTACTTAAATTGTATTAAAAATACGATTATAGTTTAAAATATACAACATTTGGTTGATGGTCGACTTTTTAGTGTTATATAGTTATAATCATAACATATGTCGACAATATAATAAACATTTCAAATCGCATCGTCGTTATCGCTCAGAAACATTATATACCTTCTCTCGTACAACGAAAAATATAGGAAAGACGAATAGCATAATAACTATACGTATTAAATATTATTAAAACTGCTCCCAGGGACAAAGATTTGAAAGTTGTATATATTATTACATATTATATGTTTTATTTTTATTCAGATAGTTTCACACTGAAACAAAATATAATCTTACTAAAGATTATAGTTTTTAATGATACAATATTATGGTAAACACAAAAATGCACAGGATTCCACGTTACTCGAGAGGATAATAGGGTCATGGATTGTATACGCTTAAATTTGGATTTCCTTAAACCACGACGATAACAATCGATTAAGTTAATTAATTTTAAGATAAAATATAATCGTTTCGCATAAACACGTAATTTAAACATTTTTAAAGTGTTTATCAAAAAAAAAAAAAAAATTAATACGACATTTACCGACTTACCATAATAAAACGATTTTTGTTAAATTCACTAACTAATTAATTTTAATCTACAACAAACATTCACAGTATTATAATATAGATTTTGAAATAATTAAAAAGAAATAAAAATGCTGATTTTAGAGTCAGGTGAAACAAAATTTAAAAGCTAGAGAGTAGTACTGATAAATTAGATATTGATTTTGATTGGCTTAATATAAGGGATTATAAAAATTAATTTAAATTTTTATAATTGTATTTTAGTATTTTATTTATAAAGATAAATCATAATAAATTCATTAATATATCATTATAAATATTCTAAAGTTCATGAGATTAAATTCAAATTACAACTATAAGAAAAGGTAGGTAAGTAGGTACCGCTCAAATATACATTAGTTGTCGAGTGGGTCACTATAATAGGTGTGTTAAATTTGAATTCAACGATATAGCATTGTATATTAACAACGAATCTGAGCCGAAACGGTATATCATTCTATGAACCTCTATAACAATTTATTTTATTAAGTTTTTAAAGTAATTTATTTTACTTTTAGTATTATTATAGGATGATATAATTTTTCTGAAAATATTGTACTTACTATATTATTATTTAATTATTTTAATTGTATATTATATTTATATCATATTATATATTAATTTAAACTTATATAACTCTAAGTAAAAATGTAATTACATATTTCTGTAAGTACTATAAAACAGTAAAAATAAATATTTAGTACCTATAAATAAATAATATTTAAAATAAATCAAAAATATATTGCGATAATAAAATTCATAATAATATAAAATACATAAATGTTTAAGTTCCCACAAATAATTTTTTTAATTTCTTATGCCTTATAAATAACTTAAAAACAGTTAAACAATTTTAAAAATTATAAGGTATAATGAAAATGATAATACAATACTTTGGTGAAAATTTCAAGTATCTACATTATCGATTACACATTATTATACATTCGATATATATCGATTTTGTCAATAATTGGATTTGAGTAAAAATTCACGTTTTTCTAAATTTGTTGTTTGTGTTTTCTGATTAAAAAAAATAAGTGTTGGTCATTGTTTAGTTCAATCTCTCTAAAGTAGAAACTAGAACCAATTTTATATCCAAAACCATCCCCAACACATTATTGTAAAATCAATACATTCGTCACTCCGCTCAGAATTATTAATAATTATTATTAGTTACACTAACTAATACGATAAATATATATTTTAATTACAACATAATATCATTGAATTTTTAAGTTTTCAAAAATATTATTACAATTAGGTATTTAGAAAGTAGTATGTATTTGTATAATCATAGCACTTTTCAGCAGGGGAATTTTTTAAATTTAAATGGGAATATCTCCCTTAAAGCCATTTTTCCGTGTAACACAAAATCATAGGGATTCTAAAACACCATAATAAACTTAAAAACTTTTAAACTATACTCTTTTGAACTTTTAAATTTTAAAAATCTCCTTTTTGAAAAGTGCTATATACATATAAATTCTTAATACTAGAAAATTTCAATAATTCTTAAATAAAAATATTTATAACCCGTAGTTTGTGTACAATTAGCAATTGATGTGATGATTTTCAAAACCAATCACTCGATTTTATTTAAGAGGGAGGCTATCTATTGATAGAGCCTTTCAGAGCATGATAATATTTTTAAATAATAAAAACTAAATATGTATCAATAAAAGTAAGTAGATATATTATTTAAACATTTTTTCTTGATACTAATTAAGTGATTTTTTTTCATAACATTTTAAAATTAGGTCGAACTTTTTAAAACATAAAAACATAAATTTATACAATACGTATTTAAAATAATAGATAAAAGACAATTTAGTTGCTATACAAATGTTTTGATAATTTATAAAAGGAATTTCTATAATGTTGTTTTAATTATAATATAATAAGCCTTAAAATTTGTCTTCAAAGAACTCAGTTACGCTCTTTCAGCTAATAATGTAAGTATACATACGATAAATTGTTTACTTCAACCTGGCCTCTAAATTCAATAGTGTGAGCTTTACTAATATATGTGTTTAGTTGTAAATAATATGTTCTTGATAATTGTTGAGATATCATAATATCCTTGTTAAAATATCATTAAAAAAAGAATTAAATATTTTTATCAAATTACATTGCTGGCAGTATTTTGATGCGGTGAAATAATAACTATTATTGTAGGTTCTGTATAGTTATTAAATATTGAAATCTGTATATAGCTTGTGTCAAAACCACTGAAATGTCCCTTTATAAGCATATTTTGGTCTATTTTCACGGTTGAGTACCTACATAATATTATATAAAATAGGTTCGTTATGACTAATAATTCAAATTTGTATTCTTATTATCACAATACGCTTCAGGAATTTGGGATAGTTTGATTATATTTTTTTCCACGGGAAATACAAAAGTTTAGTAAGTAAAACTACTATTTTGAATATTCAATTTCCTCTCTGGGAAAAATGTTTGAAAGAAAATCGACAGCTATTTATTATTTTACTAGTCAAATCGTGTTTTTGTAAATTTTTGTTAGAAAATACAACACTTCCATACTAAAATTGTATAAAAAATCTGGTCTATAAAAAAACTTGAATAGTTTATTGAAAAAAAGAGCCAAATAAAAACTTGATCATTTCCATCTAGCTTTTCTTTCATTTAAATTGAAAAATAATTTTCAATAACTAAGTGATTTAGTTTCTATAATATATTAAATAAATACCTATTCAACATAATATAAGACTGCAACTGCATGTAGTTACATACCATAGATACGCATTAACATTTCAAGTTATGAATTTCAATGAATAGTATTATAAGTTTTAAATAATTGATTTTTAATGCAAAAAATGCATAGGTACGCGTATTAGCGTATAGATAATAAAAAAAAAAGTTTTTTTGTTATCGTATAATACTTCAATTTTCCTGATATTGATAGAACCAACAGTCTAGCTCAAGCCAACACCGTTTCATTTTAATTTGATGGGTAATAATGTGGATTTCTATTACCTATAGTAACTAGCAATGTAACGTTCCGAGTCGGGCAATTAGTGCTAATTGAACAGCCTTTACTTCCATAAAGGGAAGGCTTTCAAAACCCAAATGAATGCGGTGATTAACATATAGTAATACCAGTAATGTCCTCAAAAATCCTAAATTGAAAAACATATAAATACATGGTTATAGGTCTCAAGTAAAATTACTGAAAAACGACCAGTATAATTAATTATTGAAAACTAAGTAATGGATTTAATTTAAAACCAATCTCGACAAAAGAACATGACACGTTTTTACGTCATATATTTATTTTTATAACAATAAAAAATCTATTTTTTTTTATATAATTTTTACATAGAAAGATAAAATTACATATTTAAATGTATGTTCAAAGTTTTCAGATTTTTTCGCCCATGAAGGATACATTGTTCGTTTAGGTGCTTAAAAAACACGCGATAACGTTTATTTGCATGTTATGTGATAGTTTTAATAATAATAAATTGTTCCTCTTGAAATATTCTCATACAATTTGGGTAATAGCCACTACCCGCTATTCGTTGTTTTTATCATGTTTATTGTTGCAATATACAGTATATACGTATACTGTTCACACAATTTAACACAAATAACAACAGTTTTGAATAACAAAATGATATTTTTATTCTTTTTTTGTAACATCGAGTATCCATAGAAATAATTTGAGGTCAAAGCCTTTCGAGAAAGGTATTCTTTAAAGTTCAACAGGTTATAGAATTCATCTAAGTACTCTATGTTCATCTCTTTTACGTGCACATAACATGTGTACTAACTAGCTTTTAAATCGTCTCATTCGTTTTAAATTCTGAACAAAGCATTCGTAAGAAACACTTTTTCTAGTAGTAGAAAAGAGCCAAATATATATCAACATAAAAAATGAGTCCATTTGGCACTCTAAACTCTCTAGAGAGATAATTTGTTATGCCCAGTGAATTCCCTAAATATAGAACACATCTAAACAGATGTATATTTCACAAAATCGTAAATGAATTTGATGATATGATATTAATTCAAAATGTATCTTATATAATACATCTAGGTGAGCGAAATAAGTTGTGAGTTCTATATCAACTAGATAGCTAGGTATATTTAATTAATGTTATACTTGTTTTTAATACTTTCAGAAAAATAATATCGTAAGTATTCAAAAAAAAAAAAAAAAATGCATACGTAATTTATAAAAACAACAGATTCTAATTGATAAAAATTGATTTTAAATTAATGAAAGACAAATTATGTAATATTATAGTCTAAAAAATAATAAAAATGGAACCTCGAAATGTAAAAATTATAAAAAGATTAATAAAAAGTTCTTGATTCAATACTGTTAAGTTGGCACTGGTATTTAATGAAACTTTTGTTTTAACATCACTAAATATATAAAAACATCTCGTATCTGAAACTACAAAATTTTATAATTTAAATAAACATTGCACACACATACACAACTTATGCGTTATTTATGAAATAAATGTTTTATACTTACGTTTATATAATCCTATTGGATTGTAGATAGTACGTAAGAATAATTTAAACACAAGTGAGTAGTAGTTCTAAAATTCAAATTTTAAGACTTGAATCAAATTAAATTTTCCTAATTAATAAACTAAATAAATTAGTGTAATTTATACAATCCTTATAACTGCTAAATATGTTTATATTTTTCTATGATAACTTAGTAAATTTAATTTTTTTTTTAGTTCATGGGTAGGTTTTAATAATTGATAACTTGTGAATTAATGTTATGAATTACCCATCTGGTTTTATTTTTAATACAATTCGGTCGATATAATATATTGTAAATTATTATTCACTTCATTCTTTAGAGCGATAAAAGTAATGTAAAATGCAAAATATATTCTTTTAAATAGTTTATTTTTTGTTTAAAAAATGATACTCATTTAGACTCCATGAAATTTGTAGGATTAAATTAAATTATAACACTGTTAAATATTTGAATTTATTGAAGAATCAAAGTTACTCATTAGAACGTTCGAAGATTTTGAATAAACTGGAATTTACTGCTATATATACTTACATACCTCTCTTATAGTTATTCTTTCCCAAGATAGAACGCTGATATTTTTTTCTTCAAATTATTGTACCAAGTCAGTAATCTCGGTAATTGTAATAAGTAAAATATGTTGTTATAAGTCAATTTACAAACAATGATGTAACTAAAAAGATTCATGGGAACTATTAATAATGTCTTTAAGTACTTAAAATAAATCTAAATATTTTAAAATGTTCATTGTATACAGTAAACATAATGTGCGTAGTGGCAAAAATGAGTAAGTCCTTATAAGTATTATATTTTATCGAATTACTACAAAATAATTAAAATTATTAATATTCAGTTAAATATTCAATTTCATCAAAATTATTAAGTTATTAAATATCGAAAAATAAAAATTGTGCATATAATTGTTATTTTTAAGTTTCTGTGAGAAAAATTTTTATGAAACCTTGAGTTAAATTTTCAAGCCTTAACTATTAAAAGTTTATAAGACTTAAATTAAAAAAATAATTTTCAAGATTTTTATTCTCAAACAAAATATACAGGATGATTCTTTTATCAAACAACACTCATTATTTCAAGAAATATTAATGTTTTTGAAAATATTTTTTTACATAGTTTCAAGTTGTTAAAAAACAATGTTTTTATTAAAAATTTATATTTTTAAATATTTTTTATCCTTATAATTTTTTAAGTTTTTTACTTTTTTGAATGAAAACATTAGTGTTTTAATTTCATATTCCAAAGCACAATAATTTTCTGAGTATTTTGATACAGAAAATTCGAATTTAGGGTGAGTAATTTATGAGTTATACTTATTTAAAGTTTATACAAGCGGTGTAGTGGACAAACATTTTGCGGGGTAACCCCGTACCACTCTATACCACGCAACTAAACTTTAAATATGTATAACTTATGCCCACAAACTACTTGCCCTAAATTCGATTTTTATGTATCAAAGTACTCAAAAAATTATTCTGCTTTGGAATATGAAATTAAAAATCTATGTTGTCATTCAAAAAAGTAAAAAACTTAAAAACTTTAATGGATAAAAAATATTTAAAAAAATTATTTTTTAATAAAAACGTTGTTTTTTTAACAATTTGAAACTATGTAAAAAAAATATTTTCAAAAACATTAATACTTTTTGAAATAATGAGTGTTGTTTGATAAAAGAATCAACCTGTATTGTGTATAAAATCACAAGAAAACTAAAAAAAAAATGTTGGGGTTAAATTGCTTATAAAATGTATTATAAGAGCCATACATCATGAAAATTATACCATGTCTTGAAAACGCTAATATAAGTATTAGGTAAAAAATTCGAATCTGCACAATAACTCATTTTTAAATTACAATAAAAAATCGAAATCACTTATATCAATAACTTATTTTTGTGTAAAATTATTATTTTTTCATTTATTCCCTTTTTTTATTTCCGATTATTTTAGTATTATATTAAGTACTATTTTTAAAGTGGAAATTATACAAATTTATTAACAGAAACTGCTCTCAAAGTCGAAGATTGAAGCATTTTTACTGCTCCTAAAGATAATGTAAACAATAATATAAAATACATGCACTCTCCGTCTGTCCACTCAGAATCTAAAATGCAAAATTAAATATACTTGATTTAAAACTTTAAGTACTTAGATGTTAAACAGATTAATGTCTTTATTTGAATTTAAGAATTTAAATAAAATATTTGTTGGTTCAAACAATTTAATTAAAAATGGATATAATGAAAAAAAAACATTAATTATCTACTTCAAATGAACCGAAATTCTTTTATTTCATAGTCCTCCACTAATGGTACATCATGCACAAGTAAAAACTGTATGAGCTTCGTCGACCGCCTTCTGCGCTTTATAATCTCTAAATACATACATTGTACAAACCTTTTTGGACTATGGTAGAACGATTTTTCGTCAGCGGTGGCCGAGAACCCCCTGGTGTAGTTTTTTTTTCATTGTCATCCTGTTATGTTTTAATTACTAGACGCGACAATTCCTACTTAAGCCTACGAAAAAATTAAAAAAAACATACCTAAATCACTAAGGGAAAAAAACCATTGTCAGTTGCTTTTTTAAATATTAGTTGAAAAATTCTAGGATCTTGACCTTTTAAAATTAATATACTTACTAGAAGGGAATATTTTTGATCTGTGAAATATACCAGCAAATAACTACAATTTTACTACCATAGGTACTCAGTGTTTTGTTTTTAAATGTATATTCTTTATTCTTATTTAAAAATCATAAAAATAACAGTTTTATACACGCTATAATTAGATTAGATTAAGTTAACCTCATAGTTATTAATTATATTAATTCATATAACTTTTCCATATTAAACTTTTATTTTTATTTTACTAAGACCATATTTTTTTTATTTTTCTTAAATTTTTTGGTAATAAAAATACTAATTCTGTCATTTAAATTATTATTTATGTGTGAATACAAGAATTTATTATATGAATATGATTAAATAATATATACAATGTTTATAAACTGTAATTATTTTTTTTTATTAGTTTAATAAAAAAAGTCTCATAATACAGTTTAATATATTTTAAATATTAAGTGGAAATATATTTGAATTTCAATAACTGTTTTCCTGACTTCCTGTAGTTTGTACTTACTTGATGGTAATTAGAGAATTAAAAGAGTATTTGTGTGCTTCTAGTTTTAAAAGTATAACTTTATTTCGTAGTGTTTTTTATACATGATATTTCTCCATTAATGGTTTTTTTTTTTCATAAATATTAAATAATACATTAAAAAACTGTAAAATTGGTGTCTAATATGACTGAGACCTGTCACATATATTATTTATTTTTATTTACTTGTCATGAAAATATAATTTTTTTTTTTTATTAATAAAATCACTTGTAGAATTAAATTATCACTTTAGCTGACTTAGACTTAAAAATTTTAACTTAAACATCGTTTACGTCTACATACATGAATTATCACTTGATAAGAATAATTCAGCCTCATAATTTTTGTCCAAGTTAATTTCATGGATTTTATGATCATTATATATACGTATTTATTATTTACAAATATTAGCTTTCTAATTTATCGTGCATAATTTTTTTTTTTTTTACAACTTTTTTGAACTAGAAAAATAATAAAATTAGAAATCGACATAAAATTGGCAGAGGTTGAAATTATATGAATTAACATATTTTTATTAGGTTTTTAAGAACCCTTTATTTGGTTTTACATTTGGCACAGTGTCAACGTATCAACGAGATCTACAAGTTCTTATTATTTTATTATGATCATATTAATAATATATAATATATTCTACACCACAAAGAAAATGTGTGGTATTTGCGATGGAACAAATATATTACAAATTAGTTGGCTGTAGGAATCAGTCAAGTATAAACTTATTCCAAACGCTTGTTATGCTTGTTTTTATTATATATTTGAAATATATTACGATATTATGTTTAACACAAACATTGAGCAACATTTATGATGAACATGTTCAATAAAATAAAACACTTGAAGTAGAGACCATTCAGTAATATAACCTCGAAATTATTAGTTCACTTAACTTTTTCTATAATAAGTATGTGAACCAATTTATTTTTAATCGGCAGTAGATACTTTGTGGTAATATGAGAAAAGACATTTTGTTTATTACAAAGTCTGTGTAGTTTTTAATTTTGAGTGGAATCTTTTATAATGATTTTTTCAAGTTCGTTAATTATGAGATATTTTAAATCTTTGTGGAGGGTAGTATTTGTCATGCATATTAAAAGACACCTTTAATATGTTTTAAGCTATAAGATGATCGAATGATCACCAAAACACTAAATTTTTGATATAATTATTGATGAAATATTTATGTTTGAATAAATTGAATACATAATATCTAAATCTATATAGATTATGTAAATCTCACTAAGGTTATAATACGTGTAAAGTAATTTGTAAAAAAAATTTGAATTTTTCAAAAATGTAATTTATAATATTTATGTATTTTAAACTAAAACCTGTTCTTCGTTTTTTTCTTTTAAATATATATTTTTCACTCTTTACGAAACATAAACTGTTCTCCTATATTTAAGTTTTTGTTTATCATAATATAGAAATACCTTATTTTAATTAATTAATTTTAAATAATAACAATAACTATTACTAACTCAGATAAAACAATTGATAAAACATAATTTGGTTGCAAGTTGAATCTATCCAATTATTGTTATAAGTTTACTCAGTAGTTTAATCAGTAGTACTTTTAATTTCTTATTAATTACGTATATAATGTATAATATAATCTAATGTTTTTATTCTAACTATTATGAATTATGATGTGAAAAGTGTCAAAAAATTATCACGTCTAAAATCTTCTGTAAATAATATTATTTGTGTTTTATTCATTGACACAGACATTGATAATTTATTAATAATATTGAATACAAAAATATATTGAGTAACTAAAAATACTGGCGAGCGACTTAATGAAGTTTTTACTTTCTGAAAAATATGTGATTATAGTATGTGAAAACCGGTATCTATAAGAAGAAAATAAAAATAGTATTACACAATTTTTTTTTTATATGAAGTTTGATTACTAAGCATTCTGCTTAGTTTCTAGCTTACTGAAACAAATATAATATTTCATACTCTAATGGTATAATATATAATGATATTTATTATTTACAATAATAAATTCTCTGTTTATTTTTGCAAAACCAATCATAATCCTAATTATAGAATCGAATACTTTGAAATGTTAAATCGCTAATTAAAAGTAGATTTAGATTCAAATTTGTGTGAATGTAAAAACAAATAATTTTGTTCTAGGAATATTTACCATCTGTTTATCGCATAGTAAGTCAATTTAATTATATTGGTACATTTCTTTTAATATTTACACAAGCATAAAAACCTACCCATTGATAAAATCCAAAGTGATTATAAATTAAAATTAGACATTTAAATTGGAATACCATAAATTAATTTAGTATACTATTGAAAGTGATGAATTTCAGAGATCATGGTTTAATTTAATTAAATATGAAAAGGAAGTAATAAACAATATTTGTCACATTTTTCTCGGATATAAAGCATTCCTTTTGTATACCAATCATAATTTTACGAACTTAAATATTGTTATTTATGTTGTTATAAATATAAAATAAAGAATTATAGCTTTTATTAATATTGCAATAATTTTAATTACCATTTGATATGATTTTTTCGAACAATGTTGAACAATTTGAATATTGTCATGTAAATTTTCAACCTTTTTTTTTTTGAAAAAAATATAATAACTGTTATTTTAACTTTAAACAATGAAAAAAATAAATTGTTAAAAATGTAATTTATTATTTTTGAATTAATTGATTCATAAATATAATCGTATGGCACTTTGGAACAACTTTTGATGAAAGCACTGGATCCCATTCACATTTTTTTATGTGTCGATAACACTTATTAATTTCATTCTACTATCCTACAGCATTAAACAAAATAATACTTAATTGCATGATGTTGTCAAAGTAGTATGCCTTGTGTGATTCGGTGACAAAGTTTCTGTACCTGTAGACATTTTTTCAAGTGGTTGTTTTTTTCTGAGCGTCATATAAATCACTATTCGCCATCGTGCGTCTTGAGACTTGAAAAATAACATTTAGTAAATGAGATATAATACCATACGTATATAGTAATAAAGTATAATTTAATATAGACATTACAATGACTAAATTAGCCATTTTTAATTTAAAATTCCTATGCAGAATATTTTTCTTTTCCGAGTACTTCGGTGCATAAAAATTAAATTTGGAACAAAAAGCTAACAAGTTATAAACTTATATATACCTTATTATACCTATATTCGTGCGTCATTATAGTGGGTTATTTATTTTAACCATCCGTGTATGGTTTATCGTTATATACCAATACATTACTCAATTTACCCGGTGAACTTTCTCGTTAAATTTAAATTTTTTCGGGAATAAATAAATTAAGAGTGGGATTAAATACTAAAATTTATCGTCACTTTGAAAACCATACCGATGCCTGCGGACATTATGTTGAAATTATGTTTTAAATGGATGATCTGCATATTATTATTACCGTTTATTGATGGGTTAAATATAATAAAAACAAGTGTAGGTATAACTGTACACGGCTCATCGCAAATAATATAAATTGCCAATATACCTGCAGTGCCTACTCAACTGACCGTTTACAATAGAGTAAATGTGAAAAGGAACGTTCATCCAATAGTTAATACCTGTAATATAATAATCGTTATCCTTTGGGACACCCTTAAATACAATATTGAATACATATATAACGGACGGTTGATAATATATACCTATCTACCATATTATATAATACATTTTATACGAAGTTTATGCTATTAATACATATGATGTAATGTGTATCTAGTCATTCTACTATACTAGTCTAAAATTTATTTTAAACAATAACTACAGTTTTCTGCATTACGTAATCCGATTATATTTTTTCTTATTATTTAGGTCAAAACAACGATAAAAGTATGCAAATTACGATTTGTATACATATTTGTATAGATATAGGGAAAATAATAATTAGGTTATAAATGTATTATAAAATATATAAGAGGAATACGAGCTTAATTTGAACTAACGGTGTTTACTAGTTAACATCCCAATTACCTATTGTGAAAAAAGTTGTTTTTATTATTTGAATTTAAAAGCATTTTATACTTTAGAGTAGGAAGTTTTTACTTTTAAATCTGAACAGTTTTCTTTGTGGTTGTTACTATTTGTTTTTCTTAACATGGCAACTTTTTATAAAACACTAGTTTCTATTTAACTTAGATGATAATTTTCGATTTCCTGTAAAGTTATGTGTTTAGTATTTTAATAATCGGGTTCAATACACGGGAGTAACATTAGTGAAAACTTTCGTTTTAAAACTTCAGTACACCTTAGAAATATTTATGATTATATGCTAAGTTAAAATACGACAACGTATATTGGGAATTATAAGGCCAAATCCATGACATAAATTATCGCACGTAACTAGAAAATGTGAACTTTTATAATACATAAATATAGAACAGCAGAGATTAAATTTTTCTTTTTAATAATTGTAGCTTAAGTATTTCAATTGGAAAACTTGAAAATTCCTAATACTTTTGAAATACTATACAATACACATACCTATTATTGTTCGTATCTACTATATGTTTTGAACGTATATTAAACCGTGATCTATATTTATTAATATTGGACTACATTAATTAGGCGATTCAATACGTAATGATTTGCTTTTTTATTAATAATTTGTATAACTAACATTACTATTTTCATTATAATAACCGTCATATTTTTCGTTGGGATGGCAGTTTTAGATTTTATTAAAATGTTTAATATTAAATGCATACAATATTTACGTTGACTTGCATAAAAGTATATAGGTATAGGTAAGAATATATTATTTATTTTCGAATGCATGGTAACAAAAACTTATGCATTTAATATTATACATAAAATAAATTCTAAAATATACACAAAAATATGTATGTACATGTAGATCTTTAAATAATTTACTCATAAATCATATTCTACATTTCTTAAAAATTACAATGAATTTCTCGAAATGAAATTAGTGTCTTGAATATATCTATTATAATATACTTATTTCAATATTGACATTTTTAAATTATTAATAAATGTTATTGATTAAATATGTGTCCTGTTACATAGTATAATTCCATAATTTTATGATTATGAAATCGTTTTTTTATCAAACAAATTGAAATCAAATTTATATTTAAATATCTATTTATTTAATAAACAAACTGATTTCATGATTTTAAGTAATTTTAAGTTTACCAAATATTTTGCAATTAAACTTCAATATTAGTATAAATGTTTTAATAATTATATCTTCAAAATCAACAACTAATATAATAATTAATAATAAATTAATAATTTTTACCTTTTATAAAATAATATTATTGTGTATATATTCAAGAATAGGCTTTTTAGTTTTAATCTTATCTTTTAAAATTCTTAAATTAATAATTAGATTAAAATACCTTAGCGTTATGCGTTCGACAGTTTTCTTCTAAATGCAAAGAGAAAGTTAATCGATTAAGTTTTTAAGACATTATAATTTGTCAGGTAAATACATTTTAAATTATGTTAACACTTTAAACACTAGATAAATGAGATTATTTAAGGATTTTATTTACTTTACTGCTAAAACAGCACTAAACCATTTATGGTTTATGTCTAACTGTCTTTAATGTTCTTAATATTCCAAGTATTTAAGTCTACAATGGCTATAATATTATTTACATAAAAAAATGTCTAGTAATGATGGTAGAATACAATTTTCGACGATATCTATCAAAATATTTATTAAATTATCATTTGGATAATTTTTTCATTCGTAGTTGAGCAATGGCTTAAATATTTTTAATAAAACTTTCCATTATAATTTCAAAAGAAAAAAAATAGATCTCAATTCCAGTCTTTTGGGAATTTTTAATAACAAAGAAAAAATATGAATAACCAAACAATTCGATGTAGTCATCTGATATTAAAATGTATTTTATAGAATGATTATAAAAATTATTAAACATGCGTGTCTTTGCATAGGAAAATAAATTTCAAACAATTTATAATTCTATACAATATAGTTTTAAGGTTAACTGTACAACCTAATAAAATGTATTAATGTAAATGTTTTTTTTTTTTCAAAAGCAGTGGAATACCATCACGTTTGAACGAAATACAATCAACGGTTAGCGATTCTGATGATGAGGAAATCGACGGGTACAAGGAGTCAAAGACGCAAAAATATTTAATATCAATGATCATTTCGTATGCTGTGTGTTTGTGTCCACTAATGATTTTGAGGTAATTTAAAGTGATGAAATATATTGGTTTTAAATGGTTGTAATTGAGACTTTAATATACTTCAAGTCTCCAAACAAATCAACTAATGTAAAATACATTTTTTATTGAACTATGCAGTAGGATAATAGTTTATGGAAAATAATTTAATGACTCTTTTAGACTTGTAAGTATACAAATATTATATGAAAATCCTATGTATGAATAGTAATAGTATTGGTAATAATAGTAGTAATAGTATTTCTCACCAAATTTAATTTAATTTTACCAACACATATTTTCCATTTAAATCCTAAGGACATGGTGAAATAAATAATTCATAGAAGTATCCTTTCGAGCATTGTTTGGAAACAATAGTATCGGGAGTTTTAAACTTTATTATGTGTATAGCTTTCCACGAGTTAAAACAAATAATAATTGGTTTTTATTAATATCAACTACAATAATTCCATCAATGAAAAATCTAAAGGGATTATCCACATTCACATCGAAAATACAGGCAAAATATCACGGATAATCATCTAGCTTACTTCACTCGAAAACATATGATTCATAAGTCATATATTTCGTTTCATGGACACAACTTTCATAGTTTCATTACATAATTTAAAAGTTCTAATGTTTACAAAATAAATAAAAATTAAAAACATTGAAGTTAAAATGTTAAAAAATTTTAATTTTAAAAGTTTAAGCTTGACATTTTAATACATAATTTATTATAAGTTGTTCTTACATAATCATAAAAATTAAAATAACACATAATATGCACAATTTTTTTTTTAAGACATATCAAGTTAAATTCTTTGTATGATATAATAAAGAAATTTTTATTCCTCATCATTATATTTATAATTCTAGGAAAAATGAATCTTTTATATAAATCATAAATGTATTTATTTTTCCCAATAGAAATATTACATGTAAATACTATGTCCTATAAATACTTTAATTTTAGGAAATTAATATCAAATAAAAATGTCACACCAATATTTATTTTGACGTCATGTATAATTTTATTAATCATTTTTTTTTAAATCAAGTCTATTTGTGTAATCTATTTAAAAAAAAAGAAGTTACAAAATAACCATACTCAATGTCCATATTATAATAATTTTTGCAAATGTTTTAAAGTCAACGTTGTCTCCTGACGTACATATATATTTTTTAACCATTTTATTTAAATCTAAATGTATTTAAAAAACAAACATAAAATAAATAGTGTTATTGTAACTATTATTTTTTTAAATTTTTTTTAATTGCACAAAAAACTATTTATTGAGTAAAGAGACATAAATGTTTTTTTTGTGGTTTTTGTGTATGTACGTATGTATGCTATAGGATATTTTTTTAATAGATATACGTCAATTATTTAATATTTTTAAGTTTTAATATTTAAATACAAAGATAACAACAAATATACCAACTCAGTGTTATAAAAATGTTATTACAAAGAGAAAGAAAATATTACTTTAAAATTGAAGACTTTTATTCGTGACCGCAATAAATGTTATAATTGAGCTATACAGTGGAAATTCGATCGTTGATGAAAAAAATAATTTGCACTCAAGAGCATCTATCCAATTTTCTTTTTTTTCTTGTTTATGATTGTCAATCTTCTTATTATACATAGTATCATTTGTTTTTATACAAACCCGATGAAAGAAATTTATACAAATTCAAATAAAATTTAAATAGTTCTGTATTGTATTAAAATCGCTCGCAATTAGTTCTTTAATAATTTATAGTAACTAAAGTAAAAAAGAGAAAACACTGTCTATGCTTTATAGAAGCTTATGAGTGTGCCGTTATTATAAGCCGGTTACTATTACATTAGGTAAGTAACAAAACATTTAGTTCATACTTCATAACAAAAAAATGAATAGATAATAATTTATCTAAATATTTTGTAAACCAATTACATAGTATATAGAAAAATGCGAGTAATAGTAGAATGTTTCAAGTTTAGACGATTAATATTTGTTTTAATTAAATCAAAATAATAAAAACTTTTTGAAGGAAAATCAATATTTTATGTTTGAATATTTCATTTTATCTATTTGAACGATTATAAAACAAAAATGTGGTTAAGAATTTTTAATATTTATTAGCTGTTGTAAAAAAACAGCTAATATGAGAGGATCTTGTATTTACCAAGAAACAAAAAGAATATTAATATAAAATATAATTCGAAAAAAAAAATTTAAGTAGATAATTTCAAACGTCTATAAATAGTTCAATAAGAACCTTAATATTTTGAAAATATAATCATGTAAGTACCTATAGAAAATGTAAATATAAAATATCTTTTGTGAAAAGATTAAATCCTTAGAGTTATTCCTTTATGAATTATAACCAAAAATACAATATACATTTTTGCTAAAGATAAGCGTTACATAAATATTAATAATTTCCGCTCATTTTTGTTAGTTTTTTCAAATTGTATATAAAATTTCCGAGAATTTTTTCTATTGGTCTCCCCCTACCCAATTAGATAAAATTTTATTTTACTTTAAACCGCTCTAAAAGTGTAAGATTGAAGCACTTTTCCGACCCAAAACGTGATGATAAAAAATAATTTTAAAAATATCTAATCATTGTACAACCAATTTATTTGTCTCTCCTCTCTAAATCTAAAACTACTTGAATATAATAAATGCATAATCTACTACAAAAACACAAAATATATTATTCAAAATTTTGTATAATACATGTATTGTATTAATGAGGTTTGAATATATTGAACATTGAACAACAACTTACTGTTCTTCGGAAATAACATTAAAATAAAGAAACGTTGATATACTGTGTTATTAAACACACTCGTAAGTCGTATGATATTAACATTTCGTAGGTATTCAAACGGTCGTAACATATTATTTTATATTCATAAGGAAGCATCGATAATAATGTATAGAAAAGAAAAAAAAATATAACATAAAAAAAAGCAAACGAGGCGTTTAGTAACCAATATACCTAGTGTTTTGTGGACTTGTGGTCGACCATAAAACGAATCGACAACAGTTTCCGTATGATGGTATAACGATCGTACAATGGTCAACGGCAATACATTGCATATATAGACGTAAGTCCGTCGTAGAGAGTTTATCGGTGCACACAAATTGCCTCTCTAATCTACCTAGATTGGTTTTATTTTTCTATTATAAATTAATATATCGTTATATTTAATCGTATTACAAGGATATCAGTCGTTTTTGCAAGTTGACAACTAAAACCTTCATTATCTAAATTAATAATTATATTTTAACAATAATAGTTTTTAAACATATTTCTGAACAATGTTGCAAGTAACGACAATTATATAAAACATAATAAAAACCTAACCTAACCTTATGACATTTCGTACAATTCATTATGTAAATTATAAAAATTATAAAACGTTAAAAAACATTACAGATTGGCGAAACTCGAAGTGTCTGAAACGTACGAGAACAGTAGACACTTCGATTTAACGTTCATGATATGCGTTTGGCTGGCGTTCGTACCGACAGTCACCACTCCGCTGCTGTTTGTCGCATGGAATTCAGACAGGTAAGTACACGAGTGAGAAATTCAAAACCGTTAATTTTTCATAAGTGAAATCTACAGGCTTTTTTTTAGTATTTATCGTATAAGGCCCGGCGGATAAAAGTCACGTATATTCATTGTTAATTTAAAATTAAAATAACCTTAAACAAATTGTCTATATTTTAGTTGGTTTCTAAAATTGAAAAAATTATAAAAAAAAAAGTAATTACAAATAAACTAATCAATAGAAAGAAACTTCCATACTAAGCAATCTTGATGTAATCCAATAAATCAATATGTCATTATTAATTAATCTAAAACATTAAACTAAATGTACCTCACTGTACGTTGGCCAGTGAAACCTGTTGCTACAAATCCTCAGTAATTATTTTATTCCCACGGTGTCCACATACTGTTTATTTAGTGAAAGGCTGCTTATGACAGACAGAAAATATACATAAAAACTTTCATATTTTGTATATTAAAATGGATATTTTAACACAAATTAATAATATTGGCTCTATCGATAGCTGTCAAGTTTCTGTTACGTGCGGTTTAATATGAACATGAGAAGAACAACTACAATAGTTTTAATTTATTTTACGAATTTAGTCGCCCTAGTTTAATAATTATATTTAATAATAAGCTTTGATCACCATTCTTAGACTCCCCACTTGTGTTATTCTATTATGTATCTGGCTGCTTAATGTGTTTGGGGATCAAATCTTGGATTTCATTTTTATTAATATGTCATATATAATATCAACAAAAAGTCGTTTCAATATTTTCTAGTACCGCAATCATGTTTCAGTTATTTTCTATATCTAGATCGTATTAAATCAATACTTTTGGCTGACTTTTTGAAGCCATTAAAACCTCTCGTATCCAATTTCGAATATGGATATTTTCTTTTCTAAAATTTTAACGACCTCTATTGGTTCCCAAATGTTCAAGTTAATAACACATGAAAGGGTTAAAAACGAATATACCTCTTAGCCAATAATGCTCCTCGTTAGAACGTTTGTCCTTTTGGTCACGTGGACCCAATTCGCACTCACCTCTTCATCGTCGATTTTAATTAAACATCGTGTATTGTTTTCACAGTAGCACCAAGGATCGGATCAGGAGTTATTTCAAAAGAACAAAGGTCACAGCGGAACAAGCGACCAGGACCGTGTCGACTGAGGGTCTAGCGGCCCGCAATTCGATTTATACGGTGCAGGAGAGCATTCCAGCTTAAACACTTCGACCAGCGGAGTCGGTTTACATTAATTTATTATGAAAATATAACAGAACAAACAATAAAATTAGTATTAATGAAATAAAAACAAAACAGAAAAAAAAAAAAGAGCATAACAAAATTCACACATTATTATTCAATACGAATAGCTGACACCGTTGCCTGAAAATTGAAATTTCGACACGTCGGCGGCCGATGAGTAGTATACTCCCAGCGGGTTTTGCGGCAATTGCTGCTGATTGGCCAACGCTCCACTTTGCTGCTGGTACAAGCTCAAGTTCGGCTTCTGTTGCTGCGGACCCTCGGCGGGCGCCTCGTTCACCGGTATGGTCGCCGGTCTGAACAGTGGTTTCTCCATGGTTTGGTAATACTGCTGCTGTTGCTGCGATTGCTGTTGCAGTGGTTGCTGCTGCAATTGCTGTTGGTATTCACTGCTGTATTGCTGCGGTGACGCCGCCGGCTGATAGTAATCCCACGCCGACAGTTGCTGTTGCTTGTACGGCGACTGCAGCTGTTGCAACTGCTGGAGCTGGAGCTGTTGTTGCTCCAGCCTAGCCTGCTGCTGCTTCTCCAACGTTTGTTTCTGCTGCGCCGGATAGTAGTACGGCTGTGTTGGGTAGTTGTACTGCTGTTCCGGATATTGTTGGTAAACGTCACCGGCGGCCACCGACTGTTGCGCCGCGTCATTCGCGTACTGTTGTTGGGCGACTGCGATCTGCCTGTCCGGGGTCACCGGTCTCCGGTAAACTGCACCGAACTTTTGGCACATGCACATTCCAGTCAATTGCAACAAAACCTGCGCATAGAGGAGTTGAAACAAAAAATTAATAAATTTTACATAATATAATACTCGAATGCATTTAACTTTAATTGATTTAATTTAGGTGTCCCCCTTCTCTAGTCCCTCAGAAAAAAAAAAAAGTTCCAATACTCATCCCGTTTTCGCAGCCAAGTGAAATGTATTCGGTTCGTGCGAAAAGTCTTTCCACTGACAGTATAAGTCCATGCGAAAACGCCGCTGCAATACTGCGGATGACAAGATGAGTGACGTTGTGTCGTATTTACTATGGCGAATCGCTACCGTTATTTTTATTATTAGTTATAATTACTAAATGAGAGGTCGTTGGCGTGTTTCAAAGGCAATGTGGAATTTAGCTTCTCACAATTGATTTTTTACACAATCATAATATCATATGTAACAAAAAAAATGGCTGTTTTTGTAGTTTTAGTTTTATTTTAACTATAGTTATGAAATGAAAAAAAAATCATAAATAGGTGGTAACATGTGGATATTCTCCATTTAAAATTTAAGTTATTTTCATGAATAATGTACATGTTGATTTTGTATATTCCATTATATTATTAAATTAGATTTAATTGATACATTTATAACATATAATCATAATTCTTAGGGATATTGTTAAAATGTATTCAAAACAAAATAAAAATTGTTTATATAGTTAATAGATTTAAGATTACATTAATTTCTACACTACATACATACTTATTTATATAATAACCGATTGAGTACTTATTTTCGATTATACAACTGCATAAAGGTATAGTCATTAAATTGTAAAACACTTTTAATGATCTATTCTCAACGTAAGGACCGTGAACTTATTCTATGGAAAATGTTATGTCAACTTTAATAAGATTATATAACTATATTGTTTATTTTCGAAAAAACGAATTTAGTTGAAAGAACTTTAATAAATGTTAATATTATTTTATACAAATATATATATACATACATTTATTTTTTATTTTTTTTGACTTGCTGTGTTTGTACACGAATAACATAGCGAGTAATTTTTGTGAACGAAAAAAAAACCGGAAGTGACAACGGAATAGTACAATTGTACCGTGCATGATTTACAAGAGTTCGTTAAATTAAAAACGTAGCGAATAAAAATTGTTTACTGCGCAATATGGGGATCTCATTATTAGGAGAGCGTTGATTTTATAATTTAATTGAAACGATTTTTCACTCGAAAAACGTAAATGTTATATTTCTATTAAACACAACGGTCGGTTGTTTTCGGCGTAAATGTCCCCAAAGAAGGTGAACGTTATCGGTCAAACACGAATATAAGTACTTATATATATTATATAACCTATAATGTATTATCCTTAGTTATTTTTACGTTATTAAAATTCGAAGAAGCGAATGGTAACAAAAAAACCACCTACATATATATCTACATATTATTAAAATAACGGCTTTACTCACCAAAGCAATGTTCAACTTGGTCGAACCCATACTGTTATAGGTATATACTGACCGTCGTCGGGAATTCAATACGATTGGTGCACGCGGACGCGTACTCGCAGATAATATTATTCCGTCAAAATGATAATAATATAATATAACGACGATTGTATGGTGACCGTTTCGCCGCGTAAATAGTACTAAGTACTAATAGTGTGCAATATACTATAACAACAATAATAATTATGTGAAATCGCCCGATCGCGGGACGTGGTGTTCGGTATATAATACGTACGTATGCACCGAATTAAATGTCATATACCTATGTGGTTGTACCTATCTATATAGCGGCGTGTTCGGACGTTAAATCGAAAGTGTGCTGGTGACGTCGGAGGACCAAACATTTATAACGGACTGAAACACACGCGCGCGCACACACACACTCACAGCTGTTGGCTGCACATTACATTATTGCACTCAATAAATCTGATCACGTTTTATCCAATTATCGTTTATGCGAGCGGCGAGTTAGTAATAAAAATAACGTGTGCGATATATATGCACACGTACCTCCTATTCACCTACAATGCCGGCTAAAATTATTATCATATTACTACGATGACGACATTACAATTATTATTATCATTACAGTCGGTGTTATGTGATTTCACTCGGAAATCAATTAACTCATTCCGGTCTCGTGCCCTGCTCACACTCGGCTGTTCTCCTTTACATCATCCGAAGTTCCCCACACTTCCGTTCACATCCGCCCATCGAAAATGTGCATTTTATATTATATTATTATTATATATATATGTATATAAATATTATACGTTTGGCTCGTACGAAATCGATTGTTTTCGCCACTCTCTGGTTTGTGCTTTTTTTCTGTCTTTCTTTTTTTTCTCTGCCACCCGTGGTGATAGATTCGCGAGATTTCACTTCTGGAACGTATGCGAAAACTAATCGCCCACGACGACCGAAATCGGATTGGACGCGATCCCAAAGTTTGAAAGAAATATATTATTATATATATATATATATATGTGTGCGTGCGTGTGTGTGTGTGTGTACCTATTGTGTCGTACGTTTTTACGAGCACTGATAAATGGTATTGATTAATTGGACTACATTATGTTATATTATTAAACGGGATGCGTTCGTAACAAGTGCATTTTTTCTTTTTTATTATAAAATGGAAGAGAGAAGACGAAATAATTACCTATTTAATTAAACAGTTTGTTTGTTTATCACATAATTACATGCAATTAATTAAATTTTGTTAAAAAAGGATAACTCGTGATTCCCGAGCCAACAAAAAATCATGCCGTTGTCCATTAAAATATATTATCACCGACGATTTCAAGTTATTTTAGCATGCATTATTGTTATTATCTGATTACTGTAAGTTGTAGTGTTGTGTACTTGCGTTGATATGGTCTGTTTACATTGTTTAAATGTATCTATATTTTGTATCATATCAATCATAATTATAAAAAACATATTATTATATCCATATATATAAACTTATTTCATATTATGGTTTACGTATTTCAATTCAGTGATGATTAAAAAAAAAATCTTGAATTATTTTTAGATTTTGGAAAGTTAAAATGAAAACGTATTTGATCATAAATAACAATAAATATTTATATATCTATAATAAAATGCGTGAAACATTATTACATAATAGTCGGAGCTGTAAAAACTACAAACGGGTTACAATACTTCGGTCGCATTGACATGCATACAGATATCGCTGCGATTATATCAAAATAACGATGGCTGTTGGGTAGCAATGTGTATTGTGTAAAGCATCAATGGTATTCAACGATTTAGATTATTTTTTTCTTCAGTGTTTTATTTCTGTCCTTAAATAACATTTACCGTCACGGTACGGTACGTCGGTATGAACAAATTTATGTTGGTATAATTTATTCATCTTAATTTAAAATTCCAGTTGAAAGGATATTTTTAAAGGGTTAATTAAGCAAAATCGCACTATGTCTATAACTAAACAATCGAAAATCAGATTAGCAATGGTTAATAAAATTAAAAAGGATTTAGTTAAGGGTATTTTGATTTACGCAATAATTAACGCTCTTCGCCGATCTTTTGTTTCAAATTCGATCGGTCCTATATAATGTACTTAACTACAATAAGGTATTGTGACGACAAACAACAGGATAGATGTTTCAGATGAATTAATTTGTGCGAATTAAGGAGGAATCCGAAATCCTTCAGTACATCATCGTCTTTTCAAGTAAGATTTTTGGTCAAAGTAAATACGTCTGAGTGTTAGTTGAAAAAGACATAGATAAAAATAAATGAAAAAGTATCGATTTTTCGTAGCTATAAATCACTCTTAATAGCGAGCGTGACTATATACCTATACAACTGTAAAAACGGTTCTATTAGACTCTTTAGTTTTTGCGCCACTTCAATAATGTACGTTTAACATAAATTCCTTGACCTTCAGTTGAGACTAAAAAAGATCAATCATCGAGGGTAGGTAATGTACACGGATAGAAAATATAATTTATGGGTATACATTATTTCAAGCTGATAATCGACTAATGCCACTATATTTATCACTATATTCATCTAAATATACATGCAGTAGGTATTACAAAGTATACCATTAAAAATATTCAAGTACAGAATATAGATACTGATAATCACTTTGAAAAGTATTTAAAATGCTTATACTTCAAAATTTATTTCTAGATGCGGTATCTACTAAATACTTCATTTTTTTTTTTATGAAATATTAAAACACTTATAAATTAAACTAATTCAAAATCAAAAGATAGGAGTTTTTTGGAATTTACTTGTCATACATTATAATTTGTAAATAATGTACAATATATCGATTTATTTGACTTTAAACTCTCCATGTGTATTTCCTATTAGAAAGCACAGTTGCATAACTATAAGTCACACACAAGCACACAAAGAACAAATAAATAATATATTTCAACCGTGAGAAAGAGCCTTAGAAATTTTTATCTCTATCATATTATTTCCAGTTTTATTATAAAATCGATGAGCGATAATACTATGTATGGTTATACCACTATTAAATATTAAAGTACCTACTTATACTATTATTATACTGATATTTAGAACTAAATGTATGGTTTGTGCCACCGAAAATTACTAACGATAAATTCTCAAGGATAATATGTTTAAATGAAAATAAAGCTTCTAGCAAATTTGTATTATTTTACATACGTTTTATTTTATTACTTATATGCAAATCCTTTTCTCATGTTTTTCTTATATATTTTATTGAATTAACATTTAATTCAAAATTTAAATACAAACAAGCACATGGAAAGAAATATATATTTATAGATTATTTAAAAAAAATATATGAATATTTTTACTCAAATACATTACAAAACTGAGGTTGATACTTATATTCAGTTTATTTATTATGGTGGATAAAATAAAATAAATATCACGCCAACACAATTTTGAAAATGTCTTCGTCATATAAACAAAACCCAATCATTGTTCGGCTACAATCACAATAATAGTGATACTTTTGTCCAATGATTGACATTCATCGCACCGTGTCTTCTTTCATTTCAATTCTCTCCGAGTCGACAACCGATAATGGTCTATTTATCTAATCACCCGTTTCGCTTTCGGTAGTGAATATTCAAGTTTACATTAAATTAACTTTAGCCACCAAATAGTAATCTGCAATATTGCAATGTGTTTACAACATGTACATTGTTTATACCTACTATATATTTAGGTGGGTAGATATATGTGAGGTATGTAGACACCATCAATTCACATGAGAGCACAACATTATGGAATACCATTTGAAACTATTATAGATTTATATTATGAATACCATATGCTGAAAATAATTAAATTAATGTCATCAATATTATGCATTGCGCCGAGTATAATTAATTTTTATGTATATTATATAATTGTATAATTATATATGAATGTTACAGTGTATAAATAATATGATCAAGTAAACGTAGAAAACAAAATATTATATTGTAATTTTTTATTATTCATTTTGTGTACACGCTCTTATTGTGGATTTTAATGTAATACATTGATAATTAACTATCAACATAAATAACTTGGTTTTCATTATTTCCTTGTACCCTACAAATTCTTATAATTACAAAGTATTGACGTCATACTGTTATGGTCCTGATTTGTGAATTTATTCATTTTTGTGGTTTTTTTTCTAGGGCAGTAAAAATTAAAAAGCTCAAAAATATATGATACCTTATAAATCGAATAAAAAACCTCAATAATTGTACTTAAATAAACATTTTTTTCGAATTTTAAAAATATTTTTAAATAAAAAAAACTAGCATATAACTAGCAAAGAGCAAAACAATTTGAAAACAATTTTTTTTTTAACAATATTATCAATGTATTTAAATTAAATTAATAATCAAGCCATTATTTTTCAGAGAAATTGTAAGGCATATAGACGAGTATTAATATCTATAGTACCAGGTCTCCATTTCATGATAAAAAAAAAAATGTTAATCTATTATATTCCATTTTATTAGTCTTGCATCACTCATCTGTGGTATTCCGTAACATAAATGTAATTAATATATCTTTTTTAAACGCACAATTCCTTAGGTAATTCGTAGATTACTTTTATCATTTTACAAAGAATAGCAGTCAATATTTGTATCTAAATTAAAATATACAACAACTAAATAAAATAAAACTTTTTGAAGTACCAAATCATAAAAAAAATACGTTTGAAAAGTAAAATACATGTTTTAAAATTTGACTATCATTTAAATCTAAATATTTTCAAGAAGTTACAAATTTAAGAAAGTTTGATCGATATTTTAAGCATTGATATTTATTTTACAGAAATGCTCACAACTGACACAACTTTTTACACTGAAACAAAAATGTTTGAACAAATATTTATAATTATACAATATAAATAATATTATACAAATCAACTACATATTTTTTTTACAACACGAGTACATTTAAATAAAACTTATAACAATTTTGTTTCATTAAAAAAATATGAATACATCATACGTTTTTCTAAAAATTGTAAATATATTAAATACAAAATTTAAAATAATAATAGATATATATTATAATACAATTATCAGATTTTTAAATAATTTAAAATACCTAGCCAGTAGCCAATTAGGATAAGAACTAATATTTTTCAATTTAAAAATATTATCTATTTTATTAACCCATAGTTAAACCGCGTTACTTAGAAATTAAAACTATTCAATGATATGTGTCGTTAATATACGTTAACGCGTTCTGGAAAGTCTTGCCCTCGTACACTCTAAAGCAATGACCATAACCGATTCAGTGACATTGTCACCTAATAATCAGTTACCATGGTATAAGTTTATTATTTAACTCCGTTCCTTTAGAACTTATGATCGTATGATATATTGATACTATTTATATCTTGGTGGTATGAGAACTTTTTCAATTAAAGACATTGAATAAGCAGCAACAGTTTAACACAACATATTTTTATCGGAAACACTTTTATTATAAAACAAACAAACACAAAATATTCATATAATTTCACATTAACGCTACAATAATGGCACATTCGCGCACTATCGAGGTCTCTTTCTTTGCAGCATTCGCGACAAACACCGAACTCTTCTTGCCCGCATGTGCAGCGGTCTTTATTTGTGAATAATAAATAATATATTGCCACCTCAGAACTTCTTGCTTCATCGGTTCGACCTACTGTATACACTTGATAATCCAAAATATATTTCTATGTACATCTTATAAAATAATATCAATGACTATCCACGTATACGACATATGTTATGAACGTAAAAACATAACAATTTATTGAGAAAATGAATGTATTCTGTTTCTGTGATAGATCATTCTATATTTCGATACAACACGTGTTTGTGTGTGTGTGTGTGTAAAATGTATATAATACCATATCTTTTTAATTTTGTAAAATTTAAATGGTTTAATAGAAGTTTTTAACCTAAGTTAGAGATATAAAGTAATCAAAATAATATAAAAAATGTTTTAACGGGTACCAAGTACCTTGCTGTACTCAGACTATATTCAAATATTTGAAAAACAATGTATATCTGACTATCATATATTATTACCTATTATAAATTATAATAATGTTAACGGAAACAGTATTACAAATTGGCTCTTGACAAACTTTGAAAAGAATTCAAGTATGCGTTTCCTCTACGATTTTCTCCCCATGTAGAGGTAATAGGTGTGAAATAATTTATGAACTTAAATAAGTCTCAATTCATACCATAAACTTTTGCAGTTCCTTTGAGGATATACACTACCGATTTCTTCTTTACTATCGGAAATTATTTGATATATAGTTACATTTATAAATGTGGCCGTTGAGCTTTGTTTTTTTACAGATAAAAGTAAATATTTAATAAATCCTAGATTTATCAAAAAAAATGCTATTCTTTTCACTTTTACTGATATACATTTTGTTCATTCTAAATTTAATACTTCAATCACATTCAATTATATTCATTTTATCTATATTATACGTAGCTCTTAATCATTTTAAAATTTATAGTGAAATAATTTTGAAACATTCTAGTTTTGGCCGTGTATCAAATCATTCAGCACTAATAGTAAGTAGTAATATAGTATTATTTTAATACAGAATATATTCTCAAATTATCGAAGAATTAGTTAAATGCTGAATAAATTTTGTGTTCTACGATTTATCCACATATCTGATATCAGATATTTAAGAACGGTATGTTTATTGAGTGAACGGTATTTAATGAAAGTCGATATAATATGTATACAACGCGATTCCACTCATATATATAATACTGTGTAGAATTTCGACAGTTCAAAGCCCACGGGAAAAAAATAAAGTTTTAGAAAAACATATATGAGTAAAGTGTGCCTAAAATAAAGTTAATTGTACGGTACATTTTAAAATTTATTTCCGTCTGAATGATTAAGCATTTTGTTTGTTCATGATCCCATAATAATTTATCTTTATTTAAATTTTACTTTAATTAGCTGCAATGATATTAGTATATTTCCAGATTAATAAGTTATCATATATCTTAACTGGTAATTTTTTGTTATATGTGTTTTTATTGTCCATGCCTGCAGTAGGCAGGTATATTCATTTTTTTAAGTTTCCGAATGATTTTCAGATAATATATTATACCAGTTTCATGCTTTTCAAAACACGTACGAAATGTTTTGTTGTATTATTCAATTAAGAAAGTAATACGACGTGACTGTTGTGGTAGTGCGGTTTATACTTTAGTGTCGAATACATATTATGTCAAAAACCATCGCCACAACGTACCTATATTATTAGATTTTAATTGATGTACAAAAGCTGCCAATTCTGACGACAAGATCTCCAAATCAAATAAAGTTCTATACGTGCAGTTCACTGTCATTTGCATTATATTATAATAAATTGTCCTCATTCACACTACACACATATATATTAGAATAATAATGTACCGTATACGGTTGTTGCTTGTATACACGAACATTATAGGTCGTAAAATAATTGGTTACTATTGTGATTTAAAATAGGCTTTTCAAATCCGCATTATGCGTTATGTTCATCCACAATTCATTACGTACACAATGTTTAAAATGTGGGCGCGCGCGCGCATGTGTGTGTGTGTGTGTGCGCGCGCTCAGTATAAACAGCGTTGAGAAATCTTGTAGATCTCGACGATTAAATAACACATTAACCTAGTGTGATGAATAATTTTCATTATTGTTGTTGTTGTTATAAATAGAATATTATCATTATCATATTTATCGCACTCGAATTTGCGCGGAGAAAGCCATCCCGTTGGACAATCGGATATACCCAAACCAAAATGTAATTTTTAATTCAACAAACCAATACATAATGTTTATACCGTATGTATAAGTTATGTATACTGCTACTGCACACAAACGACTAGTGGTATTAGTTAATATTTTACGATTATAATGATCTGTGTTCACGTTCGGATTTGTGTATGAGTGTCCTTAATTGTTACATTTTATATAAGTATACAGTATATAGCGAGGTATTGATCAAAATTGTAACTTGTTAAGAGCTGCGGCTCTACCAAATAGACCACAAGGGATGGATAATAAAATTATGTTAATAATTATTTTACATAATATGCCTTCTACGAAATCGGAATTCGATCATTAACACGCAGGAATATAATGTATGTTAGAACAATATTATTTTGATTGAGACATAACAGAATTATTTAAACGGTCGTACTTTGAAAAAGTATGTCTAGCTATTAATTTCGACGTAAGTGTCAGCTAAATCAATGGAACAACAAACAACATTGCGTGCTCGTAACTTAACCTATGTTCTTAGAAAACTTGATCCTGGTCTACTAAATCATGTTCTGGGAAGTTTGCTTTTGTGCACATTTTTGGTCTTGTCATCTATAAATCATCTCCAATAAATTCAAGGCAATATGTACTTGTCTTGGAAATTATTTTTTAATCGTTTGAAATTTGTACTTTGGAATTATGATACGTAAGTGACATGACAAATTACTTTAGTATCGAGTTAAATTGAACACTCTGATACTACTGACGAAATCTATAGAACTTTTATGAGTTTTACGTAGTTATAAATTGTATATATAATAGATTTAAAATTGAGTGATGAATGTATTATTCTTATTATGATATCTGCTTTCTTTTATATTAAATTTTTGTTTATGTCAACGCATTTTAGAGCAGTAAAACTAAGAAATGCTTCAATCTTACACTTTAGGGGTGGTTTCTGTTAGAAGATTATATCTAGTTAATACTTAAGGGCAAGTAGTAAAACAGTGGAAAGTTTCCAGTATTTTTCTAAATCATCAGAAAAAACTAAAAATAAATTACGGAAATAGAAATATTTACACATCTGCGGATTTCAACAAAACCGTTATTGTTTTTTTTTCTTTGTGTGTGTGTAAAAATAAATAATCATAAATATTTGTGTATGATTTTTTTTAAACATAATATATTTTTCAAAATATTTTTAGCTATTTTTATCTATAGATGATTGTAATTTTAAAATTGTTCATAGTTTTGTTTCAATATTTAATGTAGACAACATTTTTTTTTTTATATTTAAAAAACTAGAATATATAACAAGAATTTCTCATACGCTGTCAAGAAATTTATAAATATTTACATTACATAATATCTGCAATTTTTTTCAATAAGCGTCTTAAGTTCTAATTTTAACAAGATCTACTGAAATCACAATATTTAGTTTTAATTTATCAAGTTTGAAAGTGTAATAAAATATTTCTCATGTATTGTTCTAACATCTTAAAAATATATAAAAACAAATTTTAATAGACATTATATCAAAAAATGTTGACCAAACCGAATATTTAAATCATGGATTTTCTGGAGCATATATAATACCACTAACATAGTCTACTTTAAATAAAAAATTCTAATGTATAAATGGGCAACGCCATTTTATTGTTTGGTTACTTTCAATATGGAATGTCATACATTGGTAAGTAGTGAATAGTAATAGTATCAAACAAGTATGTATGAAATAGAACATATATATTATTATGTATATGTGAATATCTTTAAGTCTTCATAATGTATAATTTGGAAGTATACCATTAAAATCAGTCAAAATGTGCATTCGTTTTTCATCTCAAAAATTAAAATTATGAAACAGAATTTTTATTACATACATTTCAACCTTTTTATTTTATAACTACTAACAATTATGGTTTTATTTTAGTTTTAATTAATCGATATGTTACACGCGGTAAAATATCATCAGTTATGTTCTCTTTTGTATTTGTATATATGTCCGTAGTCATCATAAACTCAGAATCCTACCAAGTATTTTAATATGATAATACTGATGACGTCTTTTACACAAGATACGTAGAGAGAGAGGTAAACAACTATCGCCTTTATAATAGTACCTTGAGAAATGCTATCAAAGGTTGAAATGAAATAGTTCAAAAATATGATCGTATACAACTCAGTTTAAAGGTTGCAAGATTAAAACTTAGCTATACTGATATTTGTATGTATACTTACTATAAAAATATTAATAATATGACATAGGTACGCATTATATCGGCGTTTTGGGCAATCTAAAATTGGGCCAGTAAATTACATTACAATTATATTCTTGTCTTTTTATGGTTTGGACGAAGTATTTATAAATGTTCGGGAAACAACGGTAAAAAACGCTTTCCATTAAGATAATATATTACCAAGATGGTGTTTATAATCGTCGTTGGATCTATGAAACAAAATATTATAAAATGGAAAAGTGGAGTTGATTTGAATTTTACATGACATTTCTAAAAAAAAAAAAAAATCATATCATAAAATGATTTTTTTTTCAGTCCAGCTAATCTGTTAATGAATAATGTGATATTTTTATTTATCTGCTAATAGTATAGTAGCGCATTTTAAAATTGCAGCGTTAAATTTAAGAAAGAAATTTAGATTATATTTATTGCGTAAAATTGTTTGATAAAAGAAAGTCTATAAATAGTGTGAAATATTTTGTATAAATCTTTATGAAGTTAAAGAAATATAACTGTTGATTAATATTATAATATGTTTATGTTATATTTTATTAGTATCTATTTAATGTTTAGGTTTAATACGAGTAAATAATAGCATTTAATTTTTTCTATAATTTTGAAACTTTTACTATAATATTTTCAGAATACTATTTTATAGATTTAAATTGTATAGAAGTTCTAGTAGTAAGTAGTACATCTCTATTAATTTTACATTTTTAATAAATTTAACTATAGATCGCAAGGTTGTTATTTCGACCTAAAAGTTTTTTCTCGAATTTATCAATATTTTGTCTGCTTTTATCAAATGATGAACCCTCCTGATAATAACTTTTTTTGAACACAAAAAATTTTCATAAACATATAACGAGTATTCCAATTAAAATTATTATCATTTGCTTGTATAGTTTAAAGGTAAAAAAAATTTTCTATTTAATTAATTTTTAAAAAGTATCAAATTTAAAATAAATTTGTTAACTCTTGTTTAAAATGGATCCGCAAATAAACTACTACACTCGAACAAATAAACGTTGTGTGCTCACGTGCGTGTGTAAATCGTATATGAACCAATGACTACAGAAATGTACCGAGCACACACGAACTACGTTATTCACAACGCGAGCGAGAGTACAATTTGTTAAGTGTGGCCTTTGTGTGTTCCAAGTGCACTCTACCTTAAATACATAGTTACTGTGAAGCTTTTGTTTATTGGCAACTATAAGCTACTAAATTGGTTTTCAACACGCGTGAAACCGAGATTTTTATATTATTAAAATGGCAACGCCTCTCAGAATTTAAAGTTAGCATTTCATACATTTTTCCCGTAGTATAAGAAAAAAATCAAATATGAAAAAAAACAGATTATATTTATCAATATTAAACAGAAAATGTGGTATATGTAGGTATAAATGATCAATAAATAATTAATACTTCAAGTTTTTCTGTCAAATGAAAAAGTAAACATCGCATTCATAAGTATATTTTAACAAATTTCTTATAGAATTTATAGTATTTAAAAATACTTGCTTTTAGAGAGGGATAGAATAAAACAAAAAATTAAAATAACCAATGTCTTAAATTCAAGTCTTTAAATACGTACCATGTGGTTTTTTTTTAAAAAAAATCTACCTCCATATCTTGTATAAATTATATAAGTTAGTTGTTGGATTAAAATTTTAATCTTCCAAAACTAAAAACGTTTTACTGTAGATCATTATTACATGCAAATAAATAATCATGCCAATGTTTTGTAAACATTTATTCTTGTTTTTATGACAAATTTAACTTAACGTGTATTCGAATGACTAAAGCCTTAATGTAGCGTTAGGCCATATCAGTATTAGACGTGAATGCGGTTATGCTCGTGTACGAATTATATAATTTATATTATTTATAAGACAACAAAAATGGTATGATTTATGTGAGTATATCTGAAAATTAAAATAGTGTTTAGATAGAAACAATTCCTATTTTATCTAAATGCTTATATCTACATATAACGCAATAATAATATCATACTATGGAAATCAGTCGTTAAAAAAATATGGTTTTATTGGAGTATAGGTCAGAACCATAAAATTTGGATGTAAAAACATTAAACTTAAAAGAAGAGTAACATAAAATCGTATTTTAAAGAAAAAAAAAAGATAATCTTATATAACACTAAGTTTTCGACGGCTATTTTATTCTATTATATCAGGAATACAAAGTAAAATAAAAATATTATGGATATTTTTTGGATGCTGTTCTCGGAGAGTTTCATCATTTTGTAAAATAAAAATACGAGTTTTAATAGTTTGTACCATTGGGTTACAGGGAATTTTCTTTAAAATAGTTATAAATTTCACAACGCACATGTACGAATTTGTTAACGTTACGGTCTACATAATATATGTTTAATGATCAGTTGTTTTTCTGAACATAAAATATTCACTTTTTAAAATAGAAAAATGCTATCATTCTTTTGTTTACCTAAATAAATATTTCAGGTTATGTATAAAATGCACATAGAATAAAAAATGTTACAATAGTCAATAATTTATTATGATTTATGAATAAAATATAATTAAATTACACATTATAAATTATTTTTTTGAATTTTTTTCATTTGTTCAACGTTATATGAATATTAGATTAAAAAAGTTCAGCTATGCCTACCTCAAATTTCAGTTACTTGTCTTATTTTATAAATAATTTTTCCAGTAATAAAATGGAGGAAAGGAGGCAATAATTTAAATGATAATATTTTAAGAATTTACTAAAAAAATTGACATAATTTCATTTTTTTTTTTTTTTTTTTTAATAAAATCGTTAACAAAAGTACAATAAATACTACACTATAGACATTATTTTTCAAGACAGAATAATAAGAAGCCAAATTATATAACTACTATAAAGTGATATTTTTTATTACAAAATCATATCGAAATGAAAAAAATAATAAATATCAATAAAGGAAATACGACACAAATAAAAGTCAAAATAAAAACGTTTATAAGCATAAAATTGTTACGGATTTGTGTGAAAACGATAATTTTATATTATTTTACGATATACATTAAAATTATAATCTAATCTAACCTGATATAATAAATTATGTATTTGACGAAATACTTCAATGGTAACACTGACATTTTTTTAAATCTATTTGTTTGGGACAAATACATTTGTAAAATAGATGGTCAGTTTTTTAACATGGTATGGGAAATGTGGTAATTTTTATTTTGATAATAAAATATAACACACAACATTTTAATTAATTATCTTAAAGGTAGGTACTATTATTTAAATAAAATAAGATTTAATTTGTAATAAAAATTATTAATATATTGAAATATTTAATGTATTGAAATCGTTTTTTTAAATATCATTTATGTCTAAAGAATTATATAATATGGGTCAATTCAACTACCTATAGAAAAACAAAATATATAACTCATATATAAATAATATAACCATTATTCACTTAAAGTAAAAATATGATATGAAAATTATTGATTATACCTAGCTGGTTAAAACTTATAAAATAAATCTGAATATTTTACCCTACAAAAGACGAGAAAGTAAATTTTGTATCAATATTTTATATCTTATAATCTATTTATAGCTTTTATATTTCTGCTAACATAATATTGATCTAATTAAGTAAATAAAGGTTCATACAATAAAGTTATTCGAATAGAATATGTACAATCTTCATATATTGATGCATTTATAAATACACTATTTAAAAGTTTAAAACCTGATATCACTCATCATGATATTTTAAACTGTTTTCATCATAACTAAACTTAAATACTCTGCAAATTTACTTTAAAACACAAATAATATGCAAAATCATTTATAACCTAGATATATATTGGTTATTTTTGTAAACTATTTTCTTTATGAAAAAAGTACTCTATGAAACGCATCACGTTTTTTTAAAATTTATTTTGAAATAATAATAAATAACTCAAATATCAATAAAAGGTCATTCAAAAGGTAACAATGATGTAACTTTTTTAATCGGATATTAAAAATATATACACCTTATTGAAATAATACTAAAAAAAAATAATGGATTTTTGTCAATTACGTTAATTAATTTATTTTTTTGCAATCCATTATATGAACTGAAAACATTTATGAATACAGAATAATTAAAAATAAAAAACACTATAATGAGTATAATGATTAGAAATAAACTATGTATTTATTTTTAATTTATAAATAACGATTCCGAAATTTAAAAAAAAATCCATATATTCAGTTCTGCATTAATAAGACTTAAATATTTTTTCCACAACTATTATAATGGCTCTTTTTAACTAAAACGGTAAATTTAGCTGCAGAAAAAACAAAAGCATATAATAGTTATATATAAATATTTATGAACACGTTGACATTAGAATTTTTTTCCGTTCCGGATTCTATCTCATTTAAATACTTATTCAGAGTGACTTTTCTACCTTCATTATTACCATTTCTAACACATTTGAAACTGCTTAAGAGTTTAAAAAAAAACCCTGTGGACTTAATAATATTTTTAAACATACTAACTTCGATTTAATAGGTTAATAAGAAAAAATTTACGAGTATTCAATAATATACGTATTGATATGTACCTACAGTTATTAATATACAGCATAACAGTAATAAAAAAATAATTATACGTAAAAATATTATGTATACTCAGTGGTAAATTAGGGGAAGTAGATAACACGGTATACCAGAGTTTATGGCGCAGTGGTGCAGCCAAATGGAAGGGGGTAATGGCCTCTCCCCTTCGGGACATATAAAATAATTTATTAAATATATTTATTTAATTTAGAACATAATATGAAGAATTACCTCCATTGGGAGGCGTCATCACTTTTATTTTCATGTTATTATTTTCATTATTTTATCAATATTAAGTTTATATAGTTCAGCTTTGCAACAGATAGCCTAATAATAAATTATGTCAAATATATTGTGAGCATATGGATATAGAACGAAGCGTAGACCCACTGAACCCTCACCATTTGAAAAAAATTCAGGTTGCGCTAGTGATACGAAGTATGGATATTTCTACATAGATGAAAAAAAGAGGGCATAGGCACGTATATTTATTAAAATTTCAATGACGAATATAAAATATTCTAAAATTATTTTCAATTTTCAGCTGGTTTGGATACTTATTAAATATCTATATGATTATTAAAATGTATTTTAAGAACCGATGATCAAACCGATTTTGAGAATCCCTAACTTCCATAATTACAAATGTCCACTCATTTAAAAAAAAAATCATATAATTTATAGCCTTAATACAAATACTGATGAGCAAAAATGTCCATCGTGTATATTTTTTAATCAGCTAATTCAAATTAGTCTTGTAAATTCATATGTAACATAAAATGTGTATAATATTTTTTCAAAAATTACTTCGAGACATTAATTAAAAACAAATATTATTTAAACCTGCATTCAAAAAAAAAAAAATGTGTGGTTTTATCTATTTATTAAATTCAACATTTTTTCTTTAAACATACACTTAAAAATACCACCTGTATCTAATGACCTAAGCAAAAGTTTTGAGCATTTATCACTTACACCGTTTCACTGCCTGAAAATAATATATTTTATAATAAAAATAATAAAAGCTCAGTAATGTATATAGCTTAATTGCTACGCGCAAATTCTTATACTGAACCATACTGTCAGCTAAATACTGAAGTACCCAATTCATTAGGACAGCAATATGCTACATCTTCAATGTGTATTTAAAATAATTAAAACATTATGCATTAATAGTAAAATGTAAAAATCGTTATTAGCTATGATTCTTTTAAATATGTTAGGTATGTCTATACTTATTGGTTTAAACCACTTCCGTAACATTATGGTCAGAATAGGGCAATGTTTAAATAAAATTATATTTAGATGATTGTTTAGATGAAATGTTATTTGAATAAATTATTATTCGGATTAATTTTTCGCAACTATCCAAACGAAATTGCACTTGGATAATTTTCATAATTAATTATTAGACTAATTGTCAAACATGATTATTCGAATAATATAACTAATCAAATAATTGGTTGGTAATTTACTGGTTTGAAACTCGTAAATATTAAAAATAATAGTTGGCATTGTCTTTTAAAAAAATGCAAAAATATTATAAATCAATATTATACAAATACAAAACTATATACAACCATATAAGAAAGTTAATAATTATATTTATATATATAAAGAGTGTCCCAAAAATAACGCTTTTTTCAAATCAGTTGCCATATTTTTATTTTTATGTTTACAAAATTGTTCTCATCATTTTTTAATCTCTTATAATATCGGGTTTTTGTTGTGTAATCAGTTTTTATCAAGTGTCACTGTGGACTGAATGTCTATTGAAACAGGTGTGTTGGTTTTTAACACTTTTTACCAACGAAAGTGGTGCGGAGACTGTGCAACAACTTCGTATCTTACTCGGACATGACACTGCTTCCAATGTGTCATCGCTTCATTGGGTAATAAAAAATTCGAAAAAAACTGGTCCAACTGTTGTCAAAATCTCCGGTCAAGTTAAGGCGTCCTCGTGAAACTCATCAAATAGAACTGAGAGATAGTTATTGTTAATTTTTCCGATCACACTTGTGGCCCGCACACAACATTGTTATGTTGGCCAAGCTAATGGAGGACAATCGAAACTTTACAAATCCTTTTTTTTTCAAAAATAGTGATTTTTTAGCTAATTTAAAAATCATTATTTTTGGGACTACATAATATATATTTTATTTTTAAATTACTACAATAATTAATAAATTTGTAATAATCATTTCGCAATAACTACAACACAAAAAAATAGTAGTACCTAAATGTCCTGAATTTCAAATTTCGTTAAATAAATCTTATATTAACTTATTATAATTATAATTTAAATATTAACAATAAACATTATCCTAATTACAAAGTCACTTTTTCTAACTTTAAATTAGATTTAAAAATATCTTGTTCTTCAAACATATCATCTGGTAGTTTGTTAAATTGGTCATTGTTGCATAGCAAAATAATCTTTCAACGGGACTTGATGACGACATTGGTTTATAATTATAACGTAAAAATATTTCTTTGATTGGTGGATGTTACTTTTTTATAGTTTTTATGATGTACTTCTACATTCTACGTTTAAACTTTAAAACCTCATTTTTCTATGTTTAGATAATACTATAGTTGGTATAATAATATTTTACGTATTATATTATAAGTACAATAATCTTAGCAAAATGCTTAACCAGATTTACATTAATTGAATAGCAAAATAGTCTATCAGTAAATTTATCTAGCCTTATTATAGTGAAGTTTGATAGTCTTTGATGATATAGGCAATAGGCATATCATACACGGTAGATTGCATAAAAATAAAATACACTTTCAGTGTGGTGAGTAATTTATTTTCGTATAATATTATAATAAATAACAATTAAATAAATGTATAATTGGTATGAAACAAAATATATTTAAAATTATTATGCACATTAGAACATAATAATAGACAAACTATTTTATAAATATTTGAAAATATTAATCAATAAACGGATTATCCAATTAACGCAATACACTCATTATTTAAAAAACTTTTATCGTTTTTGAAAATATTATTTTAATTTAAAGTCATTAATAATTGTTCAAACATTTTTCTAAAAAAATTATTCTTTCCTTATTTTTATTTTCGCTATCATTTTTTAATGACCACATACATTTTTAATTTCTTAATCCAAAGAAGAATATTTTTTGAAGTGATTTGTAGTAGGTACGTATAAAAATCAAAGTTTGGAAAAATAGTTTATTAGTTATAACTTTATAAGTATTAAAATTTAGATAAGCAGAGTACATTACATTGAGTGGTACAAAAAAAGTACCGCACAAAATATTGGTCCACTACTTCACTACATAATCCACCATTCTAAAAACTTTAAATACTAACATAACTAATATACTACTGATCCAAGATTTGATTTATACACATCGAAATAATTTTGAATATTAAATTTAAAATGTATATTTTCGTTCAAAAAAGTAAAAAACTTAAATAATTATTTGTAAAAATTTTGTTTTTAAATCACTTAAAATTATGTAAAAAAAATATTTTTTAAAAACGTTAGTGTTTTTGAAAATACTAAGTTTCTTATGTTAAATGGATCATCTCATCATATTAATATTTCGAAAAAAGTTCATACAGTACATGTAACTATCCAAGTATGTTCATAAATCGATCTCACATGTTAGCAAAGTTAACAAAAGATTTACACCATCTATAATCTACAATATATACACACAATTATACATGCATGTATATACATACATTTAATTCTTATGCATTTGTGTGTAACACCTGCGATGCAAAACGGTATTGTCATTATTATACTAAACACCATTAATTCCTAACAACCAGTGAAATAATACACAGTACACGTTTGTTCTTGTAATATTATATTGTTGAAAACGACGGCGATTATAAATTCATCAATATACAACCCACACGTGTTTTCCAATAGAATACACTCGTGTATAGTACATAGGTACGACCAACTACAAAGTATGTGTGTATAATTATATTGAACTATGAAACAAGCCAGGCATATAAAAACGGCAAAAGTATACAATTTTTTTCACTTGTTCTATATAAACTATAAAGTTAATCAATCAAAGTATTCATCTCGTCAAACAAGCCCACTCCTTTTAATACTTTAAGAATAACATTTTCCAAATTATGATCCTTAAAACTTTTAAGTATAATAACACAAATATCGTATTTTTGAATGCTTTGATTTTTATACGGTTCAAGAAATAATAAGATACAAACTTCTATTTTTTTTAACGAGAACTGACCCTTTTTGTGTATATTTTTAATCAAATTTATTTTTTGAAACTTAAAACAAGAATAAATTAGTAATTAATACTTATTTAAAAGTTAATTATTGACGTTTTATATAAGTATACTTAATTTACATAGATAAAATATTGCGATAACTTTATCTAGTAAAAGTCGTTCATCATACTCACAATAATATTTAATACCTATAATATCGATAATATTCACTAATAAAAATCAACATTTATTATTACGACTTGATAGAAACTATGTCATATAAGTAAATGTATTGATTCGATGAGTTATTATAGTATTTAATGAAATAGTTTTTTTTTTGCAGAAAATTACAGTATTTCATCAATCAACTTATAATATCAAAAGCGAACGCAAAGTTCTACGATGTTTGGTCAATAAATACGCAATACATAGATACAGAAAATTAACACCAATCACTTAATGACATTTTTGGACTTATATAGTTACATCTATTACATCGAAAATTATAGTTAAAAAAAAAAAATTATGGGATAGAAAAAAGGTATACATCAATTAAGCCGGTCGATATTTGGATGTGATATATTTTTGTAAGTCAATTGCATCAATCGATTCCTCAAAGAATATATTTTGTGTATAATATTATCGTATTTTATCATTTATTTTAGAACTTACAGATGAGATGAGCCGTATTGATAATTTGATAAATTTGTAATTTACAAATGTGTTTGGTGACTTTAGATTTTTATAACTACGAATGTGCTTTTAGGTGTTGGATTCCCTAATTTTAGCTAAAGTTTTTACCTTGTCATTATGTTTACGTCGCAATAATTGGTGTATACCATTTTAATATATTTTTTTTTTTGCATTGATGTATACAGATAATACAGGTAGTATCCAAAATTCGGCACAATTTACAAACACCGAAATTTCCAAAGAGTTTCTATTGATAGTGTCCGAAAATATTCAAGATCACTACTTATCGTTATCACAACGCACCATATAATTTACTCAGACACTCGTGTTCCTGGTCAAACAAATCTTGCGATTCCGTCTTCTTGAAAAATCGGAAAGACAGCCTAAAGGAAGACTTATGCAATCACGCGATTGACTTGGTTACATAAATGCTGAATCGTATACATTTAAAACTTTTTCAGAACAGACACGGCGTGGATAGGTACTTTTGGGGAACGAGGCACAGCCTAACGTATAGTTACGTCAGTTACAAATTTCGTCAAGAACTTTTTACAATTATTTAAAGATTTTAAACACATTATGAAAAATAAATTTAAAAAAAATATTTATTTTTAATAGCAATCACTATCGATAGTGGTGCTAACCTTCGTTACTCTTTACAATGTATAATACATAATAGCGCAACATTCAAATAATACTCAATTATCACATACACAACAATCAATTAATATTTACGACTATACGTATGGCCAAATTTCTTACCACTTTAATTATATATTTTTTTCGATATGGCTGCTAACTCTTTTATAATTAAAAATCGTAAAAAAGTATAACGTAGGCGAAGAAATGATGACAATATCTGAGGTGTCTATATAATTAAACCTAACCACTGATATTATACTGTCGTGAATACTTACGCTTTTATCTAATTAAAAAAAAAAAAAAACTGTATTTCAAATTAAATAATGTTCTAAGTGTTTTAACCTTATGACACAGCTACTGTAATGTAAATAACACTTTTTCTTATTTATAGTAAATAAAATAGTTATTTCTAATACAATTAAAACGTATTTAAAATAAAATGAATTTAATAAAGCAGTCAATTTTGGACAAACCAAACCATAGAAACTATTTAAAACTAATTCAGACAATTTAGTATCATATTATAATATTTATTATATAAATATATTTGATATATATATTTTTTTATCGGTAATTGTTTTATAGGGAGTAACTCATGATTAGTGTAATCATTACTGTATAATGTTCTGAAACCAACGAAATTGGTATTGTAGAAAAAAATATATTTATCTCGTCGTGATATTTTATACTAACTATATTAACTTAACAAAAAAAAAAAGTGGAAAATCTATGATTTGTACAAAAGTATTACTTATATTTCTAGTGGGAGGATAATTAGAAAAAAAGTTATTAGTCTTAATAGAAAGTAATGATATTTTAAAGAATTTTTTTTTTTTAAATGCTTTTTAAATGTATTATCTGTGCATTTTTTGAGTATAAATTTCTTTACACTGTGAAAAATTGTTCTCTAGACAGCAAGTTTAATAAAATATATATTCAGTGTATTTATTTAAAAATCAAGAATTCTGTAGTTAAAGATATAGTCTGAATATCTTAGAACAATTTTTTAAATGTCCTGGGACTTTATTATTTAAACGACTCAAAGGTATTTTTAAATATGTTTAACAATTATAAATACTTTACATACTAAATATATATTATATATACTTTACACGTTGTGGACTCACTTTCAATGAGGTGGCTCATGTCTTAATCTAAAATCTTAAACTAAATCGTATAGTATCAAACGTATGATGTCATTGGAGTTGTCTAATAATTAGATGGCCAATGGGTTGACATGGTGACTCAGCCTTTTCTAGGATTTCTTATGCTTTGTAAGCAGCATCAAATCACGATGATTTGCTTTTTGAAAATAACACAATAAATAATAAGGACTAATGGCTTCCTTTTAACCATGATAGATATTATGTTATACGATATATTATATTATATCAAAAAAATCTTCACTAAAATATTGCCACTTCAATATCATGGACTAGTCACTGATTTAACAAATATAATAATAATTAATATATATTCTAAACACCTATATAATATATAGGATAATAGACATCAATAACTACTTTTTCAAGTTGAATAGATAGCAGTTTTCACTATCGTTGGAATTCATCCAGAAAATATACTAAGCAGCGATCTTCAGCTTTCGAATCCAATAATATCTCCCAGTAAGTAAATTTTTAAGTGAGATATTTCCAATTAATCAGTCCTATTTCTCTGGAAGTATTCAAAAATTATTTTAATACCGTAATCGTTATTGAAAATATAGGTCCATGTTTCAAAATAATTCAGTGGAGCGTATCTATTTTGTTTGTCCTACAGCAAGATTACTGCTTACTGTGCTCTTCAATATAAGTTTACTTAATATTTGAGTAAGATCATAAATTCACAACTAGATTTTTGTTTCATTCAAAAACTAAAATAAAAAATATGTCAATTTGTAAGCGTAACCGATCAATCAACCTACTTGAAAGCTTTGAACAGATATACTACACGTGTGTATGTATATACAATTACACAACCATACTTGCCGTACCTATTACATATTTTATATGAGGAAAGTCAGTGTTTAAGTTCAGACTTCAATGGAAAAGTGGAGTTTAAAACTTTAAATGCATCATCCACACTCCACCTTCCATAATTTTGAGATGATAATAACATTATATTAAATTGCAATACATCAAAACAATGTTTTTTTTTATTACTATCCAATACTATTTATTATTTATGTAAGAGTATTTTTTATATTAAAAAATGTATACAAACATGTAAAAAGATTTTCGTAATGACACCAATAACATAATATTTTTGTTTATTACTATTATTACTTTTTACAGTTATTAGTTTAAGTACATTCAATAATATAGCAATACTGATAATAATATCATTGTTACGTTTAAAATTTTAATAAAATATTCAAATACTTTAATAAATGTATACATTTGTGAAACATTTTAATCAGAAATTCAAATTATCAGCTCTTGTTTTCGTTTATTTACAACTCAATTTTTAAAGTTTTAGTAATATTTGTTTTATTGTTGGCATAAAATTCAACAATCAGATAATATGTAAATAAAAGAAATTAAAAAATAGTTGTCTATTTGTATCGATAAATTGTAATTTTTTTTTAAAGCGTAATGTAATCAAAGAAATTCTTAAATATTTGTATATTACAAATCGCTTAGATTAAATATTCTATTCCTTCATTAATCGAGATCGCATAAAATGTGATTATAGTATTAAAATGGTCTAGTTTATATTCCCCAATATTCTCAATACGTATACATTGTAATGTTATTAAGAATAAACTCTGCACCTGTACTAACAGGTATACGTTCCTAATGTTCCTATAGAATTTTCAGTATTTAAATAAATAGGAAATGTGATATATTTTGATGAAATAATATGGAATTACATTTACTTTACAAAAAGAAAACAATTGTAATTTTATTTAAATTTATTATTATCATTATTTCAGTTACGGTCACTGTCATTATATTTTACTAAGTCCATTATCGAAAATCATCGTAAATCGTATCATAATATTATAGTATTTCCGTACACTAATTAATTATTCCTTTATATAAGTCGAATTTCCCGTGTTATAACAATTTTAAATTATTCAAAATAAAACGTGCAAACTTCATTTTGATATGATATAATTAAATTCGTGCAAATTATAATAATAATAATATTTTTAACACAACATTGAACAAATTAACCTTATCACAAAAGCATACTTCAATAACATAGTTTCCATTTTTGGTATCAGGAATTTTTATGCGCAATCTCCCGCCATACGTAAATAACATTACTTTCGTCAACAATATTTAGGCTTGGTATTTGTAGGAATAAAAAAAAAAAATAAAAATAAAAATTGCTTAAGACAATAATAATATGTTTGCTACGTTTATATAGGTTTAAGTAAAAATGTATTAATGTGTATTTTATATTTTTAGTTAATATTATTATTTTTATTATTATTATTATTATTATTATTATTGCTAAGTCTCAAAAGTCATAAAATAACAAACTTGTTTTATTACTCATAGGTTAGGTACTAAAAACAGGAAAAAAACAACGCCACGTTGCTTCTCGCGTCAATAACATTATTAAGAAAAAACGATTCTCTGACGGTACGCCAGAAGAACAAATGGAGAAGAATCGCGTACATCTGAATCACGATTACCATTGATATAATGGCGAGTTCCTTTTCAGTGGTTCTGGACTCATCAATTCTGAAGTTATCGAATGTTTCTGTAAGTCATTACACATCTGAAAATTAGAACAATTTATTACTTATGATCCAACTTATACAGCTGGCTAGCGACGAAGTATTGTATATACTAATTCACAAATAAAAAAAAGTGTAAATCGTGGGCTTATTAATAAATAAAAATAACAAATTGTTGAATTTATTACAAATGATTTGATTTTGTACATAAATTTAATATCATACGATTTCTCGAAATAGTTGCAACTTTTGAAGATCTGCATGTGTATATTTTCTAATGATAATTATACTTAGCATAGCATAGTGAAATATAATTATTTCATATCAATTTATAATTAGTTTTTAAATTTTAGCAGATTTCGATGTACCGTATATTGTTTTTGTATACACTCGTCCGTGTACGAGGTTCCATGATTAATGGGCTGTTTGTAGCCGTTATTTTGTCGGAATGGATTTGTCGCGCCTACAATAAAATATCAAATAATCAGCATATTTCTAATTACGCAAGCGATTTAGATTGACAATATACAGTATATATATATAAGTAGTACCTTGTGGAATATTTAAGTTACTGCCAGATGTGTGTGTAGCACCATAACCATGGTTTTCAGTTGCCAGATCTTGTAGTTTATTACTCGACAAGCCTCTCGGCAAAGGATTACTAGGTACGCCATGTGGTGCTAAATGAGCTGTTTCTTCAGCCACCTATAGAATACAGATAACATTTTAACTACCTCTAATATACTGTTATCATATTTTATAAGTCTTTAAATTATATATAAACCTAACAAATTAAATTAAACAAATATATCCGTATTGATTTAGAAGTTACCATTTCCAACATAATATACCAAATAATGCATATTATAATATTATGAAGATTTTAATTAAATTATGTGTTTTCATTCTCTTCAATTAGTTTTTCAAAAACTCGATTGTATGAAGTGGGTAAGTACCTACATCAATTAATCCCGTATCTAATGGTCATATGATATCCGAGATCATTACTTATCCAAAACAACAAGTGGAAAATCGTCTAAATATCAACTATATCAATGAAAACAATAGTCCCCAAATAATAATCATTTCAATTTGTGTTTATGATAGAAATTATTAATTATTAGAAAATCGTTGAAGTACACTTACGGTGCACAATGGTGTACCCCCGGGACCTTACCGTCATTATAACAAAAATAAATATATTATTCGTTAATATAAACGAGCAAAATGTATTATAAATATAAATAAACAAAGGTCATCCACTATTTTGATTTTAAAAATGTACCCAAAATAAAATATCAGATTCAACTCAGTGTTGATTGTGTTGATATTACATAACAAACCGATAAGTTAAAATGAATTTCCTTATTATTAAATAGGTAACAGTATATTACGAATAATTCACCTGATGTGGATCTTCGGCAACAGGTAATTCCGACACAAACCCAGTGTCCTTCCTGTAGAAATTAATAAAAATAAACGCCCCTAAGACGAGAGCGCAAACGAATCCATATCCTCTAAACGTAGTCGTTGTTCCTGTACAAACATAACCGTGTAAGTCAAAATGATAAAAATCTCATATAAATTACTATCGACAACATAATATAGTGCATTTACCAAAGTACGTGACAAACCATCCACCGATAACCGCTCCACACCCTCTGCCCAATCCATGATGGATGCCTTGCAACACGCCTTGAGCCGAGCTTCGCAACTGTTGTGGTGTATTGTGTGCTATATACGAACAGCAAGCGGCCCAGACGGCTGCATGGGTTATACCTAAAAAAAAAATAATATTATTATATTACTATAATAGGTATAACCCTGCTATAACCAAACCGTGCCAGTAATCAAATTATTCACAATATAGTCGATGTTAATCATTATATTTAATAAGCTGATACCTATTAAGTCACCTGACATATTAATAAAAATCAACGACATTATTTACCTTGCATGAACTCAAACGGTAATACCCACCATGGGTTTTTCAACCAAGAGATGTACAAGAAACGCAATATGTTGCCGACGAGTCCCAGACACAACACCTAAATGCAATAAATCGATCTTGAATAATAGAACACGTAACTATACTGTCAATTTAAAATATTAAAATACTCATACTTTAACGTGCCCCATCTGGCGAATGAGTTTGAAACTGAAGAAGTACGCAAATATCTCAGAAATATGATTGATAACTGAAGCCACACCGAAAAGCGTCGGAGATCCGCCATAATCCTTAATAACAAAGGTTGTGTTATATTACAACGAAATCAATAGTTAATATCAGGGGCCATATCCGTTCGTTAGCGGTATTTCACTCACTTGCAAGTGCCAAAACAGGAACGTGAATATCAATCCAATGCCGAATCCCATGAACCACGATACAAACAAAAAAGATCCGCACTTCAAGTTGGCGAAATATTTCAATACCGTAATCCATTCTGGAATTTTTTTCGTTGTTTGAGCGAAGATTTTAGTCTGAAATACAATACCATAATGACTAATGAGTAAGTAATGTATAAGGGAGATTAACATAATCATAATTTTTATTATAATATGTAAGACTGTATGTATCATTAAATACTACAGAATTGAATACTTGAATTACTTGTAATACTATTTTTATAAATAGGTATTTAATAATATATTTTGAGTACTTTTTAAAGTATTTATATCTATATGAAGTTCCTCATAAACCACGATCCATAAAATAATATTAGAAATAAATTGTGTGGTGTTTATGATTTTATTATGTTATACATACGTTGATGAATTTAAATAACCCAAGACTATAATACTTGATGTACCTATATTAAGACTAGGAATACTTGAAAACCTCGCAGTTTATAATATTCAAAATATTTCGGTAATACCATAATAATATAAAATATCCAAACTTTTATTTAATTTACTTTTTAAAAGCATTTTTATCCAATTTAGTATATATAATTATAACATAAGTAGTTACCTAACGATGAACAGTATTTTAAAAATATATACAAAGAAAAAATATTTTGTGGTTTTTAAAATATAAAATAAAATTATCGATTACAATGTATTATATCTATTATACTAAATTTTTAAACTTATATGAAACGCATATTTATAATTATATATTTTTTTATATTTATTTAACACTTAATGCTTAATTTTATTAAAGCATTGATAGAATAGTAATATTTTTAAATTTGCAATATGTAGGTACTACAAGTAATAAAAATAATTATAATAATAATTATTATTATTGTAAGTAATAAAAACTATAATTAAAATTAAATAACTCTACTACTGTTTCATAAATTAATGAAAATATTAACAAGAAAAAATTATAACAGGAGTATTTTTTCAAAACGTGCATGGAACAAATTGTTTAATTTGTGAATTATATTCTATCTTGTTCTTACTTATCAATCAAGTAATTTTTGATTTGTTGCATTTTAAAATTAGGGTAAAAAATTATGAAATAAATAAATTATATAAATATTTATTAGAAATACGTTTAGAAATAATTTTACCCAAGTATTCGGGGTAGCTATCAACTTACTTTTAAGCTCGACTCTCCGCCACCACCTTCCGGCAGATCGGGTGGTCTGGGTGGCAAACCCGCGACGTTAGGTGCTAAGGACGGGAGGTTCAACTGTTGCGCCAACTCCTGTTGGAGATAATCGTCCCGGGTCGGAGCCGCTCCCTTCTCCATCATCATTACCGTTTGTTCTGTTTCAACCGTCGTGTCATCGTATCGGAAGTTCATCTGCGTGGCAGTGATCAGGGCGGCGCCCATGAGCACAGAGAACGTAGCAAAGCAAATAGTGTAGTTCTTTTCACGGTCCTGTGGCCCGTCGCACGGGTGATCCGGAAACGCGGTCGAATGGTCTAGTGCTATTCCCACGAAAAACATGGCCAAACCCCAACCCAATGAGCCAAACATTCTCTGGTGTCCGTATTTATCGGCATCCGTGCCCAACAGTGTGATAACTGCCGAGTCAGCCAACGTGATGGCTGGAGCGCTGAAGAACTCTCCTATCATGACCAGGAGCAATAGCAGAAAAAAGACTTTTTCGATATCCTGCAGCAACAAATACAGTTTCGTTAGTCTGTGACGGAGAATCGATTTTATTTCATTTCATATCGATACTGTATACAGATATAATATAGTATAATTATGTCTTAACATAAGTGCTACGGTAATGAAACAACCTTTTTAAAAACTTAATTTAAATATTAATCGTATAATTTATATTCGAATTAATGGTGGATGGTTTTATATAAACCGATAAGACAAAATTAATTTCATAATTTAAAACTTATAAATTTAAATGAAATTGAAATTTAATAAACTTGATGACTATTCATTACTATTTTTTGAAATTTTTAAAAAAACCCTCCACCCCAAGATTTTAGTTCATCGGAGAGTTGAAAATATTTACTAACTCATAGCATCATTTACCTTGAATATTTTACTCGTTGTAATCTATTTTATTCAGTACTATATGTTTTATGTACTAAGAGATATTTGTTTGTAAAAAATAAATATATATAAAATTATAAATATTATTACATAGGGGTATTTTTGCTTTTTGGGCAGGTATAATATCGTCTGGACTAATTTTACTAATAATTTAAATTTTTCATAGGCTTAGAACTTATAAACAATGTTGGATGCTGGTTGATATATTTTATATATATATACAACTTCCTATTTCCAAATCCTGTGTAATATATTTTTTTAGTATAAATTAATTTTCTTCAAATATTTCTGTAAAATTGTTATATTATCAAAATTATAAGGTGTTTAGTTGCTTAATCCCAACGTAAATACGTCTCTGAAAAATGATAAAAACTAGCAAAAGAATTATGTATTGTATATAGCATATAAACTGATGCAAATAGACGTATCTAGCCTTTAAGTATTTATAATTTGATTAAAATAAATTTCACTAATTTGGTCTAAAAAGGTAATATTTTAATTAATCGATTTTTACTCTTAAATCTAAATGTACTTTTCCCATTTTTTAGCAAGGGGAGGATAATACGTTTATCTTAATTTACATATCCTGGGCATTTTTAAGAAAATAAAAATAAAAACATGTACGCATTCTATACTATTAACTACATACAATATTATCCATTTAACGTAAAATACACACTCATTAACTTAGAAAACAATAACGGTTTTGAAAATATTAATTTTAAATTATTTTAAGTAGTTACAAAGTAATATTTTTTATTATTTTTTATCGTTATAATTTTCAAGTTTTTATCCTTTTGAATGATAACATAATTTTGATTTCATATTCCGAAAGAAAATATAGTTTAAAATATTTGATCAATAAAAATCAAATTCTGGATAAGAAGGTTATTTTTTATAACTTATTAGTATTTAAACTTTATAAAAGCGGATTAGTGTATCAACATTTTGGAAGGCTACACCGTACACCTAAGATAGTCCGCTCTACTCATCAAAACTTTAAATAACACATAAACTATACTCGTACTAATTTCAATTTTTATGCATCGAAGTACTCAAACAAATATTCTACTTTGGAACAACGAATTAGAAAAAACATGTTATTATTAAAAAAATATATAAATAAAATATGTAGGTATAAACAATTTATATATATATGTATATAATTTTATAATATCCTAGTTGTAAAATTAATCTTAAAATAATTTCGGTATTATATAGTTTATAAAATTCAGATGTTAATAATTATTAGTGAAATTAATGAAACTAATCAATAGAATAAACTTTTAATGAGCATGTTAAAATAAAGTCTTTTCAAAAATTAATCATATCGTATAAATAGTAAAAAAATAAAATAGGTGATAAAAACCTAAAAACTAACCCTTAGGTAGATGTTTGTGAAAATACAAAGATATTCAATTATGTATCCGTATTTGCATTGTTACACCTTTCAGTATGTAAGTAGATACTCAAATATCACTCGATATATGAGGTCAAGAGCGACAAAAGCCTAGTCATTTTTGCTAAATCATTAAAATTTGTAAGCAAAAAAGATATTAAATTTCAACGCTAGCTGCAATAGGGATTGCAAAATAAAATGTTTACACAATTTAAAATATTAAAATAACGAGAGCCTACTATTTAAACAGAAATTTATATTTTCTCCTGTTAATAATATTGAATGTGTCACCTATATTAGATTAAAGATGAAGTAGTTTTGACGTATCATAGAAAATCATATATCTATGCTGTCGCAAACAGCATTATTACATTTGATAAAAATATGGTATAATATAATTATGGTATTTTGAAAATCTTCATGGCTTAAAATAATGTTGAGCACAATGTTTAAATTGTTTACCAAATTATATAGTTATGTAGTTAGTGTGCGTGAAGATGTTCAAATGTATTATAAATTACAAAAACGGACCAAGTTTCATGATGAAAAAAATCCTGAAATAATTTTATTAATCTTGTTTTATAGGATTGGCTTAGGTGAGTACTTACTTCTATCGTGTACACGATGTGACTGTAAATAGGCATGACCAAGTTGTAGTGCTGTTTCTCGTTGTAGTTGGAGGCGAACTTCACGTCCAATGGGGACCGACCGGCCGTAAACCTCGGTCGCACGCCACGAGTTCGGCGTATCACGGGCGTGGACAAGTCCGGAACTTCAAAGTCGTTGATGTCTTGGTCGTATTTAATGAAATCCGTCACCGAAGACACGTCCCGCTTGTACACTTTTGGAGCCATAGGCGTTTCCAACATATAAGTGGACGCGTTTTTTTTCACAATACATCTTGTGGCCGGTGGCTGTATGAAACCCAACGGTAGCGTAAAAATAATCCAACACGAAAGCGAAGCCAATAACAACATTTTTCCCTTGCGCCATCTGCAAAAAAAAAATCGCAATATCGTATAAGTACATATATACTGTTAAAATTTCATATATTATGTCGCAAACATATTTTATTTATAATCGCATCACTTTCCAATTCATATGTCATCGACAGAAGGTTTAAAAGTATTTACAATTATTAAAAAATATCTACACTTTAAGCACAGTGCGCGTAGTTATTAAATATTCACTAGTTCGTATATTTATTATAAATATAAAAAAAAAATAGAAATAATTTCATCATAAGACTGTATTTCTATACTCTATATCAGGGGTGGCCAAACCGCGGCTAGCGTCTTATCGTAACTTTTTTACAAAAACAGTTTTTTAATATGAATTTATGTATATTTATATTTGTGTATGACCTTTTTTTTCACATTTTGACTCTTCCATATTTATTAATATATTTGGTGGCTCGCGAGTCTCTTCTCGCTGGCCACCCCTGCTCTATATAAACATACAAGACAAACATGATTAACGTGAAAAATGATATCCCACCGGTCTCGCGAGAGTTTGTATTTTGACACTAACCACAGTACGATCATTAATAATATAAAAGCTTCTGCAACTTGAGACAATAAATGAAACCATTACGCGGCCGTTACAATCAAAATTATATAGTCGTATTATTAAATAACATTTTGTGGTCTAGATAAATGTAATCAGATTCACCGTTACTAAATGTTCTGATAATGGGCCACGACCCATAAGTTTCTGCTGCTGAGTTGGTGTACCGCAGTGATGTTGAGTTTATTTTAATTTTTACATTACCTACCTACCTACCTAATATGCCAAATTATGAAATTGATAAAGTATTTTTCCTTTTTGTAATTGGCTTTTTTTCTTTGTATAACAGTAAATATTAATTTCATTACTATAATAAAGCAGAATCTAATTTAATTATATGTGTATAATACATGTATACTTATGGAATCAGGAATAAATCAATAACATGATTTATTTCATCATTTCACATGACACGTATATGAATAGTAAACAATTTACTACGTTTGTACTATTTAAATCATGTAATGTTGAAAAAATTAAACTCTAGTACACCACAATGATGTGAATGCATCGTTACTCGAAATATTTATTTAAATCGATTTTCTGTCATACTAAAAGTATAGAATCTCCCGTGTAAACATTTAATCTATTATAATAGGTATATAAGTAACATATAGATACTAATATTAAATATCGATATATCACATATTATGTATTATGGTATTATACTTATTTTACTTAAAATATTTATTGTACTTCCATGTCGTGATATTTTTTTATATTATTAAAAAGGGTTTGTAAATATTTATTTTAAATTTTTAAGTACCACAAATAACACAGTGGTTGAAGTATCGAACACCTTTTTCGATTGAAATTTCTATTAAATTAGGTCAATTGGTGTGTATTGGAGATGTGTTAATGTGTTACTCATTTCTACAATCTAGAATATATTTCTACATAACTCAGAGCATTATCAGTTATAGTTATTTTAGCGTTACAGTATACATACCAGCTACTAAAATCGATATTGTGTGTCTATAAAACGCAAAAAAACCTATTAAAAATAATAATAATAGTAACGTAAATGAAAATGATGTGGGATAAAATTCCTTTTTACGATAACAGCATTACATATATTTTAATTAAAACTCTACATTAAGTCGGCATTAATGTGATAAATGTAAATAATTCCAAATTATAAAATCCATAAGTACCTATCTAACATCGACAAATGTACATCATGCATTACACGACTATTGTATACAATTATTTTATAATAGGGTTCATTCAGAACTACTGGCTGCATTAAAACATAAATGCCGGATTACATAAACAATTAATACTAAACATTTAATGAATCAATACTGAACTAATCAAACATAATTAAGTGACCCGCGATTAATATATTAAATTTTATCAAACCATTAAATCAATAAATTTGTCATGTAACCCGTCATAAGATTTTTGAATTTTCACATTAATATATTTTATCAGTGATAAGCGAAGACGGTGGTCTAATATAAAATCCAATACAATTACAACCTTAACAATTGTCTTCTATACTTTGACAATGACTTATTCCAATCGTATCTTTAAGATTAATTTACGTAAATTATAACTTTTAATCAATGAAATCTAATTGCTACTAATATTATTATGGTGTTACTGATAATACAATGAGGCCTGAAAACGAAATCATTGAACTGTTAAGTAAGTATTTAACATATATTCTGTTCGGCCTAACTTCAAATAACTAATAAGATATGAGTAACAGTACAATTGAGGGAGATTTTTGTACCCCTTCAGTTATTTGAATATACCTGCAATGTACGCATTAGTATTATAACGTAAAACTCAGCGATACGTAATAACAATGCGTGAACAAACTATTAGTGGTTATTTTAAAGCTTAAAAATATAGCATATAGATACATTGACATAAATATGTGCCTACTATATTGGTTGAAATCAACTAGATCATACAGCTCTATCAATTCCTTCGTAGACCGTTTCTATGTACCTATCACATGACAAACGTATTATCGGTGACAATATAATTTTTAAGCAAGCCCATTGCTCGTTTCCCAAACAATAATTTTTTAACCACTGCGCGCGTATTAAACGTAACAACCGCCAGCTGTGCTCGTTAACCCAATTTAGATGATATCATAATGTTGCGTGTCCAAACAATTTAAATACACACAAACGATGAGTATAACGTGAATGGGACGAGTATTGAAGGTGATCTAAAAACTTTCTAACGGACGGCGAAAAATATCGCATTGGTCTCCAGTTCCAATAACCTCACGCTGTGCGTGACTTACATAATGTAGAATCCCTTTCATAAATCACTGATCCCACCGGTTCAACCTTGAAATCTCGGAAAACCTAACTGGACATTTATCGTAATAATAACAGTATTATATACACTTGTTGGACGGCGTGGTCAAATTACGTCGAGTGGACGAAAGGGTTCAGAACATCTTCGTAATGAGTTCCGGAATCGAAAGGGTCGAGTATATCGTCTCGGATTTTCGACGTCTACGTGAGTACCCCAGATGTGCGGTGGTGAGGGTGTATGTGGGTCGGGAAACGCACTCGGTCGACAGTGGAGAGGAACGGGGTAAAAATCGATCGGAGCCGTTTCCACACTTAACGACGGCGGCGGTCATACACGCGCCGCATAACAATACTTAAATAATATTTTTACTTTGAGAATTTTGGAAAAACTTCGTTTCTCTTATATTATTGGGTGTATATACGATTTATTGTGAATAGATCAATGGGATTACGGTATTTAACACAATTTAAAAATTATAGAAGATTGCAATAGGAAATTTCAAAACAAATCGGGATTGTGACTTGCGTGGTCTTAATTATTATTTATTATTTATTACCTGTCAGCCAAACCTCCCCAGAACGGGGCGGCTAGGAACTCTACGAACGGCCGGGACCCGATGAGCAGACCGCACTGGCTAGGATTCATGCCCATCTGTTTGAAGTAGACACCCATCAGCGGGAACAGGGACCCGAACGCCGAGTAAAAAAAGAAGTAGAACGTCTTGACGGTCAGGAGCTCTTGATCGACGGACCCGAATATCAGTTCGATGAGGTCCGACTTTCCTCGTATCCTGTTGGTCGAGTCCTTGGGCTGCGGATAGTGTTCCGGGTCCACTTCGCCGAGCGCCTCGGGGTCGACGCGGGGCCGGACACCGGCCGCGGCCAGCGCGGGCCCTCTGGCCTCGCGGGGCACCTCATACTGCGACGCCATGCCAACAGCAATACGGCGTCAACCGCTGACCTACTGACCGACTGACTGACTAACTGACTAACTGACTGATGTCGGACCAACCGGCCTACGACACGAATTCCCTGATATGCCGACGGCTACGACAACGGTGCACACGGCCTGACCGTGGACGACAACGAGACGCGCGTTACCTGACCCTCGACTACGCCGTGTGCAGTGGCAGAGGGGACGCCGCGTGATGCGCTGCACTCGCCGAGGGGGTCGGCCGCGGAAAGTCGGCGCGCGCACATCACGCGCCAGTGCGACCCTCGTCGGCAAGCCGAAAAACGCCGCGGACTACCCGTTAAATAATCGACAAAAACGGATCGACAGACAGAACTAAAAATGGAAATAAACCCCCCTACGCCACTCACGAATATATAGTGCACTTGTACACGTACAATGATTGTCGACGTTCACAATTTTGAGCGCGTTAAACTAGGCAGATTCGTTTTTTATGATGGCATGTTTCAATACGAACATGTGAACAAAATATATAATAATCAACACTGGACCTCGTACGTTCGCCGGGCGATGATTATATGTTTATCTCAACCGAACGCTTGAAATACTGCCTGATCGATAACGTTTCGATATTATCTGTTTTCTGTTAAAATATTATTTTACCACAAATATTATAGATGTAAATGTAAATTTTCACCGAGTAACAACTACGAAATCCAATTTTTAAATAATACACAAAAAGGATAAAAATCGTATTTCGTAGCGAAAAGACTTATTTCAAACGTATATACGTTATACTTTATTTTATAAATACAAAATTGAAAATACAACGTATAACAGTTTGGTTTTTACGAATTTATTTGATAAGTCGTTCGTAGAAAAATGTCATCGAACCTCAAAGGCACTATAAATTTGATTTGCAGTGTATAGAAACGTAATAATGCCTATATCTTATACGTTCATAAATTTTATATCGATAATATCATAATACTTAAATAGGTACTCATAATTTGATTGTTTAGTAAAATTATTTTAGGTATAAATATCTACTCGTCAGCAAAGATGTCACAATAATAACGACATTGCGTCGGAGGACCTATACACGACGCTCGATCATATACCTACTTCATATAATACAGTTACGCAATGCCCGTGGCAGCATAGTAGAGCACAATCAAAGAGTAAAACCGGACCGAAACAAATATATAAAAATCGGAAACTCAGTGAGTTTAACTTACCGAAACCTTTAGATAAGGTAAGTTAAATGTTTTCGAAAACGGAACTGTATTTCAATCATTCTAATATTATATATTATTACCATATATTTATATAGTACATATAGTTCCCATAAAGACATTTTCTGCGTCAAAATTTTGACCGTTATTTTCTTTTTATCGAGTTACGTATGAATTGTATGTAACTGGTAAAAAGCGGTATGAAGTGAAACGGGCATTTTTTATTTCGAAGAACCGAACCAAAACGCGCATGAGGTAACCGCCCGCCGCATATTAATATTACGAGATAGTTATTCAATATCGAAATATCATTATGATTCTGTGCGATCTCGTCGATCTAAATGAAAAACGTACTATGTACAATATTATATCTTAAATGATAGGTAACAAAATAAACATGGTGTGTGTGTGTGCTTTTATATCATTGTCGATAGATTAGTGTAATTAGCTCGTACGGTAGATATACCCGTCTATATGCAGACTCGTGCGTTTGTTTTTCGAAACGTTACGTTTTGTGTAATCCACACCGCTAAGTACCTGCCACTTATATTATACGGTTGTGGACGTTTGCGATTTATAATAATAACGGTCGGCAGAGATGTAGGTACAATAAATACCGTACACGGCCGAGAAAATTATCCGGCGCTGGTGTTTCGTGTGCGTTGGCCTAGTGTGTCACCACGGCGGGCTTGCAGCAGATCGATTCGCACGAGGTTTAACTTTCGTCGGCCGCACCCGCTACCGCCAAAACATTAACACACGCCATCATTATTCGTTCCTCGGACTGGTATATAGCGTAAATACAAAATATTACGGCTGGAGTTTCCCGTAAACCTTTCCCGACCTCTCGTCGACTTCAAATTATCACAATGATATTATAGTAGAATATTAAATGTGTTTGGAATTATCATCATAATAAACCCGACGGCTTTAAGAAGTCAAAAAGACACAAGTCCGTTTTTGCTCAACATCCATAATATTGATTGTCTGAATTGTCGGAAAAATAGAAATGTTTTACTCACGACCAGCTTTCGACAATCAACATCGATATTGTTTGTTTTAGTGTACTTTGAAAATGAATAACTGTAGATACTTGCAATTTTTACCCAAATTTTAATATTAGTTTTTACAATTTAATAAGACATAATTTTCATAATATTTTGACTCTCTTTCTGCTGTTTATATATCTTTGATAAGTTTTTTGTCTATAAATTCCGATAAAAATTAAAAACTGTTCGATCCACCAAAAAGTTTGAAAGTGTAAAGAAAGGTTCTTCATGAGTAATTCATACTTAGAAACTTAGAACTAAAAAATACATTAACAACATTTTTTTATAGATATTTTGAATTAAAATTTGGATGAAATTAGATGAATAACGACTTCAGTTATTTTGTTGTAATTTAAATAAAAATATTATTTATGTTTAAGTGCCTACTTGAAACTTTTAAAGTATACTATTATATTTTATATATTTTATACATACAAATATTATATTTTCAAATGCGATATTTTTAGTATACATTAAAATCAACCTATCAAATTACTACTAATTAATAACAGTGAAAAATAATTACTTTTATAACAATATAGAAATATAATATAAAATATATTTAAAGTAATACATAGGTGACAGAACATACATCATCTTTACTCAGAATCGTTTTTCTTTAACAATGATATATCGATTAAACCATCAAACTGTAATGATGACTTCCTAAATATTGAAGTACAACATAAACATATACACTCAACACCTAATGTACACCTGCAGGGCAGTAGATACTTACTTACACACTTTAAATTTATTTTCTTTAAATGTTTGTTAATATTTTTATGCTCGGTCGAAAAGTTTTAAAATTTAAAATAAGATTTCTCATATCTGTACTTACAGTAGTTAATAAATTTTGAAAATGCACAGGCACATATTTTAGGTTTATAAACGTTTATTTTTAGCATTTTGACTAAACTATGAACATTTATAAATCGTTTTGGGACTCAAAATGTATACAATTTACAATCTTAATAGCTTAGACTTTACAATTAAATACAAGGTTCTGCTTAAATCGTATTTACAAAAAATTAAAAATCTCACAAACACATATGTATAATCTTTTAGACTCTTTCCAAAAACGTTGTCATCGAATTACTTCAACATTTATACCACTCACACCGCTTGAGTTGCCATCTCATTTTCACTTTCGAATACCATCATCGAAATAACACGCAGTCAGTATAATATGTTATAATATATTATGTATATAATATCCTTAGTATACCTGATACCGTGACTTAAATGGAAAGATATAATCAGACTTAGTGTGGGACTGTGGAACAATAGTAATATCTGGATTACTAGATCCTATTTGTGGATGTATTTTAAACTAGAAGCTTTTATTAAATATTTTGCGATTTTTTTTTAATGTCATCAATGGCGACGGGTGTGATAATTTTCATTTCGATTATTTTAAAGACTAATAAAAATTATACGTTTAAGCTAATTAATAATTTTTTCATTTATATTTTAATAATCTATCATACAAGGGCTTATGATTTTTAAACTAAATAATAAAATAATATGTAGAATTCAGAAACCGATATCGGGTATCTATACCTACCTATCTATTAAGATATTATTACCTATTCTACGAGCTAAGGATGGTACAAACATGCAAAAGGAAACGACGATAATCTGCAGGTCGTTTTAGACTCACGTATTTACATGAAGTACAAAAAATATTATAGATAACATATTTTAGATCACCTCCGCTCCAAAATTATTTAATTAACTTTGACTCTTCCAGTGCCTTACCTATGCAATGTAAATACATAATTAAGTGCATCGGAAATACAGCCGATATATTAGGTTGTATAGATTTTCTAAAAATCCTTTTTACCATCAAAATTAATATGAAGAAGTGTTTGTAATAGGAAAAATCTTAACACTTAAAACGGTAAAGAAAATGTTGTGTCAATAGTGTGATTTTATTTTGAATACGATATAAAAATTAATATTATAGCATATATTAATTGTTCATTATATTTTTATGCTGATACATATTTCAAGCCATAAATTTAATCACTTTTGAACTATTTACCACGGTATAAAAGAAAATTAAAAGTCATACTATTCCTACATTAAGATTAAGTAAATTATTTATGATAATTCTAGTAAGACTACATATCTTTAGGAACAAGATATGTTTATAATCGTATAGTTCAAATACAAATTCTATGCTAAATTGTATACAAAATTATATTGAGAGGAAGCGAGTAGTATTGGTCCCACAGAGCAAAATAATATATTGTTTAGAGAATTAAAAACATACATATTTTCTATATCTTTGATTTAAATGTATACATTCTTCTATTTTTCCTGCATAGTAGAATGAATCATGTCCAATAAATGAATTAGTTTAGTAAACACAGAACAATAATGTTGATTTGATCAATTCATTAACTGAGCTTAACTTTTTTATTATGTCGATTTAATTTATTTATTAATTTCATAAAATACACTAAAGTTAGTATCACGTAATCTATTTAAACTATTTATACATCAAAAACAATAATTAATGTTTTTTTTATTCAAATTAATTTTGTTGTAGTTGTATAATGTTCGTCATAAAGCATCACATAAATTTATAAATTTACTTTAAAAAAATTTTAATCACTAGTAAGACGAATCAATAACTGATAACGGCTAATTTAGAATATAATTACCACTGATAGACTATATCGTAAAACAAGTAAATTTAATTTAAAACTCATATTTTAATTAACATTAGGAACACAATTTTTCATAATATTATAAGAGCACGGAAACTAAAAAGACTTATTTTTTGAAAATATTAGAATATTAGTGGTGTATTGGTTTCTATAATATTTGGTGTACTAATATAAAGTTTTGAAATTTGTTTTTATTCTTGTTTGAAGTTGACGTATTTTAAAAGAAAAATGTTATCTGTTTTTAATTTAAAGTCTTCAAGCTTATAATAACCACTAAGACATCACACAGTAAATATTATATTGATAACTTGTACAGCCCGTACCTTATAATATACCAGTGCAATGCAATAATATGCAAGTTTCCTGTTTTTATTACTATTACTATTCATGTGCGTCTTTACTTCTAACCTTAAATTATTTAGATATATACAGATATATAGGGTGCATCTACTGCGTCACGAATATATGACAAAATATTAAATGTCATATCAGGATAAGATTTTCAAACCAAACATACATAGTTATTCACCGAGTACGGCGTGTACACTGTCCCTATTATATAATATCGTAAGTAACGCATTCATTTAAATTGAAACTTCACAATTTTTCAATTGAATTAATTAAAAACCATATTTGGATACTTAGAATTGTTATGTCATGTACGTACTCATGTGGCGAGAAACTTCTTTTATTTTTAAATTTAAAATACGTTATTGAAATATTAAGTTAAGTAGTTATTAAAATCGAATAATGTCTATAAATTACAAAATGAGTATTACTAATAACTATAATATTATAAAATTATTTATAATATGATATAATCTTAGGTTCATAAATTTTACTGACTTGTGAATTCAACAGCAGCGCCGATGTTGTGGTCGGCGTAAAAGGGGTGGGGTATAATTGGCTGGACCACCACAGCTATTTAATCATACGAACTTAACAGCAATAGGCAGTAACCATCACCACTAGGGAAAATAAACGTAAACGCCAACTTTTCGGATAAACTCCCACAGATCGTAGGAGTATCGGAGTTCGAGGTTTTTCCATTTTCAGCACAGACGTAACGTGATCGATAGATATCAAACTCGAACGAATCAATAAGTGAATAGACGATGTATTTTCAGAATATGGATGTGAAATGTTTATAAATTAAGTAGGTAGATGCGAGTCATATACATTATCACCAATGATTGGCACCTACTATAGTTTTGAGAAAAGTAAATTCTCGACACTCGTGTATTTTTTACCAACACGCATAGTGTTGGACGGCGTAATGTATAGATAATATAGGTACATTAATGCGTATAATGATAATAAAATACGTCATTACTTCCGTTGCAGTTCAAAAGGTTAGGCTGCTGTACGAATGAGGAATTTAGTTTATTTTATCTTGCCATAATTTAAAAATATTGTTTGTGGTAATTTAAAAGTTTTACGTATATATTATTAAATTTTGTATAAATCATAACAGTTTTAAAATATTTAAATTCATTTTATACTATCTTCTATTTATAACACAAACCTATTAAAATTGGCTTACGGTAAGTAGGTATTGACTCAAAAGTAACAATAGTACCTACCGATATTATATAATTAATAGATACTAGGTATATTATAATATAACAATATTATAAAGATAATTCTCTATCAATAAAAAAATTATTATCTCTAAAAAAAAGAAAAGATTCATACAACATTCGATATTTTTATATTATTATTATTAAAGTATAGTTACTCTATCTAAATTATTCTACATTGAACTATTAAAATGTATATTATTTAAATAAAAATTAAACTTAAAACAATATAGCAATAAAAAATTGAAAAAAATTAATATTTTGCAATGGAATCGACTTTATAAAAATAATATTTTCAAAATATAATCATCATTTTAAAGTGAGTAGCTGTGTAAATTATTACAACTTTAAAATGTTTATAAGTCACTTTAAAATGATAATATCAATAAAACCATATGACATTAATTCCTAAAGAATATTCTTAGCCTTAAATTTGATAAATAATAATAGATAAATTTACTCTAATATTAAAACTAACAACACAAAATGTGATGACAGAAACAACACATACGGGTATAACGTCCTCTTAAGTATAGAGTTATTATCAAAAATAACTTTTATTGATATTTATAAAAAAAAAAAAAACTAAGAAAATTGATAATTTCTCATATCTATAACTAATAGTTTTTTTGAAAATTTTATTTTAAATATAAAATGTTAATTTAAACATTTCATGAAAATTTAAAGTGTCTCTATTCGTTTTTGAGTAGCACTAAAAAACAAAATCGATTTTGTCAGTTATTGGAATTATATACAATTTCAATTTTCCTTAATTTTTTGTTTGTTTTTTCTGACTATACCTAAGTATAAGTTCTGTGGATTTTTAAATCTTACCTCTTCAAAGTACAAGCTAGATCCAATTTTCTACACAAAACCATCCCTATTTTTGAAAATTAAACCATATCGTGTACACAAGTACACACACAAAAAAACATCCTTGTAAAATTAATACATTCATTGCCCCGCTCAAAATTTAAAAAAAATAAAATGTTCAAGATATTGACATAATTTTATATTCAGAGTTTTTCGTTAAATATTTTGACGTTCAATTTTTTTTCAGAAGGTTTGTAATGCCATTTTTACGTCTTTAGTGAATTTATCTAAATTTTTTTTATTTTCCGTATTTCTCTGGTTTTGTCAAATACGTCTGACATCGTGTTTGCTTTGAACTAAGGAACATATATGTTGAGATAAAATGCTGATGTTAGGTATGTCTGTGATTGTATAGACAAATCACATGTGATTTTTACTGGTATGTGGTTAGAATTGAGCCTTGCAAGTGTTTCGTGATTGCATAGGTTCCAAACGGAATTGATTTTGTTAATAATACGTCTAAGATATATGGTCGTTTATTGATATCCGTAGGAAAGTGAATAGGATCTTTTGGTTCTCCACTTAGGTTTTTGACACGACTGCCCCAATTACCGCGTCAAGTGTAGTGGCGTGGAGATTAGGATGTAGGTCAGAATATTATACTATAGCAATGTTGCCACGCTTTGCAAAATGAAATAACGTACAATTAGGGTTAAATATCTCGTATTTTTAGCAAAATTCTCGTACAATAATTTTTATCGTAACCACGATTACTGATGATTAAATAGTAGAATTAGATAAACTTTGTAACTGTATAACCTTATTTTTTTCCTTTAACCATTAACATTACACACGGACTAAGATAGACTATATTATAGTCTGTAACATTACATTACTATATTAGGTTGTTCATTGCTATTAAAATACAAAATTAAAGTTGTAACATTTTCTTTTACTTTAACTCAAAAACCAAAATTCAAATACATACTTTCAAATATTTTAGTAAAGAAACATTATCGTAAGTAAATACATTCAAAACAATTTTAATAACTTTACTGTTTACTCGTCTATGTTAGATATTAGTAAAAATATCCAATAGGTGGATCATCATTAGTATCAGTACTTGATGGTAACAATGTGGAATGTGTCATTCTACTAAAAATAGCTTTGGTTGGTTTAAAATCAACACAAGTTTTTTTTAAACAACTGTTTAAATAACCAATAAAAACTTGTGTCATTCGTGTCGTTCTGACAGTCTGATGAATGTCTATGGCTGCACATCAATTTCAGATTGGCCCACTACATTTTGGCGCAGTCATTTTCGGAATTCTTTCTACAGAATTACCCGTGTTGAAAATTTTTCAAAATTATTCAAGGGATTCAAGGCGGAAATTCATCACTGAATCGCGGATTGAAGAAGACAACTGCAGAATGTGAACTCCGTCGACTACAAGGAAGATTCGTAACGCATAGTGAACAACCCGCAACAATTCAACAACAATAAATTACAATGGAAGCAACAACTTATCAAGCCGTCGTAGTGTGAGTAATAATTTTTAATGTAAAGTATTTTATTAACTGCATTAACTAGCTCTAGTCCGTCTCCTTTGGAATAAAAATTCCATCGTAAATTATTTAATTATGAAAGTGTATATTATATAAGTATAATCTTCATAAAATATAATAAATAAAATAATAAAATAAATTAACAAATTGAAAATAATTAAATAAATATAATTTTTAAATAAAATAAAAAATTCTTTTGGAAACAGTTAAATAAAAACAATTAAATACTTAATAAATAATAAATAAACGTTAACTTGCATTACCCAGGTAAAACAATTTTTTATTTTCCATATTATCTATATTTTCTATTTATTTATATATATTTTTAAAATTTGAATTGTAGTTCACACAGCTGTTGTGGTTATCCAATATGAGTTTGAACTTGTATATTTGTGGTTTTGTTATGAGTATTATTAGTTATTGTATGAATACTGTTTATTCTGGTGAATGCCATTTTCCAAATCCATATCTGATGGTAATTATATATATATACTATATGAACATTCTATAGTTAAATATCGTCCCTTTTTGAAATTTGGAATTGTCTATAATGATTACAACGCTTTTAGTTCATTGGATATATATGCACTGGCTAATATCGGTTATTGGCGTAGTAAGACGGTTGGTGACATCCTTAATATTTTTGAGGATGCAGAAGAGGCTGATAATACCTTTATATCTATATGCTCTTGTACTACACCTATCGCAGACCGACAGATATTGTTGTTCGGCTGGAGAATGTTCGGTTGACTGTTTATTTTGTAATGGCACATGTATAGGGTCTAGTGATTATAATGCTGGATTTTATTGTAATACCAACGATATGATAGATAAGTTGGTGACATATTATTTACAATTTAAATAATGTAACACATGCCAGTCTTCATATAACTAAGGAACTAAGTTACCGAGTGGTACTAAATTACCGGGAGGAACAAAATGTCCAAATACTCCTGAGTTACCGGATAGACGTAAGCAACCGCCTAGAAAATGTAAGAAGAAATGTTATAATGAAGATAAATCTGAATCTGCTGATACTAGTACGAAAAACCGCCTTCAGTACCCATGTAAATTGCAAGATAATAAAATCACTGATAGATCACAAAGAACTGGGTGCCTTCGGTGGTGTACGCCAAAAGTGTGTAAATGTGTTTACGAGAAGCAGTATTTATTATACTACTCATACAATGATAGGTATCGGTGTGTGAGCTCTACATAAACACAAAACACACCCGAATTATCTCGCGACTAGTACCAACAAAACGCTAGGAAAGCGGAGTTTGAAAGACAACACAAAAAGAGTGAGATAGGTCTAAAAAATCCAGTTTGCCGAAAATACGTTGCGTCCCCGATATAAAATTTGCGATTAGTAACATACTTATTACATCCTTTTACATTATTTGTGAATAATGTATTTCTATCGAACGAAATGAGTGTAGTTGTTGCATATTATTTTAGCGCAAATTGTGTGGAAAAGGGATATTGATACTGGGATGCAATTCGTTTACTCTGAGTAAGTAGTAATACAGTATAAGAATATTATTTTTTCAAGTCTTCAAAATTTACAAAAATTGAATGGAAATAAATTTTACTTATTTAGTATTAGGTATATAAGATATAATATTATTAAAAAAAAAAAAAAAAATTTATTTAAATACCAATATTTAAAAACACTTATAATTTAAGAATATAACAATATAAGTGAATAAATGTATAACCTAAGTAATGTTTGTATAATGAAATATTTAATACCTATTATATACTGATACATTAATATTATTTTCCATAATTTATTATAATATTGTAAACAATATTAACATAGTTATTACGTACCAAAAATTGATATCATATAATATCATATAATATTCTAACATTAGTTACCAATACCAATATATCGCGGAAAAAAATAATTGGATATTCATGTGAAGTAACGCCAATGAGCGATTCTCGGAAGATACGTCACAGAAGTCAAGACCAAAAAACAATGCGTTAGTCTTTTACATGGTAGATTAAACATAATATCATTTTTAATACTTAAAATAAGTATTAAATAATAGGTACTAAATTATGACTTAATCTCATATTATAACAGTATATTATATGAAATAACCTAATTCTATATCATTTTTCTAGAATTATATGTTTGGAAAAAAGTGTGTAAAAAAAAAATTCTAAAAGTAAGAATTAATCCAATTTTATACTTTCTGAACACATTATTGATTTTAAATAATGAAATCAAAGGACAATTAATAGTTTTTTTTATTATCATTTTATATAAGTACGCTATACAGGTTGTATTCATCTAAGCATGATCACATCATTACTTATGTTACATATAATATTTTGATGACATGCTATCATCGATTGAGATGAATCTATACGATTTTATACAAATTAATATGAATGTATATTATATACTATAGTCACTCGACTATTAGAGATAATGGACGCCTTTTAAAAAAATATTATAATAAATGTATGTCACCTAATTATATCTGTCCCCCATACACATTGATATTATTAATTATAATAGTTGCCAGTAACAATATATTATATGATATTAACTATAAAATATTATAATATAATCATTATCTAATAAAACGAAATTAATATTATAATTTTGACGCGGACCCGGGAAAACGACATTTGAATCCAAATGTCATATTCCCACAGGGCCGGCTCTTACCAACCACCAGTCCACGGTAAGACGGCGCCAGCGACCCGGCCGACAACGGCATAGGAGCGCTGGAACGGTACCGGAAACCGGAAACCGGCACCGAACGGCCGATCGTCAGTCCCTTTTCTTTTCGCGCAACGAGCTATACACACTCGCCGACACGTTCCGACAACATCTATCAAGCCACTATACCGTAGCTTAACACACCACGCGTGTCTTCGGCACGATCATTGTCCATATTCTTATTCTATTTGTTTTGCATATTCGTGCGCGTTTTCAGTTCTTTTGTTTAGGGTTTGTTCTCGAGGACAGAATCAAACCCAATCACGGTCTTCGTCAACCGACCGCTAGTCTTTGCGACGTCCGTCACCTCTCATACGTGTGCGTCCCGTCTATTTTTATTTGTAAATTTTTTTTTTTTTTTGTTACCTACGTTATTACATGTTCCACGTAACGCGGGGAAACCGCGAGTGAACCGAAAAAGTGTTTTTTTTATTTCTTTTGTGTTTTTTCTTCGTGTCACCTACACCGGCAGCGACACGCGGATTGCCAGGCCCAACGCACCCGTGTCGATTTCACTTTATAGTAACCGCTGTATAATATAATCATGTTACTCGACCGATTTATAATTACAGTGCCTTAGCAGATATCCAATTTAATATATGTTATACATTTTTAGTATATTTGATGTTTGAATAATAACTTAACGTCTTTACTTTCTATAACACGGCGTTCTAGATAGATTATTTAATTACACTTTTGCATTGAACATTTCTAAGTATTCCGTTAAAATATTAAACTATTTATTATTTATTAGAGAAAAGAAACTTAGTATTCCATAATATAAATATAACAAGCTCATAATTCAACTCATTCGGTTATGTATTTTTAAATAATTTTTATTAGATTTGTTAAATACGTATTCTGAGTATTATAATACTTTTTACATATTAATCGCTATTCTAATGAAACTAAACAATTGAACACAAAAATTTTACTACATATTGTTCAACATCAAAATATGAAATTAATTATCAAGTACAATAATAATAAACACAAATTTATTAGTTGTAAAATGAAAAATTTGTTGCAAAAGATCAGTCTTACAAAACTAGTGTAAATTAAGTATATAATGCTTATCTATCATCTCTTTGATAATGTCTTATTAGATTTAATTTAAACGAAAAATTGTTGGAAATTAACTGTTAAAAGTTTGTATACTAGAGTAAATATTTATACCAACTACACATAAAATATATTATTTTTAATTTTTAATTTAAGTATCATACTATTGGGCTAAAATATTATATCACTTGTTTAAAAAGTATTCAAGTATATTTGTTATAAATATAATGTGATACTTAGTTACATCTGTAAAAATTACTTTTGTATCGTCTGTATTTAAATTCTTGGTTCTGTTACTTCAGTTAAATAATAAAAATCATAATTTGAATACATTAAGCTTGCACCAATGTCAACGGTAGGAACTCTTTGTTCTGAAATAAAAAGGTATTTTATTCAAAAGACAACAGTTAACCATACGGTAATTTACCAATTGCGCCTAAAAATACCATTTTATATACAAATTGCGCTCTATAAATTTTAGGGTCGATAGCCCAATTGCGCTCAAAACATTTTACACTACCTAAGGAAAATGTATTAGTTAGTTATAATTACTATATAATAAATGAAAACACTAACCGAATTTTTGTGAGTATTTATAATACATAATATAATATGATATAAATAAATCATTTTTAAAAAAAATTTAAGTTACAAGTTACATTTATTTACAATGATAATAGGACACTGATTTTTTTGCAAATTTTATTAATAATATTATCAATAATACAGAATACAATGTTATGAAATGTTACGTTTTCTATAGTTTATACGAGTGCGACGCGCCACTTACGTGCAGCCAATGCCCTATTATATATATTATTAAAGTGCGCCACAACAAACAGGTTAGGGTTCCGAGCCCTAGTTATAATATATATTCCCACATAGCATGCAAACTTTTATTGAACCATTAATTAATGTTGAAATTATAATGTTCATAGTTGTATAAACGTTAAGTTTAGATTGATATACAATCAATTTAATGTTAAATAAACTTTAATCATTAACTTTATCGGACTGATTTTATGAATCTAAACCATCCAGGGCGTCACCCAGACGCATACAAAAAAATTCATTCAAATCGGTCCAACCGTTTAGGAAGAGTTCAGTGACATACACACGTACAGTAGAATTATATATATATATATATAAATTCAATATTGTAAAAAAATCATTGTAATTTTATTGTATGTTTAATATTTAATGTGTCAATACAGGGTCCGGCAAAAAACCTCTGTGATTACGTTCTTTGGGGATATTTAAAGGCACAGTGTACGATCATCGCCCTGCATCCCTACAAGCACTGAAGGAACCAATCACCAGGCATTGGCCTCCAACTAGCAAAGACACGAAGAGTTATGGAAAACTATCGGGAAAGGCTTCATGAATGTGTGCACACCACTGAACACCACTTAACCAATGTAATGTTTAAAAGAAAAAATCCGTGATTGGATAAATAATTAAAAATAGCATAATATTTATTAGTAAAAGATAAAAGAATTTTTTTTATTTCTTTGTTTGTTTATTTGCAACTACCTCTTGAAATATGGGAGGTTTTTTTGCCGGACCCTGTATAAAAAAAGTTAGTTTAGGTACATAATACTACATAATAAACATATTATGTATTATTATTTTATCTACAGATAAAATTGAATAATTGTTATTGACCGATAAAAACCATATGCTCAATTATTTTTACCCATTATAGGTATATAGTAAAAATATTTTAATTTATTGCGTGCCCTCAAAATCTTTTCGTGTACCACCTCGGGCAAGCGTGCCATGGATTTGCTATCCCCGCAGTATACCCTCAACTCTGTTCAAATTAAGAAACACAGTGAGCGGCTGATTGATGTGTAGACGCAAGGCTAGGTAGTGAATTACTCAAGAGACATATAAATAAAGGTGAATCAGTGGAAGATAACAAACAGATTTAGAATAAGCCCCGGATAACCCTGGCGACCAGACCATCAACTATGATTTATGACTTGAATAAAGTATAAATATTTTTAAAAAGTCCAATTGTTTATTTAAATTATGATAATGTGCATAAGTTTTTTTTTATCTCCATAAAAATAATTTTGAATAAAAAACAAAACAACTAAAATCATTAAATTCTTCATTTAAAATGTCATTATTTTATTTAAATTTAAATTTAAATGTCTATAAAAAAATTATTTACCTATCTATTTTTAGACTTATGAAGAACCTCGTGTTGAATTTTTAACATGAATGAAAACAGTATTTTGATTTTTTTTTTTCGATCCCCTCCTTAAACTATATACTAGATTCACTTTTCTACCAGAAAACATATTTAAGTTTAAATTCAAACAAACATGTTACTGTAAAAGTTTTTCCAGGCACAAATAAAACACATAATTTTGAAATCAATTTACTCATCACTCAGGATCTCCAATTATTAAATAATGAATACTATGAAAACTTACTAACTTAAAAATATTTTAAGGAAGCTTGAAGCACTTATGTAATAAATTATATTTCTTAACATCTCAACAATAAGTAACTTAACTTAACTAGTTGCCAATATCAAAGAATTCAATTTTTTGTTGATGTAATTTAAAATAACATTTGAACAGAAAATAATTAGAAAGGTTAAAAAAGTAAATTAAATTGTTTTAGATACATATCCATAAATTAAAGTTACTTTCATAACTTTTAGTGTTATAGACATCAATCTCAAATCTCAATATATTTCAAAATGTTTATAGTAGAGGTTTATTTTTATACAAATATAATAATTAAAGGAAAAAATTTAACTGTTTGAATATTCCTAAAAATAACCAACATTTTATGAAAAATTGTTTAATTTGTTTTAATTAACATATTTAAATTTAAATAAACTAATAAGTATTTTTTTTTTTTTTACAAATAATGTGTTTTGTTAAATTGTGTTTAAATTTAAATTTTAAGGTTACGTTGAAAGTAAACTGCTTCATTGTCAGCACCACAAATAAGTTGTTGTTTTTGTATATCCAATGAGTTTATTGGCATATAAATTGGTTGTATTACATCATTGATTGACAATCGTGTTTTTACCTTGTCCGTATTTACCCAAAAATTTGAATATTCCATATCTCCTAAAACATAAATTAATTATATTATTATCAAAATTACAAAACTACCATCATTCATCAATGCTATAATTCTTATCATAGGCTAGTAACTAGATTTTTTTTATATGAATAAACAAATGTCTTTTTTACATGATTGTTACTCAGTTAGTCCTATTTTGTACATCAAGTATGTCAAGGATCAATATGAATAGATTTGCAAGCCTGGATTAAGACCTTTGGGGACTCAGGGACCAATACAAGAATGTGGGCCCCGGGAACGTCGCCCACCCTTATCCAAACTTGTAGATTTGTGCCTAACATGATAGGACTGCTCTATACAATTTTGAAGATTTGTACTTTCTACGCTCTTTTTTCAATCTGCCAGCATATTTACAAAATATAAAAGGTTAACCTGTTTTAATTTTAACATAATTAATCAATAAAAACTCAAGACATTATACTTCAATGTCATGATTGAGAGTCAGCATAATTTTATTTAGATCATATAAAAAATAATATTATAAAATTGCTTTTTATTATGTAGAATGTTTTAATTGTCCCATTAACTTTAATATTCATATACAATATATACCTGGGTCAATACGACACATATAAGATTTTTTAGAGCTCCATTGTAATAATCTTCCTCCAAATGAACATGTAAACAAATGGTCTGGTTCTAAAGGATGGAATGCTATTTCAGTAAGTGAGGATGCATCACCACTGCTCATAGTTGTTAATAAGCTGTTGGTTCTCATGTCCCAAACACCAATATCTCCTTCTTCAGAACCAGTGAAAATGAAATGCTTTTGACTAGGATGTTGAGCAACACATGTAATTGGCACTTGAGTCTAAAATCCATTTGTATAAAATATTTTTAGCAAAATATGACATGATTAATATTAATATTACCTGAGTGAAATTATTGATGTTATCTGTTATTTTACTTTTAGCAACTCGTAAATCCCAAAGTTTCATCTGGCTTAATGAATTACAGCAAAGAACTTCAGTATCAGTTAAGAAACAAATGCACGTTAAAGGTGAGCTACTTATGCCTTCTAGATAATCAAACATCCATATTATACGTAAATATTTATCGAAAATTAAAATTTTCAAATCATTGAAAAAACATATAACAATTTATATCAACACGTTTAATACATACAATACAAGATATTAACTTACCTAAAACTTGATGAATTTGTTTAGTGTTTAATGATATGACATTAAGTTTACAGTCATCACCAATGGTCGCTAATGTATAATTACATACAGCAAGATCCTTACAAGAACATCTCTGTCCTTTACTGTAAATAATAATATATTTAATCCAATTCTTACTAGCAAAGTAAATTCAATCATATTATTAATTCATAACTATATATATTCTAGTTAAAATTATTTATTTGGAAATGACAATTTTTCAATCAAATTTTATTGTTTAATCAATATAATTTAATAGAATATGCAATAAATTATCCAAAATAATTATCCAAATATCAAAGTAAAATAAAATTATAATATTACCCAAATGAATGTAAATCTTCACAAGCCATAACTGTTTCAAGATGAATATTAGAATCTTCATTCTCATCAATGATACGATATACTTTAACTGCTCCGTTGTCAGTACTAACAGCCACAAATTTGTTATCTAAAAACTAGAAACAATAATAAATAATATTTAATTATTATAATATCAATAATTATGAACAAGTAATCAATAAATTATTAAATTTGTTAATGTCATTATATCACATAAATAGTAAAAGAAAATTATAGTGCTCATCTACGATATGTGTGAGATTGATGGAATAAGAATATTTCATCTTTATTCTATCGAAACACTTGACTAGTCTACACTTTGCCAATCATCATCATTACTGATTGTTTTTAACAAGAATAATACTAATACATTATGCATACTTTAATTTGTGTAACATTTCCGTTTTGCTGTACAGAATCTAAAAGTTTTGGAGGGAAATCTTTGGTAGAGTTTTCGTTTTCTGAAGTCAGTCCCCACAATTCTAATACATTGTCCTATAACATGAAAAATATAAATGAAACGCTCATGTGTAATAATTTATACACCAATCTATTAATCTCACCTCTTCGTTGTCCCACGAACCAGTAACAAACATTGTCGATGCCATCAGGTCATTTGGCTTCCATCTCACCTTATTCACTTTCCTACCGATAAATTCTGCAAAAACGCCCATGTTACTCATCGTCATAGTCCAATACACTTAGTTCAGGTTTCTTGGTCTATATGGATATTAAAAAAAGCTCTTTGAAATAATACAATACGGCTTAATGGCTATACACTATACAAAACGTTTTAGTTTTAGTTTTTGAATATATCGAGATTTGAGATCCAATAAATTGCGCCCGCACTAAATGAAGTTATCGTCGTAACATTGAATAATGAGTGATAAGATAATACTACGACGAATAAAGTATCAAGATAACAGCTAAAAAATGTTATCTACAACGTGGTTTTTTTCATAGACATAATTTGAAAATAATAAATAACTATCTATTATTTAAGTATTTTGTGGGTTTTCTCATTATCCTGAATCTTCGTTATAATCATCTATAAGGTATTATTGTGATTTGTGTTATTTTCTTACATAAAATATTGATCCTTGTCAATTATGAGAAATTTTAATCATAAGTAAACGTTCGTGTGTGACCACATTAATTGTACATTTATTTTCTATAGAACCAATTTATATCCTGGCTGAAATATGGGTATTGAAAAAGCTAGTATGTATATTTTCTTTATTATCTTTATTCACATTGTTCAATTTATCTATATTGATTTAAATATAAATTATTTATTTATAATTTAGATAAATCAAAAAATCGAAGAGCATTTCTGAAATGGAAAAAAGGTTAGTCACTTCTTTTTAAAATTACTAAAATTGTAATAAGTTCATGACTTATTGTGTTATGTATAATAGTGTATTACTGTTATGCATGTACATATTATTTTTAAAAATAATTAAATAATTGTATGTTTTATATTATATATCAATTTTAGGAAAAAAGTTAGAATCAATACGAACAGCAAACGTTCAAAAAGCTTCTGCACCCAAAAAACCTGAAAAAAAACCTGAACCACTTCCTTTATCCCAAACTTTGGCTGAATTTGTTAAAAAAACCGAATCAATGCAAGCGGGATTTGTTGAAGTTGAAGATGTAGAAGAAGAGTCAGGTTATAAAAATGTTGTGAAATTGGATAATAAAACCTTTAAAGATGAATTCAGAAAAGTATTGTATTTTACTTCAAATAATATTTTATATTTTAACAATAATTAAATTAAGTTATCAACTTTTTAGGTAGTTAGTGCTGCTGATGTTGTTTTAGAGGTAGTTGATGCACGTGATCCATTAGGCACTAGATGTAAACGAGTGATTGAATCAGCACAAGACTTGGGAAAAAAACTTGTTGTGGTATTAAATAAAACTGACTTGGTCCCAGCCGAAATAGTTCGTGATTGGCTGTCCTATTTCAGAGGACAATTAGGAACCCCAGCAGTACCATTTAAAGCTAGTACTCAACAAGCAGGTTCACGAATTGGTCATAGAAAAATGAATAAGTGTAAAAAAGATACAGAAAAAGCTGTTAGCTTGTGTGTTGGTGCAGAATTAGTTATGACACTTTTAGCCAATTACTGTCGTAGTGAAAAAATGAAAACATCTATTGTTGTAGGTGTTGTAGGTAACTAAAATTTCCAAACAACAAATTCATAGTAAATTATAATTACAACTTTTAATCTTCATACTATATATTAATTTTTGTTTAAACTTTGTGACATCATGATATTAAAGATAAAAATTTGTTTTAGGTATGCCTAATGTTGGTAAAAGTAGTTTGATTAATAGTTTGAAAAGGTCCAGAGCATGTCAAGTTGGGGCTGTCCCGGGTGTAACCAAGTATTATAATTTGATTTTAATTTTACTTTACCTAACCTATAAAATAATAAATAATTATTAATGATTAGTATAAAATAAGATATTGCTTATAGAATTAAATATGTATATAAATATAACTGATTGTTTAAATTTTTGATTAAACTGACAGATTTAAAAATTCAATTTTAGGAACATGCAGGAAATTCAATTGGATAAACATATTAAATTATTGGATTGTCCTGGTGTAGTCTTAGATAAAACATCTACTACCAATAGTGTAGGATTGAAAAATGTTGTAAGTTCTGGAAATATTGAAGATCCTATTGCATGTGCTGCAACAATTGTTGGACGTGTAACTAAAGACCAGGTACATAATTTATAACTATATAAATCAGTCGTAGTATATTACTTAATTACTAACTAAAGATATTTTATAACTTATGAACATTTATTGGTTATTTTATCTACTTCTCAATTCTAAGAAAACAAATTTTTACTATTATTGATTTTGATAAGTTATAAATCGTTTTTTTATAATTTAAGGTGTGCCTTAAAAATTTTATATCAAGAAAAAATTTTGAATTTTCCATCAGAAAAACTTAAAATTAGCTTGATGTACTGTAAATCTATTTTAAAATTTAAAATAATATATAGCACCAGTGATCTACAACCTCTTTAAACTCTTGGGCCACATTCAAAATTAAGAAAGTTTCATAGGCTATGTTGTGTTAAATATTCAATTGAATTGTCATTTTAGAGCAGGCTATATGCCGGTGGTTTCTAACCGCTGTATTATCACCCATTATAAATGTTTTTTTTAGAATCATTAATATTTCTGATTAATTAAAAAAAAATAAAATAATTATCAATGCACAAAACAATAAAGCATATAATATTTTAAGCAAAACTTATAAAAATATTTTTTTTTACTTGTAAAAAATTTTAACGAAATTAAAACCAAATAATGTTGTCACTGTGACAACTTTTCTTATGTTACTACCCAACACTACATGTAAAGTATATTTTTCATTTGTCTGTGTATACATTTTAGAAACATTAAGTGTAACAAATTATGAAGTTTATTTATTAAAAAAAATAAAGATATCTGATGAAGTCTGATGAATAGTTAAAAATACATTAAATAAATGTATTGTACATGATTGTAGTTTGACGAGTTTAATTTCATTCGCTTTTATTATTTTATTATATACCATAGTTAAAAAAATAAATTTTGTTTTTGAATAGATGCAAAAGTTATATGGAATTGGACAATATGATTCATGTGAACACTTTTTATATTTAAAAGCTAGACGATTTGGAAACATTGGTCGAGGTGGAATTCCTGATATATTCACATCAGCCCGCAGCTTGGTTGAAGATTGGAATCGGTATGTGTTAGAATGTTTTACTATTATACTTATAATTTGTTTTTTAATAAATTTTATGATAATTATTTTGTTTTAGAGGAAAAATAAGGTATCATACCCTTCCGCCAGAAAATGAAACAGTCCACTTAAGTGCACAAATTGTTACTAATGTAACAGATGTATTTAATTTGGATAATGTGCAACGAATAGAAACAGAATTCATGGAAGAACTTGCTAAAATTCAACCTGAATTAACTGGTGAAGGAGTGAAAACAGATACGATGGATGTAGATGGTAAATCAATGGTAGTAGTTGATGATGGCGTACAGGCTAAAAAATCAGGAAAATTACGATGGAGAAAAAAGAAAAAATCTGAGCCTAATGAAATGAAAATTGATTTACAACCAGGTGTTTTAAAACTGAAAAAATTACAAAAGGCTAATGCTAAAAAACAACGAAAGACAGCATCTAGATTGATTAAATGTGAACAATTATTAGATAATATTGATTTACTGTAGGATATGAATATTATCTTATTTCCTTGTATTTAATATAAAAAGAATATAAGCTCGAATCACAAGCATAACTAATTTATAATAATAAAATGTTTTATTATGATCTAAACACTTGTAAGTTGTAATGCATTGTCAAGTCAGAATATTTGTTTTCTATTATTTAATTACCACATTAAAAGGTTTATTTTAGATCATACTGTTTTGTTTTGTAATGTAATGATATGTTATATATTATTATTTATTAAACACAGGGACGGGACCTACCATTTTTTTGCTCCAAGGCATTACTACACTATTATATTATATAAATAAAAGTAGAAATATACTGAAAAATTGTGACACCCCCGAAAGATGTTGCGCTCTAGGCACGTGCCTAGGATGCCTATGCGTAAAGCGTAAATCCGCCCCTGATTATACATAAAACCGATGGCATAAATATTAAATGAGGAACCTAAATTTAATTATTTCATGGTATATTAAATTTATCTGTGTTTACAAAATAAAATATATCTTGTATGAAAATAGTTCTAACATTGATTGTGTAAAATCAAAACTAAATCACGAATACATAGTAGAGTATCATATTATAGATTCAGGAAATACCAAGGGCACGTGGTGGCTAAGAAATATTTATCAGTCATAATAATTATAAATTATAATCATGAAAATACAATTAAAAAAAAAAAAAAACAATGATGCTCGAACAAAGACGTGATGCAGTTGTTTTCGTTATTGAATGTGAATAAAGGTATATGATTATAACTGGTTTAGTGACTATTTCCATATTTGTTGTATAATAAATTGTTTTTCAACCACCGCAGATTAATGTATAATACAATCTATTACATTATCACGAGTCTGTGATTATGCCACTACCATCGATTATAGAATACAGTGGATAGACTATTATTCTGTTCGTGACAAAAAAAGGTTTTTTCTTCGATACACGTTCAGTATTATGTACCTGTTATAGTGATATTTAATGTTATTCTGTCGTTTCCAATTATAAAACAATAAACAGTTCCAGCTTGTGGGTCGATGTGTATTTATATCTGAATCCTACTAGTGACATTTTTGATTTTTTGTTTGTTTGGGTTTAATAAATCCCTTAAAACAACTTTGGATAATACAACAAACACGGGATAGATTAACATCCTATACAAAATATGTCTATTCTGTGGTGCAAACTTCAAACTTTTCAGTTACATTGTTATCAGCTTATCAAGTTTTAGTCAGCAGTAATCACTACTCACTAGATAGTAGATAATCAGTTATTCACTCGGTCAATGGTCAGTAGTACTCGGAAAGTCGAAACACTGTCTGCCTGTGTTCATCCATCCAAACTCTCAGTCAGTCACGGGTCATAAATATTGACGGTTGACCAATGTCCAAATAAATGTTAATGGACGACTTACACGAACAATTTCCTTTCGAGGTCGACGTGAATAGATTTCTGCGGATCATCAGCCCGCCGTAACGCCAAACACCGTACTCGAGTTACCGTTTTACCTTACTTCCCGATCTCACGAAGTATCCCACCTGTCCTTTGCAAGGCCCGTCTGTACCTGCCACGTACCGATCTGAAATGAGTTCGCTCGAGAGCAGCTCCGCTGCGTCCGGGACGCCGTCTACGATTTCGTTGGATTCGCTTCCCATCGAGGTAAACGGGCCGTGGACGTCATTTTTGAAAGGCGCCTCTCAGTTCGGGGCGGACTATTTTTTTTTATGTAGATGCTCGAATTTAGAAAATTTAACGACTCGAGTGTCTACTTTATTGGGTGTTTACATAATTATATATTTTTACATGTGTGGGAGGGACATTGATTGAAATGTGCTGGGGTTTCAGTTAGACCATAGTTTTATAATTATATTCAGATAGGTACCCAACAGTGTCTCATTAGAAACTTCCTAGAGCGGTGTAATAATGGCACCCTCTTGATCCACTTTTACCTCTTGTTGTATACAATTGGTTTATTAATTAAATAATATATCTATAGCTCCCCGACTCTCGAGGGCTTTGCACTGTAAGTCTGTAAAAAACTAGTCCATTAGCTTTACAAAGTGCTATAAATTATTATTTCTCTCACTTTGATATTTTTACCCCTAGGTATTCTTAATGATTTGTGAACGCATTGATGCTGACACACTAGTTAGGTCATTGATGTACGTCAATAAACAATTCTATAACATAATCAGTGACAATTACTTGTGGAAGAAAAGAGCCATGCATAAATTTAATGATTGCAATGTGGCATTCATGTTGACAAGCGCTTACAACGGTGAGGCTAGGCGGCCGTCAATGTGCATTGGTGTAGAAAATACATTTTGGTATTTCTTGTTTGTTTCCATTTCACAGAAAACACATTTAATTGGAAGCAATTTGCTTGGCACACAGAATTGGAAGAAAGTTGTTGGAGCGAATATGAGACAAAAACTACAACCACTGTTTTTAGTGGAGCTCATTTTTCCGAAGTGGATGCTGTTATAATGGCCAAAGTAAATGTTTTGAGATGACAAAACCATTACAAATGTATATAATTTATTAACAATATTTTCAGGACGGTAATCATTGTATTTCTGCATCGAGAGATCGTTCTATATGCTTATGGAACACCACAATAGGTACAATCAACAACCCTGTGGTGCACAAAATAGATAGTCATTTAGGGTGGGTATGGGATTTAGGAATTTATGATGATCATCATTTTTTATCATGTTCTTGGGATTCAAAAGTCAAACTATGGAATACCGACAACTTCACACAAATTTCACAACCAATACAAACATTCAGGTAATTGCAATTTAAAAATACATTTGTAGTTGTCTAAGAACAATATAATCATAAATACTATTGTTTTTTGTGTAGTACTGATGCAGCTGTGTTGTCAATAACGAGCAAAGAAAATTTTGTTGCTGCTGGACTTTATAGTCCTAAAATTATTGCATTTGATCCTCGTGAACCTGAAAAACGACTATTTGAACTACTAAATTCTCATACACGTAGTATTATTGACTTATGCTTAATAGAAGATTATTATTTAATATCGTTGAGTGAAGACAAAACCGTATCTGTTTGGGATTTGCGTACAAATAATGCTGTCAAATCTATGTGCCTCTCTAAAGTAAAAGACACTCATAATTTTAAAAATTTTACTACAATTATTATTATTTTTGACATTTATGCAGCAGGGCAGTAGATTTCCAATGTGTGCTTCCTACTATGACAATACACTATTTATTGGCGATAATCGAGATTGTATGTACTGGTTGGATTGTTCAAATGGGTTGTTTAATGTACTTGAGGTAGGTGTTAAAGTTTTAATTTTTAAGTATTATTTAATAACCATATGGGTTTCTTCTTCAGACTGTAAAACTTGTAAAGCCCATAAATGACTCTCGAAATTACAAGCTCAATTGTATTAAATGTACTAATTATGGCAGTATTATAACTGGTGGTAATGAAGGAATTGTTTACATTTTAACTCCGACAAACCCACCAAAAGTTATAGCTAAAATTGTTGATTCTGGTTCAGAAATAACTTCAGTAAGTAGATCTTTAAACTATAATATTAGATCATACTTTTTTTTATACTTAAGTATGTATTTAATTTTCAGATTGATTATCAAAATGATACTTTAGTTGCTGGATATGTCAGTAGTGATGTTCAAGTATGGAAAAAAAAATAGTTATGTCTGTGATATTCAAATAAAATTCACTGCCCTAAATTCTCAATTGTAATACATATTTGTTAATAATAATGTTTTTATATAAATAATTTGATGATACAGAGCAATGTTTAAAATACTATATTTTACAAATATGTCTTTTACATAATCTACTTGAACACTCAATCTGTCTTCATTTCTTAAATACCAGTTAAAAGACAGTTCTTTTTTATCTTATTTTTTTTTTTAACCATTTTTATATTATATGTTTAACTTAATAACTTATAAGTAAAATGTTTTAACTTATAATCGACTATTAATAAAAATCTACCTGACCTTCTATTATTTTAACTAGAACAATGGGTCAATTTTATTATAAAAAAATGTACTAATTTATAATAACTTTTTACATAATATTCTTGTTCCTTTTGGTTGTGGCTCACTTCTAGTCATTAATAAATATTAATATCCTTTGATATTATTAACAAACACTATTAATTTATTTTTCAGTACTTCAATTTAATATATAAATTACAAGTATTATTATTTATATTTATATTAATATATTAACTGTTATACTTTTTAATGATTTGATTTAATTTAAATACATTACCATGACAATAAATTGTAACTGTTTTCTAAAATTAAAAATGTTAAAATTACTATACTTTTACCACATATGTATATTTGTTATATTATAAAGATATATAAAATATAAATTTATAAATGTACTATTAAGTATTTTATTTTATTTAATATCATAATTAAAATTGTTATTGTAAGTAGCTTATGACTTATTGAATGGTATGCAATTCTAGTATGAAACAAGTACAGAATACTTGAATATGTATAGCCTAGATTAATCAACTTTTCAATGAAATTATATTTATTAATATAATTAACTGCTCACTGAATATTTTACAAAAATAACTTTTAAGACCAAATGTCCTTCATAAGCCTAGTGTTTCTACTAAAGTCATTCATACATGAGAGGTTAAATAATAATACCTTAAGTAAATATATTAAATTACTAAATATCAAATTTTTCTGAAAAAATGGAGGGCATTTAGTTAAGGAGATTTAATACCGATCATTTTTGTCTTTATCTGACACACGCAGAACTTAGAACTTCAAACCATTTTTTGCCAAACGTACTGATTGATCTATTTTTTATTTTTTTTTGTAGTGAAGCGATATGATATCTGAAAATAGATTTTAATTTGTTGTTAAATCTACTTAAGATCGACTTTCCTACATTTCTTTTTTTTTTTGCTTATAACTTCTTCAAAATTTGAAATATGACAATTTTTAATTTCTACTTTTTTTTATAACATAATTTTTTGGATTTAAGATGATAAAAAGTGGGAAAGTTGATTTTAAGTAGACTTCACGACAATTTAAATTTTTTACAGATTTATAATCTCTTCACTAGAATAATCAGTACATTTGGCAAAGAACATGCTGTGTGTAATAGATAGATAGAAAAAGTTGGCATCCATTCCCCTCAATATAAGACCCGAGGCCTCAACTAAAATATTAATAATATTTTATTTTATTTAATGGTATAAATTTAAATAAAGAGTAGAATATATATTGATATTTAACAAGTTATTAATATATAATTATGTATCTAAAACTATTTAAATTAATTATTTAGTGATTGCTGATTAGTATACAATACCATAATTATTATTTGTAATAATATGATACTGAATAACTACTAATACAATTTTATACTTTTTATTTAATATGGTTAAGAATTAAGAGACAATTTCTTTTATTCGAAATTGTTAAACCTTACTACAATATACCACAATTGTTATATAACATGAGTTACTATACTATGATTCTAATGTCCATTCTTATATTCAAAAAAAATATAGAATATCAATAATTTGATAACAGATATTATTATAAATCTAATTAACAAGAAACATATTTATTATAGTGAAATACATGAGTATATAAAAATATGCTAATGATTTTATAATAAATAAGATTAAATAGTCTTGAAAATCATATATTGTAATTGTTTACATAAGATCAACTGATTTTGCAATTTGATATATTATGTAAAATTAACAGGCCTTCACATTCAACAAAATTAACTCATAATAGCAAATAATTAATTATCTAATTTATCTAATTTAGTAATAAAATAATAACATTTTGTTTAAAAAAAAAGAAACACAATTATAATGTAGATAATTTACAAAAAAACATCAGACTAGAAACTGATTTAATTATGATGTTAATCAATAGTGAATGATTAGTAAAATATTAAGTAAATTCCAAAATACTTGTTTCCCAAAATGATGGTCATGTTTATAAGGAAAAAGGAAGAGGGATCCACTCTGGAATGTTGGTAATAAAGGAACTTTGAGGAGTTAATGAATAATGGAGGATTAAATTCTATAAGGAATTTAAAAGCCCAAACAAAAAAAGGAATTAACAAATGGGCGACTAGTATTATTCAAGCATTTTGGTTTAATAGGCCTGATTCTACAAAAAAAAAAACCATTATCAAGCATTCTACAAATACAAAATAATTTATAATTGTTTGAGAAAACATAAAAAATACTATTAATAATAATAATAACCAACTGTAGAAGACAAAATAATAATAATAGTTTATAAAATTTGATCATACAAACAGCTGTAGTATCACTCTAAATTGACAAAATAGATGAAATTTGGTTGTGAAAAAATTATCACATAAAACAAAAGAATTTGTTAGGTATTATTGATTTTGTAATAATCCCCCCTCCCTTCCCTCCCGCAGGTCCTACAAGACGAGCCAGGTCTCGGCACGAAGCCTGTTGAAAAAACCCCAAAAGATGCAACGCTGGAATCACCCATGTTGCGCCCCAAATTTCCTAATCAAACAGAAGTAAATTATTAATTATATTTTTAATCCAGGAGAAAAGTTAATAAATAAATATGCTTACAGAGTTGTCTTAGATTCCATATGCAGTTGATAGGCGTTCCTTCAACTGTTGAGGAAATTGATCAGTAAACCTAGTCCAATTTTCTTCTCCAACTTGATTTTTAAATCCATGCAATATCTAAATAACAATAAAATTAAAAGTATTTAACCATAAAAATAAATAATATAAAATAGGAATTTATATAAGTAATAGAAAATAAACAATTACTTTATAAAACATATCCTTTAAGTCCTCTTTAGGATTTATCCACGAAGCAATGGCATCACAGAAGAATATAAAATCTTGAACTACTCCACCAGGATTTAGACTTATCATTTGACACATACCTCTAAATGCACTATCTTTTTCATCATTGTCTCTGATATTGCGTAATGAAGTACACCTAGAATAAAAATAATATTAGCATCGCATAAAAAATAATTTGAAATAATTAGTCATAAATATTTGTTATTAGTAAATAAGATGCACATTTTGTGTCCCCAAACCAATATGTATACAATTAATCAATTAAAATAATAAAATTATAAATATAATAAACAATAAAAATATATTATAAATAAGTAATAAAAAAAGTAAAAAAAAATAATTGGTACACACCACATGCGTACAAACTGTTGTAACAGCGGGGCGACGTCTTGAGGGCACACATAACCTAGTCGGCCGATTGTAATTGCTATAAAAAAAAAAAACAAAAAAAAAACGAAAAAACTAATAAAAAATAAATCCATCAAATAACAAATAAAATAGTAAACCATAATGTATACAAATTTTTTTTTAAAAACAAAATAAAATTAATACACCTAATAAAGACCAAAACTGATATCTATAATCAAAACTTAAGAGAATTAAATAATATTATTTAACATTTATTGAATAATTTTGATTGATAATCTAAAAAGATTATATAAATCAATAATATATCAAAACCAAATTAGTGATTATTATTATCAATATAAAAAGTACATTTAAATAAAATATGCAAAAGAAAAATGTGTTTAAAATTAAATTTTTTTCGTTTGTTTATTACATAGTTAAAATTAATAGGTAATTATCTTATATCTTGAATCTACTATAAACAATTTAAATAATTTATATTTAAAGGGAAAAGTTAGGAATAAATATTATAGTTGTTTGGTTATTTTTATTTTTTTAGTTATTTAAAATACTTATTATACAATATGTATACATATACATGTTGCGTACATATACACACAGTGATTGCATTTAGAAATGGCTATTTCTAAAAATATTTGTCATTAAATTATTTATAAATTTAACAACTCAACTATTACAAAGATAATAATATAATAAATTGAATAATTAGCAAAACTCATTCTTATAATAATTTAAAATTAATTTTAAAAATGTTTGTCTTGTAAAACCATTATAATCACAATAGGTTATATGTTTAATATTCAATGATTTAATAAAAATATGAAGAATATTTAAGTATATTAAGTTAAATAAATAACTTACAAATACAATAAAATACTTTTTTAAGTTTAAATGATTTTAAAAGAAGAATTTGTAGGCTTATAGAGTTCTTCATCACTCATTTGCTAAACTATAATCTATATATTACTTTTATTCTCGAAAAATATTAAGTATAACAAAAATATATTTATTTAATAATTAACAAATTAATTAACTCAGAATTTATCCATATTTACCTGTATTTTCTAGTAGAGTTTTAGGTGTATTTGTTCGATTCATTGTTATTACTAATTGGTTTAAAATTATTGGTACATATGGTTGCATTTCAGTACCTATAGAAATATACAAAAATTTAATGATTATAACCAAACATAAATATTTGCAAAGCATGCTAACCCCTTCCTTTTAACCTTTAGTTATGAATTTACTCAACTTCAAAGTTATAATATTTTTAAGTTTACTTAAAGGCAACACATTTAAGTATGTTAAAAACTTTGAATTTTATGCTATTAAAGAAATGTCATGGGGTGATTCCAACTTTTTTATAAACTACCCTATATATTATATATCATTAAACAAACCAATCTAAAAAAAATGGTGATCCATCTAATTTAAGATTGAAATGAATAAATTTTAAGTTAATTACTGTACATACTAAGGATAATAATATATCATAAAAAATTTAAAATACATAGGATATATGAAAATTATAATAATTAATACAATTGTATAAATATTTTATAATTTAAAAACTATTTGCATGTCCTAAAAACTAAACTAAATATTAAAATATTACATAAATTTTAGGTTTATTATCTAGAATCATTATTAAGAAAAATTTACCTAATAAAATTATGTTTAATAACTCAAAAACTACTTATTGAATTCATAATCAAATGATGATGTACATGTTCACTTTTATTGCAACAGAGCATTTTTGAATTAGTATTAAAAAGAATTAATTTGAAATTATGATTAAAAAACCTGGTATATATTGGTTTGAATAAATTTATTTTAAATGAATAAAAAGGAAGGTTTTGTTGGTTTTTTTAAGTATAACAACTGTAAGATCAAATTGACAACAGTTCATTTTTTTGGATTGTTGTGTAGTTAGGTAATCAAAAATTTTTACTGTGCACTATTTACGGTTGCCTTCGGCACAAAGGGATGGCGTTGCCTCACTCTCTAGATAATAGCATTACCCAAAGAGAGAGGCCCGCTCGTGACCGAGGATTGAACTGGCAACAGTTCACGTTAACAATGCTGCCATATTCCGCTCGGCCAATATATCCCATATATCAATTATTTGTTGGTAAGTTTAATATATTGAAAAATCCTTTATTTATATAACACTTAGTAATAATTCATAAAATTACCCAATTTTACTGCAATCTCTCCTATTGCCCATGTGGCATTATTGCAAACTGAGATGTGATCGGGATTCAAATTTTGAGCTAATATTGGCATGAAATCAGCTGAAAAATTAAAAATATATTATAGGCTTTTGTTAAATTTATAACTTTCTATTAGAAATTTAACTAAGTATAATATAATAATATTATAAAAATTAGGCGAGTCGTCATCATCTATTTCTTCTTATTATTCACTAAACCTTTTATGACGTTTAAAAACTCAAGTACATAACATGGTAACATCCCCATATACTTTAATCAACAGTTTAAAACATTTAATGATTTTTTTAATTTAACAATAAATTTCAAATTAACGTGTTTTCAGTTTTTAAACAGCATAATTTCGGAATTATCGTACTATAGTGTCTGATTCACATAACGCAGAATGCAAACTAAATGACCAAAACAGATAAGTTATAAAATTTAATGCAAAAAGCTTTAAGAGGGGTAAAGCATATCATATTTCAAGAATTAGTGTTTAGGCATTTCATATTGAATGTACATTTTGGCTATATCAGTGTCAATAACTATCTCATCACAAACAACCTATCCTTATCTCAAGAAATTATAGTCCAATAATTTAGTTTTTATTAAACTACACACAATTTCTATCATTAATAGCAATCATTGTAAATGAAAAATGATTTTGAGTGGAGACAATCTAATACTATATTTATATATATATATATATATATGTATATATATTGATATGACTATTAAAATCGTTTATTTTACTTTAAATTATATGAATTTCAAACAACAAAACAAATTGCTAATTTTCAGGTTTTATGAATTTTGTCAAAATTATAACTTTAAATGCTTTTTAAAAATATTATAACTGTAGATTTTTAATATTTTTTAATTGAGAAATTAACATATTATGAGGAGCTTTTCATTTAATTTTTAAGTATTTTTATCCAGGAAATAAATTTTAATTGTCATATATATAAAGAAATTAAAATATACTTAGAAATAGCTCAAAATAGAAGAAATATTTAAAAAATTAAATTGTAAATAAATAACGATAATATAAATGTTTGGTGAAAATTTCAAATATCTACAGTCATTTGTTTTAAAATTTCCCCATTAAAATAAAATAAGTTTTGTCAAAAATTGGATTTGTGTAAAAATTGACTACTTATTGTGAACACAGATTATTGTCAAATCAATGCATTCATCGCTCAGCTCAGAATCTAAAAAACCCCACATAACTTCTCGATAATTGTTCTAACCACTATTCTTTATATTAAAAACTAGTTAGTTAAATGCAATAATGCTGCAAAGCAGCTTATAAATTATAATTAACATTTAATACTAATAATTAACTAATACACCTAAAATATAGTAGGTAATTTAAATTAATTAATCTATTTAAATATAAATGTATATATTAAATCATCATACCTATACAGGGATGTACATGTTGGAAACATGCTTTTGTCAAATCACCCAGAAGAGCAAAAGAACTTTGCCTTACTTCTGCTAATGGATCTTGCATGCACTGATAAAGCAATTGTAATGTATTTGAACCATTTATTAAACTTTCAATAAATGTTGTCAATCCTTCTGCTAAACCTGATAGTAAGTCTAGAGCTACTATCATAAAATCCTTATCTGGTGCATCAAATTGGTCTGGACTTTGAGAGTTTGCCTAATAATAATCACAATATTCAAATAAATATTTAATTTAAAATATAAATAAAACTACAATTTTATACTTACAATATTTTGGTTTAGTGTTTGTTCAACTAGTGAAATACATCTTTTGAACACTGGCTCAGCATATGGCATGAATCCAGATTGTAATGCAGTGGCAACACTAGATAAACACTAAAATCAAAAATAAATAAATCTATTATTTAATATTTTATTAAAATATATATTTACGTACTTCTAATAATGGAAACAGATCTTTATCTTCGTCCTTCAATGCATTCCATTTTTGAATTAATGGAGGCATCAATAAATTAATGAACTCTGGTTTATTTAAATTATGACCAACCGAATCAGCCAATGTTCCAATTGCATCATATAAAATTAGTAAATTTTTATGCTAAAATATAAATTTTAAATGCACATACATTATTTACATTATCATTTAAATAAAACTTCTTTGCATTTTTAATTACTTGATATTTGCTAAAAGCAAACACTAATGTTTCTAATATAAATCCTAAATATGGTACAAGTTCAGTAGTTGCTTCTTCTTCTAATGTAGCAAAAGCAGAGCATGCAGCTTCTTGAACTCTTTTGTTGGGATCCAATATTCGTTTAAGTAACTATAATAAGTTATATAACATATTAATTAATAACAATATTAAAATGCATGTTTCATATAATATTGTCATTTTTTTTATTATAAGTAGTAAAATTATAATATAAACAATTTTATTTTGATATTTGCTGATTTCAAAAACCTAAATTCTCAATATTTTCAGTATTCTAGAATAAATAATTTAAATTTAAATTACAATTTAATATATTTATTCAACAATTATTCAATTATTATTATTATCTTTATATTTACATTATTTTTTTTTTTTAATTCCAACAACTATTGAATCAATTAAACATATTCATAATCAAATATGTGTACATTTAAACCCTTAACTACACGCGCAATTCTTTTTTTCAATTATAACAAGCCTAGAATTACACAGAAATCGATGTCGTATAGTATAATATGTATGTGCTACTAATTGTTTAAAATCTAATTATGATATATAAAAAATATATTGGTGAACGAAACTTTATAAGTAGGTTTTTAAAATTTCATTCACAAATACAAAAAATAATTTGATACGTTGTTTGTGCTGCTTTAACCAACTAATGATGACTGACATGGATTAATAACTATTATATTATAAATAATAAAGAAAGGTTAGATTAGAGGAATAACTAAAAACAAAAAAGTAGAACAAGATAAATAGAAATATTAGTATATAGAGTATACTAGCACCTTTAGTTTGGGGTTAAATTTGAAAAAAGAAAAAAATTCATAAGTTATAAATTATAACAAATCAACATTATAGCATAACATCTTAATTTAAATTTATTTTAAAGTTTAAAATTTGAAAATATAATAAATCAGATTAAATTATAATGTAATCATTTGGAAAATTCAATATAGTAAGTATTCTTCTATAAATTATGTGATTAATACCTAATTATTTTTCCATAATATAAATAGGAATATATTTTTATAATAATAGTTGTCAACTAACTCTCAATTTAAATAACTCAAAGTATTTTCAGTAGTCTTAAACTTATTATAACATTAATCAACCATAATAAAATAAAAAAAGTATTATATATTAATATAAAATTTACTAAAAATATTATTAGTACCATTCTCATCAGCCAAAATTGTTTTATATATACTAACCACATTTAAATTTATTATTTATAACTGTATGTATTTTATGCTGCTTATTAATATGCAAAAATCAGAAGGATTTAATTTCTGTACGAAGCAAGACAATTCATAATTTATCATTTAATACTTTTTGAACACACACATTTAATTGATACTTGATTTTACAAATAATCTAATATACTTACTTCTTGCATCATTGATTTTAAATATAGTTCATGTGGTTGACTAACAACCCAGTGGCAATAACGAGAGAGTGTCCAACAAATGATAGCTCGAACTAATGCTTTTTTGTCACTCAAATGATTAATCATGTATGGTATAAGTTCATTTAAATGTGGGATCATACCATTCATACATCCTATGTTAATATTTCAATAATTAATATGTTTCATTTCGAAAAACTTATTTAAATTTTACCTTCAGCGATAGCTCCTAAAGCTAAGATTCCAGATTCTTTGACTTCCCATTCAGTAGACGAAAGTGTTTCTTTTAAAATAGGCATAAGTATTGGAAGAATATCTTCTTTAAATACATTAGCTAATACATCTAAAGCAGCAGCACTACATTTTCCTAAATTAAGAAAATTATAATTAATTAAACAATAAATAGTAGTTTTTATAATAATAATTCAAAAACCCACTTAAGTTCCAATCAGATAAACTGCTATCATCTCCTAAATTATCATCATCATCTTCTTCGTCATTATTATCTTCTTCATTACCATGTGTGTTACGTGACTTATGAAATCTAGGACGAATATCTTCTTCACGATCAGGAACATTTTCATCTTCTTCAACATCACCCTGAATAATAAATAATACGTCATATTAGAATTAAAAATATAAGTTATAAACTTAAATTTATATAAGAATTAACCTTTAATAAAATTATATCTATTTCTGAGTATCGCATTCCATTAACAAGAATAGGTACTAGTCTAGGTAAATATGGTGTAAGTGCTTCTTTACATATTTGTTGGTCAGCAATTGATAGCCAAAACTCACATGCTTCTAATGCAACATTTTCATCTGGATCTTGGGTTCTTAACAACATATACTAAACAAAAGTACATAAATAGATAAGTTATAGTTATTATTTTTAAATAATATTAAAAACATATTTATCTTATTTACTAACCTCAATTATATCATGTAAATGGGGAAGTAATCGATCCATTCTTACTTCTAGAAGCATAACAATAGCTCTACACACATTTTTTCTAACATCTGCTTCATCGTCAACAGCCAAATGAAATAAATTCTAAAACAATATATTTATACATATTATTAATTATTATGTATCACATTATGTTTTTAGATATGACTTATAACATTATTAAAATTAAATATTACCTCTAAAAACATATCAATGTGATTCATTAAAGAAGGTGTTTTCTGAACAATAAACTGATTTACACATCCAATTGCATGTGATCTAGATAGATATTTTATAGTATAAAAATAACATTAAAATACAAAAATAATAAAATACTTTATTATATTATATATTATAATAAGTGAATAATTAATTATTAAGCTGTTATCTTTACTAATAAAATACAAAATAATATTTAATTAAAAAAATACAATAAATCTTACCTAATTTTTGGACTTGAATGTTTAAAAAATTGTAAAAACTTTGGAATGAGAATATCAAGCGGTTTGTTTTGTCGATCATCTTCTAAATATTCAGATGAATCTTCACATATCTTTTGCAAAGCTCCAAAAGCACCCTATTATAAACCAAGAAAAATATTAAAATTAGTCAGAGTATATTAAACTTTAAAATTAAATAATTAATTTTATTTTATTTTTATTATGAAAATAATGATTTTATGATTTCATTATTTATTATTAAAATAATGTTAAGAATAAGTTATAACCAAAAAAAAAACACACATCTTCGTCATCTCTGATTATAATATGTATCAAACTTATTTTAAAATAAATCTAAATGAATAAATTTAAAAGAAGTAAGTACCTCGCAAACATTATAATCTGCAGAATCAAGCATTTGACAAAGGGCAGGTAAAAGTTCAGGCCATGTGTTGATACCACGGGATGCTATTGTTGTGATTAAAATGCCAACAGTTGCTCTTATTAAAGCTGAAGTATCTCCAACTGCAGTTAGACATTCAGACTTTACAAACTCTGTAACTGTAGGAGGTAAATTTTCATAGTGACTCTTGATATTGTTCTTCAATATCAAACCACTTAATGACCGTGTAGGTTCATCTAAAAAAACAAATAACTATTATTTACTAATCTAATATAATAAAATCATAAATCAAGTACCTGAATAATACAGAAAACAAATTAATAAAAATCAAATATAGAAATAAATAAATCTAGAATATTTATTCCCAAATTAAAAATTATATTCTAGTTAAAATTAAAAAAAATGTATATACCTTCAGAAGTAAGTTTTGTCAGTACAAATATCAAATAATTGTTGAAGTCTGTTACTTGATTTAGTTCTTCCAATTTCTGGATTATTTTATTAAAGAAATTTTCTTATTGGTTTAAATCAATTATTTAAAAACCAATTAAATTATTCAAATTATAGAATAATTAAATAAAATATAATTGTTGTACTAAGTGCATAAACATTTAAAATAGTTCATTAGTAATAAAACTACTGTATATTATATTCAACTAAATAAATTATTACAATTACAGCAGACTGATTGAATGATTTTTATACATTAATTCATTAAATAATACTTTATATTTATAACTTTTAAAAAAAATGCCATATTATTTTAATAAATAATAAACATTTATATTCTTATTTTTCTTTTCAATAATTTATATACTTGTTATATTATAAATTTAATTGTTGTGGCAAACTAAATGTTATTAAAAGTTTGTTAACTACATAACATTTTTTTAGATATAAAACAATAAATATCAATTAATAGATAGTAAAGAAGTAACTATTTAAGGTCAGAGGTAAAGCTATTGCAATACATCAAGTGTATTGGGCGATGAGGACACCACTTTCCCAAAGCCACTCAAACTTATAGTACTAAGTGTCCCTCTAGGACACTTCATTATTAATAAAAAAAAATTAATTAGGTAGGTAGTTGCAAAAGTAAAAAATTCTGCTATTGGACGAAATATCATCATATGACTTAATTCAAAATGTAAAAAACTTTTAAACAGGTGGTTATACTTAATTCATCACACTCAATATACAAACTTGACAGTGAATGAAAACATGTTATATAAAAAGGATACTTGTTGTACAGTCCGTTGTATAACCGTGTCGGGTGACTGGGATTCTTTAAGCAGCTGAATGATTTGCCGTAATCCCTCTTCTTGCGGTTGCCAGGCCATTATCATGCTAACGCCAAATTTTCAGGAAATCCCGTCGGTCAGTGAAATTTAGTTAAAAAAAACTGCGAGAAAAAAGCGTGTCGATGACAATACTAATAATTATATTTGTAGATTATTTTGTTTTATATTATAGTCCGTGTGAGCGGAATATCGAAGATACTATCGTAATGTCGTGAATAGTCTATTCGTACGAATTATTAATATTGAATAATTATATATAATACATATATATATATATATATAAGATAAAGGCAAAAGTATGTTAAATAAAACGGGACTATGACTGACGACTGCGAACACGGCAAAAAATTAACAGCAGACGAAATATCGAAGCTCGAAAATCGACCGTATAGCGAATGTGTTACGATAAAACTCGTAAAGTCGATAAGCAGTTAGCACATACACATTTGATGTTATTTTTTTCACTCTTTTAACGCAGTTCCGTCTCACTCACACTAGTAACGATTAGTACGAGCCGACTCATCGATGACACGCGTAACATAACCGGCATCTCGTCAACGATGTACGACGGAAAGCGCGCGCAATTCAAACACACACGGCCGTTGATAGATTAGAAATTAAATATCGTAATGCATTTTCCGTTTTAAATCAATCGTGTACGATTCCAACGACATAATTTCATCATTTTCACTATTTGCTTTTATTTTCGACGAAACTAAGGTCAGGACACTCTATGTTGGCTATTTCCGTGCGCAAAATAAATTAGAATTTATGCGTAGCTTTTGAATACCTTATATTACATACCTACTAATTTGGTCAATTACTAGTGTTACTTTACCTAAATATAACTTAACCTAAGGCGACAAGCCTCTTTCTCTGAGATTTTAACAATACATAATAACTAAAAAGTAAAAAAAATAATTAATAAAACCGTTTCTAAACACACAACCAGCTTTGAAGATTAGTTTTGAAAAGCACCTCAATATTTTGATATTATAAAAATAAAAATGAACAAATATTTGAAAATAATATCAAAATTAAAATATAAACCTGTATAATATCTTTTCGAAATAAATAGCTTTAACAAATATTTGTTTCTATTGAAATTATTGAAAGACCTGAAAATTGTTTATAACTACCTTATGCCTACCTATTCAAATAGGATTTATTGATTTAAACTTTGAAAAAATCTTCAGAAATTTTGTATATTTCGTGATTGCTGGAATTGACAGTTTCAATGGTTGACTTATAAGTAAATTGAAATTGATATTGGCTGATTTATATTTTTTAAATATTTTTTCAATTTTAATAAGTTATATAGGTATACCTAATATATATTATATTGGTACATATAAAGGAAACAGCCAAGCAGGTAGGTACTGTATTTGATGCATAAAATCTACTGTAAACCATCTTTAATCAACATCTTCATCTTTTTCATTTTTTCTTTATTTTTATACCTATTAGCTTTTTATATATAAAAGCAAAAAATACGTAGAATTTAAATTGCAGACCACACCTGAACACGACTTAATTATTGATCAAGCAACTACTAAGAAAGTTGGGTGACAGCGAGGTTAGGTAAACAATATGTTGGTCCCCCATTCATAAAAAGTTAATTAAGGTTAAAGAGACATAGGTTGTACATTTTTAATGTTGATTGCTAAATACCAGTACAAGTTTGAAGTCTAAGTTGGGAGGTCAACTTCACGGACCTGTATTCTACATTTTTATAAATTTACTGCTCAAGAGCAACATCTTGATCTTAAATACTTAAAACTCGAGAGAAGAATTTCTGAAACAAGTATTGTACCATTTACGATTATAATATAAATATAAAAAATTATAAATGTTCAGTATTTTTTTTATAGGTATATACTTAGCTTATATGTATTTAATTCCAAGGCTGCCCGCAGGGTGGGGGGCAAGAGGGGTTTTCTTATACTTACTCCCCAATTTAATATAATCATGCGGAGTGGAACATTATACGTTATACACGTATAATAATTGGAAGTATGTAGGCATTTTATATAATATATAGCATTTATGGAGGGCGATAAGGAGGACTGATAAGGTGATACGAAATTGTTCATCAGTTTTTAATATCATTATTCGGTATTCGGTTTTATGGTCGTAGATTAATGATGAAGATTTTTTTTATAAATATTTGATCAATATTTTTTTCCATTTTTTATTTTATACATTTAAAACAAAATAATATTGTACCCTAATTTATTGCAATTTTACATTTATTTTTACGATTTAATAAAAAACAGAATTCATGATGAGTGAATTGTTTTTTCGTCGGCCCCCCGAGAAAAATTTCTACGGGCGGCCTTGTTTAATTCATTAATTGTTTTGTGAAATATACATTAAAAATATATTCTTAACACAAATTGTATTTACTCTTAAAACACTTATATTTTAATTTTAATTTTATAATTTTTGGTAGTTATACATTAAGTATTATAAGATATTTTATTAAAAAACATGTCTAAATACCTAAGTAGGCCCGAGTGGCGTGCTTACTGGAGGGGGGATCAGGGTGACACATCCCCCCTTTGAATTTATTTGTAATGATTTATTATCTACATGAAAAAAAAAAATTAGGGTCTATGACAAGTCAAAAATGAATATCCCACCCTTTCAAAAAAGCTGAGCACACCACTGGTAGGTCCTACTATGTTATACTTAAATTATTTCGTAAACAGATCAATTATTTACCAATGTAATGACTAATACAATTTCAGAGTGTCGTGCATTCACACTTGTTGAACAGTAATGAGTAATAACCATAAATTATAGCCTATACTACTTATATAAAAAAAATTAAAGACTTTTAAGAGATTTAACTATAAATAAAAATTAAAACAAATTTTTGCTGACTGAAAAAAAAATAAGTTTCAATGCCTAAAATTATTGGTACACACTAAATCATACTTAACTATCAATTTCAAAAAATATAAATATCCTGAAAGCAGCTATAACTTTTATAAAGCCTAAATGTATATATGTATACAAATAATATGCTTAAAGCTTATCCTAAAACACTAAATTTTTTAGATAAGAGCAAAAGAAAATAAATTAACTTATTAATAATAGATTTTTATAATTTAATTTTAATATTTTTGAAATCTAGAATTAACAAATAATTATAATCTTTATAATTCTTTACTATAAATAATGTATTAAACACTTAAAGAATTAAAATATATGTTTACTTTTTAGTTATAAGAACCTGCCGAATTATATAATCTAAATAATATTAAACAGCATAGTTTAAATTAATTATAGTATTTATACTTTACATAAAAAAGGTAAATTATATATCAAAATTTAAGACTATTTTAATATACAAAAACATCCATTGTGATTCACGTCATACATAGTACAATTTATATTTGTAAATTTAAATTTGGTATATCTTAAGTATATATATTACTATAAAATTCATAATTATTAATTTGTAAAGATCACTTAAAAATATATGCATGTTAATTTATTGTTATTACTTATTTTCATGTATTTATGATGTTCACATACAGTATATATTTGATTATAACATTCACAATATACATTATATTTTAAAAATCAAGAAATAGATTTCATGCATTTTATACATTTCAATTTAAAAAATATTTACTGAAATTGTAGAATTCAATAAAATTAAAAATTAAATTTTTAGTTAAAAACTAACAAATAAATTAAATGCAAATAAGACAGTTTATCAACTATACTTCCATTATTTATTAATTATTTTAGTCGATTTTTCATACAGATTTTTAAAGTTCAACATTTATAGTTTTTTTTTACTTAATATTTAATATTAATACAAAAAAAAAAAACAATAATTCACATAATTAAAAAATTATGATTCAGATAATATCTCTTCAATTGTTCGATCATTTTCATCATGCAATGGAAAGCTAGTTAAGGTAGGATCACTTTCTAGAAATTCTCTTAATTCAGATTCTAAATCAACACCAGACACAGTACCTTCAACACCTTCCACGCGATCTTGTATTCCATCTCCCATTAATGATACCTATTAAATAGTGTAGTGTTTATACAAATTTTAAATTGAAATTTAATTAATAGTAAATACAGTTAACAAAACGATAATTTAATATATTACCTGTGTTTGTTGATGGGATGATCCATGATTTACCAAATTTGGAGGATGACAATTATTTTGATTTAACTCTAAATGGGATATTTGTGCAATACCCATAGCTTTACGTACGCCTGTGACGGACATTACGGCTGATGGTGGTACTCTTTTTAAATTTTCAGCAAGGGATTCAGTTATTTTATCCGCTAATAATGATAAACACGTTAATTATTTTCAAGTCTATGACATATCATATTTACATTACCTAATTGAATTTCCTGTGGTGATGGATGTGCTATTTGTGAAAGATGTTGTGGAAGAGGAGCACTCAATCGTTGATTTTGTACGTTTTGTAAACGTCCAAGCAATCCACCAACATGATCCAACCGATCTTGAAATACACTTTGTTCTTCTACAATAAAAAAAATAAATATATATATATATATATATTGAATGTAAATAATAATAATTAATACTTGATACTAACGATAATAATCTATAAATTTTGTATCAATTCCAAGTTCTGATAATGATTTTAACTGATCAATCTGTATTGGAGCAGTTTTAGTTTGATGGTTAGCAGTTGTAGAATTTGAACTTCCTGTATTAATTAGTGAAGTTGCTAAGGGCTGACACGATGAAGGCTGATGTAATTGATTAATTGGTTTCTTGCTATCATCTAAAACTACTTGTTGTTTTTTTCGCTCATCTAATACACGTTTTGTTTTACGATGATCACCACCAGTCATTAAATCGAGCAAATTATCTGCCATAGTCATTGCATAATCTGAGTCTTTTGTAAAATTTAAAATGCTGAGAAAAAAAAATTGATGTGACTTTTTGAATAACATAAATCATAATGATACATATTATTATTATATTTATATAAATATGAATTTAAAAAAACTCATCAGTAAAACACCTTTGTAAAAAATCTTTACAATGAAGATTTCTTATGGCTTATTTATTAATATCTAGTTTTATAAATAACACTTAATTTTTAGTAAGAAAAATTCTAAAGAGGATATCAGTGCAATATTTGTTTTCACTTTCAAATCCATGTGTGACATAGATAAAATGCATTCATGTAAAATCTATCTCCATGATTTAAAACCATAGATTTTTAAGTAATCTTACAGAAAAATCAACTATTACAGAAATTAAAGAGTTTAATATTTTTGAAGATTAGTTACAAATTTTATTATTATTTTTTCTTTATTTTACTACTCTCAACTTCAAAAGTAAAAAAAAAAAAAAAACTGGAAATTTAAATTAATATTAAATTGCTAGGAGACAATATCCAAGTTTTTGTGATGTCACAACCTCAAAAATATGATGCTCTATAATTTTTGTAATGGGTGATTAACATAAAAAAAAATTATTTTGCATAAATGTGTTTTATCTGTATTGCGTATAAGCTAAAATAAAAATAAATAGCACAATAGCACACACTGGTAAGTACAATATACAGTAGATTAAGTGCATAAAAAAAAATTGTGTTTAATATTGTCATGAAAATATTTTAATAAATGATAAAGGGAGTAAAAATTAAATATAAAAACAAAAGTTACCTTTCTGCATATTGTGCAGATGCTTCATCACCGTAAGTTCTCAAAACTAAATCTGATTCGTCTTTTGTTAAATTGGCAAAAGTTGAATCATATGTTGGAGCATAAGAACCAAAAGCTCCATAATATAATGGTTTTACTATAAATAATAACATTTACATTAAAATATTAATTCAACAATAAATATAATCTTCATAGTAAACATTAAATAACAATCATATAAACACACATACCAGTTTTAACCATGTTACGCCTGTCTTCGCGGAAACCTGAAATTGATCCAACTCCATGACTCAGCTTTCCAATTAATGATCCTAAGAGAACAGGCCTTTCTCCAGTTTCAGGATTGATTCCATCATTTGGCACTAAAATCGATAGTGATGTGGATCCATTGTTTTGTTGTTTCAAGAATCCCATCTTACAATTTAATAAAAAAAAAAGACCATATAAAATCTCAGGTGATACTTAAGTCTAAAAGTAGATACTAGGTTCAAATATAAAAAAATTTCAAGTTAATTCTTAGAATAACTGCAAAAATGCAAAAAAAAATAGTTAAATTTAATCACTACTAGTACTTAAGTGTTTTTTTTTTAATATATATTTTTTTAAATTGCACAATTCATCATAGCTTCCAAATTGAATACAATTTCATAACTATTGGTCAGTATATGTACTCTGTCAATATATATATGATAAATCTATCAATATAGATTCTAGATATAAAATTAAAAATGAGAAAAAAGATTTTTATTACAATTTAAGCATATTAAAAATAATAATTTAAACCAGTGTATATAACTAATAATGATAATTGTACTTTAAATTTATTATTAATATACTAGCAAGTTGAAAACCATACCAAATTTTCATAAATAAAAATAAAAATAATATTTGAGCAGATAATTGAGCACTAAACAAATTTAAGCGGCTTAACAAAGTCAATATATCAATTAAATACATCAAACTTAATATTTTACATAAATGTACTAATTTGTCATTTTATCAATATTATTCTTTATTATTAATTTTTTTAAATACCTTGGTATTTTTTGTAGCCAATTTTTCAGAAGCTACTTTAGCAGCATTTTGCACTTGTTTAAGTATTTCATCTGGTGTTAAATCATCAGGTATAGCCTCAAATTTCGATCTATAAAAATATAGAATATAGAATAGTATCACTAAGTGTTAATAATCATAAAAAATTACATCATTTTTCGTTGATTTAATAGGTCATTATCATGCAATCGTTCAGAAGATCGTTCAATATTTTCAATAATTGTATCATTTGAAGTATCTCCATGATATTCTTGGTTAATATCAAAGCCCAGCTGTGATGGAGGTATATTAGCCATTCCAGGTAATGCAGATAACAGTGTTTTTAATTTTTCTGGACCTGTTAATTTTAAACCAGCATGAAGAAGTCGTTTAGCTGCTTTATAATAAATAGTTTCTGGTTGATTATATGTCATGGCATTTTCACACATCAATTTAAAATCTGCCTGTAAATTAAACAAAAGTTAAAATTATTTAGATATTTTTATAATTATCCAAAAATAACAATTATATAAAAAATGTATTTATTGTTTCTTGTAAGCTGTTTTATTTTAAAGTAAGCTTTTTTATTAATTTTAATTAAGTTTTTATCATATATTTATATGATATATAAAACAAAAGTCATCTGTGGTTGTTTAGAGTAGTCAACATTTCATAACCACTACTTAAATTAATTTAATCCATATTCACAAATGTAATATCTAGTTTATTTAGTTTTTAATTCAGTAAAATGTAAATACTCAACATACTAATATGTTTATAATTATATACTTACAACAAATGCATTTAAACTGGTATAAAGATCACTTTGAATACTTCGGCGAATTGTTTCAAAATCCATTGGTTTAGAAATAAGACGAGAATAATTAGGTGCAATACGATCTGTAACTGGCCATGCAAATAATTGTTGAGGATCTCTACGTTCCAAAGCTCTAAGCAAATGTGTTAATAATTGTTGCAAAGTTTGTCGATTTTCATTTGGATTATTTGTTTCTTCTGATTTCCATTCACCTAAATCATAAATATAATATGTACCGTATACCTAATACATTAAATATAAGGTTATTAAAACTTACCATTTTGAGAATCGGTAGAATTTGTAGTGACCTTACTGTTATTTTCAAAACTTATAGGGCGTTTGGACATTGGAGCTTCTGCTAAAGTCTCCTCGCCTAAGCTTATTTCTTCTTGAATTGTGATATCATCTCGCATTCTTTTTTTCTTCTCTTTATGATGCTTGTGCTTCTTTTTTTTCTTTTTATGCGATTTAGATAAATAATCATTTGCTTCATGATTACCATTAGTGTTACTAACTATTTCATCAGCAGGCAAACAACTTCCACTGCCAACTTTTAATATCAATTTTAAGCCACCAGACTTCTCCTTATCTGAAACATATTTTTAATAATACATTAACAAATCTAAATGGTTATTTTCACTCGTATAACAATTATGATATATAAGATGTAAAAAAAAAACATTGTTCAATGTATTTTCAAAATAAAAAGATAACTAAATCAAAATACAAAATTTATATTACCTTCGTATTTATCTTTTTTATGTTTCTTCCGTTTTTTGCTTTCAAATTCATTATTTTCATCGAAAGACGCCAGCTTGAATGCTATCTTCAACAATTATATCAACCAAATTTGATTTATAAAATATATTAATATTAATTTAAAGTTATTATGACTGATTTAATGTTATAATTTAAGAACAAGAAGGATATTATATATTATAGCCAAGTATAATTTTGACTTCTAAATATAACAAAAACTTAAATTAATATCAGTAAAAATAATAAAACAGTGAATAAGTATGCCAGAATTGGTTAATTGGTATAAAAATTTTTACAATATACACTACAAATTCGTAAACAAAACAAATACAATTAATCAATCTTAAAAAAGTATAGTTAGGTTTTATCAACGTAAAAAAATATATTTGAGGTTATATGGTTTGGTAATTTTCCATTGAAAATAATCATGGAACAATAAATTGGATAGGAATAAGATACAATAATATACCGATCATCGACAATATATAATAATATATTTATAACACATATTATAATATATATGCAGAAGCACAAACAAAAAGTTAATATTTGCGTACCTACATTAGGCATAAATTTAAAATATTTCATAAAATAAAATACTGTGAATGTGGTGGGGGGGTCACGGGCCCCATGAGCCCCCTGATTATATGCCTATGATACCATTACTAGTCATGATGATCATGATCTTATAATAGTTTATTAGATTCTGAACAGAGTGATGAATGTATTGATTTTACAATGATGTGTGTGTGTTTTTTTTTTTGTGTCTGTAATCAAGTTTTGGAGTAGTAATTATGCTTCGACTTCAGCCTCTCTATGAATAGGAAAATTCATCTAGTTGGTACTTTGGGGGGTCAAAAATAAAAAATTTCCAGTAATTTTCAAAAGCATCGGGAAAAACCCAGATAAAATAATGGAAACACGGGAATTTTTATGCATAACCACTTTTTGACAAAATCGATTTTTGATTTTGCTGTAACTCAAAAACGAATCATTGTAAATATTTGAAATTTTTACCAAACGTTTATAGTATGATTATCTATTTACGATCAAATTTTCATAATATTTTGACCTTTTTTAAGCTACTTTTAGACAAATGAAATTTTCGACTTTTCTAGGTTTTTTTTCAAATGCCGATATAAAAAAATTTGGCTATCCAAAAAATCTTTAAAATTTAATACAAGGTTTATTATAAGTTGTACTTATCGTAGTAAAAAAATAATCAAAAATCGTTAGTCACAATTTTTGTTTATAAGCATTTAAAGTTCAAATGTTTATTAAATATATCAAAATCGCGAAAATTTGCAAGGAATTTTGAAGTTGAAAATTCATAAAATTTTTGTGATTTATACTTAAGGTTCAAAAATCCAATACAAGGTTATCCATAAGTTATTTCAAGTAATTCCAGCGTCAATATAGAAAACATTTTATGAGCGATGAAATTAAATTTTTTACGAAATCGCGTAAAATAACGATATATTAAAATTTAAATATAGACAATAATATAATATATCCAACTAATTATTATTGACTGACAAGTCATCTCCGTTCAGAATCGTTTTTCGTATACAATGATACCCGTCATTGCATTCAAATTTAACACATCCATTATAGTGACTAGTGACCTACTCTCCATTTCTACTATACAGCAGAGCGATACCCACTTTTTTAATTATAATTCGTATCGTAAAAGAAAAAATTCGGATTACCTATAACAAAACAAAAATTTTGTCACTCTAGCATTACGACAAAAAAAAAAACACCGATGAATTAATGAATCATAAAAGTCACGCAATCGTGTAAAGGCCCTCGTTAATTTTTCGCAAAAACTGTATTTTCAAAATTAATCGTACCTAATGATTTATTTAATGTGTTACATAGTAGGTACACAATAAGTTACAATATTCTGCATTCTAAATTGTGCGCTAGTATAGTGTCGGATCTAGGATTTTTTCATGGGGGGTGCTAATAAGGTTAAGCAGATTACGTATTTTGGAGTGCCGTGTGTCTAACGGGGCCACGGGGGGGGGAATTTATTTTGCCCCCGGCGTCTTTAACTTTTAATCCGGCGTTGGTATTCTGTACACTTCATCCAGTCCATTCTGAAGGCAAGGCCGTTTTTTAGTTTACAAAATTAGTGTGCATTAGTGTTTAATATTCAAATTTTCAAAAGGATGAACATTTTCAATATGAGTAGCAACTTTAAAAACAAATTTAAAAAAAAAGGGTGAGCAAGTGGGTATCGCTCTACTATATAGTGTATAGTAGAAGTGGAGAGTAAGTCACTATAAAGGATGAGTTAAATTTGAATGCAATGTCAGGTTCACTATATATACGAAAAACGATTCTGAACGGAGATAATTTGTCATATTTTAATATTACCTATACATTCAAATTTTCTCGAATAGCTACTGGTAAAAGTTTCAAGTTTCTACGACTTATATACTTTTTAAAAAACAAATAACAACAAATATTTTAATTCGTTTTAGGATTTATCGTTATTTTACGCGATTTCGTAAAAAATTAAATTTCATACAGTCATAAAATGTTTTCTATATTGACGCAGGAGTTTTTTTTTGAAGTTATTTAAAAAACAAGTTATGGAGAACCTTGTGTTGGGTTTTTAACCTTAGATATAAATTACAAAAATTGTATGAATTTTCAACTTCAAAATTCCTCGCAAATTTTCGCGATTTTAACATACTTTGTAAACATTTAAACTTTAATACTTATAAATAAAAATTGTGAAATGATTTTTACTACGATAAATACAACTTATAATAAACCTTCTATTAAAAATGTTTAAAGATTTTTTGAAATTCCAAATTTCAATTGTCTATAAATAGCTTAAAACAAGTTAAAATATTATAATTTAATCGTAAATAGATAAAGCTAATATAAACATAAGGTTGAAAATTTCAAGTATTTACATTGATTTGTTTTTGAGTTACAGCAAAATAAAAAATCGATTTTGTCGAAAACTGATTATGCGTGGAAATTCCCATTTTTCCGTTACTCTCCGTTACTACTAAACCCTAGCACTCCTCCTCTAGATCTGAGCCTAATTTGTTTAAGTTTGTATATAATATAGGATCCTTATAATTTGGTATTTCGCTCTTCCTTTTTGCACAATCGTTGGATTTCGAGGAAATTTATAATTTATTAAACTTCTGTTTCAAAACATTATTATTCTAAATTTGATTGAATAATATAAAAATATAAAATAATATTATCATTACAATTATTATTAAAAAATGTGCATAAAAAAATTAGGTATACATAATAAATACTATAAATAGGTAATATAAGTATGACAACCATCCAAAAGCGATTGAAATATCATTCAACTAACATTCAAGATTTTATTTTATTTGGTACAATATATTATTTATTTTATTATACACTATTAATATAGGTACCTATAGGTTCTGTTTCAAAAGAAAATAACCAAAATGAGTTTTCTCGTTTGTTAATTTATTATTATAATTCTATAATTTATATAATATCAAGTTCGATGCAAAAAAATAGCATTGCCAGTCAGTTTAGCTATAAGTTATAACGTAGGTTCCTCTTCCCTAAACTGTTCGGAATGTAATTTTCATTACATTATACATACAAACATTATATAAACAACTAGATTCAATGGATTTTTCAATAAGTTTTATACCATAAAAATACATAAACAAATTTAGTTAGCCAACATATTATAGTATAGCAGACACCTATACAAATACAATATTATAATAGGCGTACATACTACCTACATATAGTTCATATAGAATATATATATATATATATATATAAAGATTTTTTAAGTTATTATATAATAAGTTATAAATATGATTAAGAGGACGGTATGTATAAGACTGCAGGGGACTTCTAAGAGTTTGCTTGTTTTTCAAAAATCATTAAAAACATAGTTAAATAAAATATAATCTTATTTCATAGTAAAACGAATGTATCTATATTTAAAATTTATAGACGCATTATTTGACCATTTTTTATTTATAAGTGCAATTTGAAAATTATTTATACAAAGGTGTAGGTTTTATAGTTATATAAAGAAAAGCTTGATTTTAAATAGATTTTCTGAACCAGAAATATTAGTATGATGGTTTTATTTATATAAAATAAATATTTTATAATTATTGTTTGAATGTTTTTCATAAAGCGTGATTCAAAGAAAATTAATTGGAAAAGAAAATAATAATAAATAGTTTATAATTTTGGCAATTTTGCAAATATTATCTAGATATTAAAATAAAAATATTTTATTCAATACTATAATTTTTTTAATGTATATTTTAATAGCATATTTAGTGGTTCTTTAGGGCATAAATGCATGCTTATTTTAAGGTTTTTTGGGACCATTAAGTCTTTAACCCTGCAACTTAAAATGTATATTATGTCTGTATAATGTAAAAAAAACATTTCCAACCGCAATGTAAATAACAAAAAAAATCCTTACGATTACTAATAAAAGTTGTAGTCAGGCCTAAAACATAACTATATTAAAATTAATCATAATAGTACAAATATAATTACTGTTTTTTCAATTTATAATTGCTTCGAAACTAATCTGTCAATGTTATTTATCATAATAGGTTATAAAATAAATTATAAATTGGAAATTTATTAGATTTAACATTTAACAACTGTTTTGTAGGAGCAAGACAAATAAGAAAATAAAATCTCTAAAAACTTATTTCAGTCCAATCATTATGTTTCTGTTTTTTTTTTTTATTATTATTATTATTTAAATAAATAAATTGATTGAATACAATTCTCAAATAATGACTATTTATAAATCTTTAGGTGACAAGGACTGAAAAATAAGTTCAGCAACTTTTTTGTTTTCTAATATTGAATAATGATTTCCTTCAACAAAGTGTACCATGACTGCCGATTTGAAATACTATTGATAAACAGAAAAAAAAATTATGTTTATTTAATGTACAAAATAATTATTTTATAATGATAATACCTCCGAGAGTCCATAATCTTCAGAGATTGGTAGAACATGTTCAGTGGGGCGTATTAATAGAGCACGAGTTTTTAAGCTACCGTTTGGTTTTCCATCATAATTAATAATGGCTTTCAATTTAATATAAGCACTGCTTAATAATTGTTTTTGATAATCTTTACTATATACAACATCGTCAGGGACTTTGTTAGTGAAATAATTTAAACGTTCCTCCCATGAATCAACTTGGTACAGATCATTTATAAACTAAAACAAAAATTCAAAAAGTTTTTATATTAGGTATGTTATAAAAAAAATCTAACTTACGTCAATTTTATTGTGAGGCCAAACTAAATCAAGGAACCTCAGTATTAGTTGTACTTGAATTTCTTGGTCTTGTGGCTTATCACCACGAATTGCTATTTCAGTGGTCATTTTCAAAAATTGTGGAGCGCTATCAATCAACCACAATTTACCTGAACGATTATTATTTTCCAAAATTTTCAAAACTTCAATGGCAATAAGCCCACCAAATGAATAGCCCACGATTAAAAATTCTTGATCAGCCGACAATCGTTGTTCAATCAACTGTAATCAAATATGTTTGAGTCAAAGTTAAATTATATTTACAACTTTTACTTACTGTATAATGACTAGCAGCCATTTCTTCAATAGAAGTTGCTGTGCCAATAATGTCGTATTGTAAACATAAGACTTGCATATTTAAATTTTTGGACAAAGGTTCCATCATTGATGAAATACCTTCGAGGCCGGGTATAACGAATAACGTTTGTAATTTGGTGGTCGGTTGTTCGACTATAGAACCATTTTCACATAAAGATGGAATGCGCATCACTGAATTATAAGCAGAAGATTCTTCTCCTACAGCTCGTATGAGATAATTCAATCCTACATCAGGCAATTGACTAATTGACTTTGGTTCAGCGTCGTCTTTCTTTTCTTTATCATCCGAAGATCCGATTTCTTGCAACTTTGCAAATGTCATACTTCTGATGTCTTGAGGCGTTAAAAATACTTCAAATTGTCTTTCCAATGTTTGCTTGATTTCAACAGCCATCATTGAATCCATACCCAATTCTGCTAAGGTTGAATGTAAACTAATTGTTTTTAAATCCCTAAGACCAAGTATATTAATTACAGTATCAACAATAGTTCCTGCATTACTACTGGATGCACGTTTTTCTGCAACTACCATGCTCGAGACAACAGGGTATTTTTTTTGAGTTAGCAAATCATCCAATATTTCTAAGCAATTGCCAATTTTTTGTTGTAAAGTACCACCGATGACTACTTCTTGATTATCTTCGGCCATATCAGCCACTAGACCCACTTCACCAACAGCCCCCCATTCAACGGCTAAAGCTGGTAATCCTTCCGAATGACGAATTTCACATATTCTTTCCATTACCGAATTAGACATACCATAATTAGTTTGACCAGCGTTACCACGACCACAACTTACACTCGAAAAAATTACAAAATGTTTTAACTTCGGACACATTTTTCTAGAATATTTATCGAGCAATGACGTAGCAATAGATTTTGGTCCAGCCGATGCTTTAAAATCTTCTTCTGTTTGATTTTCAAATAATGCATCTTTCAAAACCTAAACAAATATTGTAATAATATTATGTATTTAAAACTTGCAAAAATAATATATATACAATACATTTTTGATTATTTAATTAGTTTTAAATATTGCATTACCCCCTAAAAGCTAAGCTTGAGCTGGAAAAGCCTTTCTTATCGATATTCTGATATTCATTACTCAAATAGAAAAAATGATTAATATATATATATATAATTATACAATAATATTATGAGAAAATCCATACTAAAAAAGGAAGGGGAAAAATAATTTAAATATTTGAGAAATCCTGGCGTTTCACACACATTTTAAACAACTCAAAGCTTTTAAAATTATCAATATTAATATTTAATAAACGGCATAATCTTATGTCGTCTTATATATATATTTAGTAAATATTAGTTTGTATTGAAATAAATAATAAATAGGTATTTAATAACACAGTATATAGTAATAATAAAACTAAATAAACAATTACTAAAAATACCTCCCCAGATTGAAATATATTAATAAAAGTACCTATAGAGATTGTAATTAAATTAAAAATATAACTTTTTTAGTTTTAATTTGTTTTTATAAAATCAAGCATAGACCATATTTAAAATTTCTGTCGACTCGTTGTATAAAGTGACTATTAATTTTTCAGATATTAGTATAGTCGTATCATCAACAAAACTGAATAATTTTGTGTGGTTATTTATTTTAATTTCAAGGTGATTATTAATAAATATAATAAATAATATAGGACCTAATACTGTTCCTTATTATCACTTCACTATGAAATAATGACATAACTTATAAAATATAAAATAAATAAATAATAATATATAAAGGTATTATAATCTAGTGAAACATCTTTGATCTTTCACATAGTTTCTCACTTAATCCATTTACGCCCATAAATAATATATCATAAATATAATTCATACAAACCTTGTTATGTATAAACTGTTTACTAAGTGTATTTTATATATAGTATTAACTAAAGTATTTATGTTTATTAAAATATCTATAATTATTGTACTTACTACGGCGAGATTAAAAATTGTAGAAACTGGTCCCAACCGATTTGCTTCGTTAAGTAATTGTATAACTCCTTCTTCAGTAGTTATATCAGCAGTTGAAATTACTACGTTAGCTCCATACGATTCCCATATGCGTTTTCTCAATGCTTGATATCCATTACGTATACCTGTTCTTGTAGTAAGAACGATATTTCGCGAATTTCTTAAAACCATCCAGTCAGCCAATTCAAGACCAAAACCACCCAAACCACCTTTACAGTATTAAATTTTAGTATAAACTCTATAGTCTATATATTACATAATATTATATAAAATGTATAATATCAATTACCGCAAATAATACAAGATGAATCCTTGTCAAAAGTTACTCTTGGATATGCCAATGCATTTATAGATTGTGGTTTAATAAAACGATCTTCTTCTTCATCTCGAATTTTTATCAATACTTTACCAATATGTTTACCTGCTGCCATGTACCTGAAAGCTGGTTCTACCTGATCGCATTCAAAAACTGTGCGCACTAATGGTCTTATTGCTCCAGAATCAATGTTTTCTTGCACTTGGCGTTGGAATATTTGTTTCCATTCATTTGAACTTTCAAACAACGTATCCAACATAACACCATGGAAACTTATTTCTTTCAAAAATAATTCCATACCTAAAATAAAAGTAATTAAGTTAAATCAAAATATTTAATGTAGAAAATAAAGGTATTACTCAACCTAACATGCTGTTGTTGGCTAAATCAAATTTTCCTATTTCTAAAAATCGACCACCAGTTGCTAAACATCTCACTGATGCTAAAAGTTTTTCTTCTGACAATGAATTTAATACCAAATCAACTCCTTTGCCGTCAGTTTCCATCATGATCATTTGTTCAAACGATGAATCTCTTGAATTTCCAATATGGCTTTCAGGGATCTAGAGATTATGTATTTAAAATAAATTATTTAACAAATATTTTGTTATTCTTTTCTTTAAGTTGTATTTACCTGTGGGAAATGGGTTTTGATAAACTCCCTTTTTTCTGCAGTTCCAACTGTTGTGAAAATTTCACATTCATAATAAAGTGCTATTGTTATAGCAGCTTGACCGACTCCACCAGTTCCAGCGTGGATAAGTACCGAATCACCACGTTTCATTCGACCACTGACAATCAAAGCGTATATTACCTTAAGAAAATAAAAATGTTAATATTTATATCACTTAAACATAAGCTTAAATCTCGTACTGTTCCATAAACTACTGGAACAGTTGCTGCATCTTCTAATGACCAACTATCTGGTACTTTCCATGCCAAATATGGATCATATACAAGTATATTTGATAAAGCTCGTGACGTTATCATTCCCATGAGTCTTTCGCCACTCTCAGTGCGACCAGAATATTCAAAACCGATTACACTTTCTTGATTAATGCGGCCTCTTGCTATAACTTCAGGTGCTAGCTTAGCTGTAGCTAACATAATATCTCTGAAGTTCAAAGCGGTATAATAAATATGCAATAAGTTCGATTCAACTGGTGGTTTTGTAAACGGAACAATAGATCCCGCAAACCATTTCAAAGAAGACAAATCACCACGAATTGAGGTATTAACATAACGATGTTGAGCTTCAATTAAAGACGGAGGTCCTAGCAATAAATGTCTGTACGATCCCCAAACTTTATTCTTGTAAACATTTAATATTAAATCTTTTTTTAATTGTGTTTTATATAAAGGTTCATTTAAAGAAAAACTTGGTGCAGATTTATCCATTATAAATACACATCTAAAACAAAAAGTAAAATAAATATTAATATATTATAATATATTACATAATCAATATAGGTTTAGTTTAATATTAAGTCAATATATGGCATTAGGAAATGCAGTTTTATACACGTGGCTGAAAATTAGAACTCAAAGCGTTCCAATTTACTAATGTTTATGGATTAATATCTGTATGCCTTTAATATTATATTTAGGCAATGTAGGAGTCCTACTTACGAGTCGTTGATAGAACAAATAGATACACAAATTATAAACAAATATAATTAAGTTAAATTAATATGTTTAAAACAACACTATAAATAACTTAAATTAATATAATTAATGTTTGATAAAAATGTCAAACATGTATATATTAAGGCTAATTTTAATGTTTGAATTATAATATTCCAAAAATATATTTACGATTTTACTGTAAACTAGTGTTGCAAATACCTATAAATTAATTTTTGATAATTTTTCTAATTCAAAAAAAAAAAAAATTTACGAGAAATTTTATACTTTTGACTTCTCTCCCTTCTTTACACAATTATGCAAAGTATTAATATTATATCTAATACACCACCCAGGCGGGTTAGCTGCAAGTGATGCGATAGAAAATATTCGCGAGAAGGGTTGGTTATAAATAACTGCAGATGTCACATGAAAACTTAAAATGTGTATCATAATAATCAGGGGCGGATCCAGACCAAGATAACAAGGGGACGATTTTTAAAGGGCACACATTAATTTTGATAAAGTATTTATTTAGGTACATACATATGTTACTTTCCACAGTCTCGTACAGAACAAAAAAAAATATTTTTTATAGTAAATAATAGTAATAAAAAAATATATCACTATAATTTTGTTACCCTTGAAGTATAATTACGTCAAAAACTAAAATCAGGAAACTATTTTTTTTGAGAGAACGGGGGAGGCGATCGCCCCAATAGCCCCCTTCTGGATCTGCCACTGATAATAATTAATTTTTGTGAATTATCTATGTAAATACAAATTTAATGGAGTACAAAGAGTATTTTGTTTACTTATAAAAAAAAAAGGTGAATGATAATAGTGATGATACTTTAATTAACTGCATGTGCTCTCAAGATTTCTCTGTGCGTCACAGTATAGACAACACTCAATATTGAAGATTAAAGCTCTTTTTTGTTATAAGAAAATTTTTCAATCTTCAGACACATTAACAAAAATGAAATACTGTAAAACTAATTTATTCGCTCAGAATCTAATAATTTGTAATTTATTACAAGAATAACAATAAATTATAAATACTGTTATTATAAATAAATAATAATAATAGATTTAGTTATATAGGCTTAAACTACTGACTATCTGCGCATAGAATTAATTTTCGTATGAAATGATTTTTAGTTGAATGTAACAAATCCATTTAAGTTACCTAATAACTATACCTACTCAATGACGAAATATACTTGACACTTAACTGTACAGCAGGTCAGCAAAATGGTTTCCTACTTACCCACTTTTTATATATTTAAATATTTTTTTATAATACATACATGAGAGTACAAGGTAATCCCAATCCAAAGGTCTATCGTTGAAATCTACCTGTTTTTTCCTCAAACGGAATATTTTCGGCATATCCCTTAATATTTTGAGGAAATATTATCGGAAAATAAGAAAAACGTTAATGAAAAAAGGAATTTTTCTCAGAATCTAAAAAAAATACTTTTTGTAAAATTAAAAATAAATTAATGTATTAATTGTACAGAATTATTTAGACGGAAGCACGGTAAACACTTGTCTGATTTTGAGAAATTGGGCATCGAGGGGAAACGGAAAAATTAATAAATTATGAGCTTATATAATATATTTTCCACTCAATATCTATCAAATTATTTCATGTAACAACTTTAGTATCATATTATTCATTAATTAAATTAAAAACTAAGTCATAAACATGAATCAATCATTTTACAATACCTACTATATAATAATTATAACCATAAACTTTAACTACTAAGTATAAGGTCTATGTATATAACATTATAACAATTTTTAGGGCTTTATTTTAGAAATAGTCGGTTAAAATTAAAACGATCTAAAAATATATTAAAACAGTGTTCAGTTATTTTAAATTTAATGTATATAGTATAAAAACATTTTAAATAATATGTTCAAATTGATTTTATAGTTAAATTTAACCTAATAATTATTGATTCAAAAAAATCATATGTGTATTTATATACATATATATATATATTACATACCTAATTCTTTCACCACCCGGTTCTTTTCTGATACAATTTAAAAATCCAACTATACCATTAGTAGGATCATTTTCACTGACAAGAACAATTTTTTGGCTTACAGAAGCATCATCAGCTTTTAATAATTTTTGTAATACAGGTAACCACGAAAATTCTGTGCTTGATATTTTAACTACAATTGGAACAATGTTTTGCTCCAAAGGCTATAACGATGTTTACAATAAAAAATTATATTTTGTATCTTAATATTTTATTAGTTTATTAGGTACTATGTTTCATACTTTTCTAACAAGCATTAAACGTTCTTGTTCTAAAGAAGCATCTAGGCAGACTTCTACAGAATCTTGTGGATATTTGGCATTTAATTGCTCACGTGTCAGTAAAAATCCACCTGGTTTAAGAGTGGCATAAACTTGTTCCAGATATTTAGAGTCTTGTAAAACTTCTGATCCAACAGCGAATAACACCGATTGATCCGTAGCCAACTTTTTATCTTCCACCGTTATATTGGATCCTATTTCTTTCAATTGAGGATGAGCTCCATCAGATAGAATAGATACTTCGGGCTAAAAATATATGTACGTGTATAGTACGTATATACTTATAAATATACGGTATAAAAATACATTTTATTTAAATACAGAAGTAAGTAACTAATTATGCAAACGAAACTTCCCTTTACAGAATTATGAAAACTTTAAATGAATTAAAAATATCTGTTCATATCACCAATTTTCTATTCATTTAAAAATTACTGTAATTCCATATGTTTTGTTAATACCCAACTATAAGTATTATTATTATATTGTATTATTGTATATGGTGATTCATTGTTTTTTCTTCAAATTATTATTATATTATTAACGAACGATTGTTATAAATATTCTAATGTATGTAATTAGCCCTGACCAGTTTAAAACTTCAATAATGAATTTAATAAATAAGTGTACGAGTAAAAAATAAATATATATTCAAACCTGTATAAGTGGTAAGTCAGCTAAGACTTCAAGAATGATGGGGCTAAGAATTTGTACATCCGGGTTAAAAGTTTTGTTTAAAATTTCTACAGTTTTTACTTTAATGCCCATGAGGTTTTCAATAACTAAATGCAAAGAAATACGCACTATTTCTTCCAACGTATAACCCTACAAATATAATAAAGATTAAAATATTAACTAATGATTTATTTATAAATTTATTTCTATTTATTTACTGTTTCAATAATATTCGGAACAAATATATATTTCTCTAAAACTGGATCAGCTAATGGCTTCCTTTTAGCAATTACATTTGCGTGAAGTCCTCGAATTTCTACGCCACCGGATTGAATAAGGTCTATTTCTGGGTACACGTAAACAGGAAACTCTGAAATTTAACAACTTACATAATATAATGTATATCAATTTGCTTATTTATTTAAAATATAGTATAAAATTTATACATAAAATGTGTAAAGATATTAGATAATAACTAATAACTAATAAGTATACATGTGGTATACACAAATAATTTAATTCAAACATGATTTCACGAAAAAGATAAAAAAAAAAACATTAGTTGACGGGATTCCGACGTATAAAATATATAATAATTAAAAATTGGACACTAATAAATTATGAATACATTAATTACCCGGTTTATCTTCTGGGAGAGTTTGTAATACTGTAGCATGTTTTTTTACATTAATAAAAAGTTTCTGTAATGAGGTAGGCACAAAAAGTGATCTTGTGTCTTCTCTTAATATTTGAATTTGTAACATATTATCCATGAATGCAACCCAGTTATTAAACCATCCAACTCTTCCAATAGTAGCTAATCAAAAAAAAAAAAAACCAATAACAAATAAAAAAAAACAACTTGATATTATTATTGTTTAAGTTTACCATCAAGATTGACACGATTTAAACTTCTAAACAGTCCTTTATAATTATAGCCTCGTAATCTTAATTCTTTGTAAATATCCTTTATATTTAAATCTGTATCGTTTGGTTCGTCTGGATGTGGAGGCATGTCAATCATCTCGTTGTTAACATCGGTAGGAATGTACAAACGACCAGTAACAACTGGCGCACCACTTTCAACTACCTCAAACGTACCACTGCCTTTTTGTACCATTACAATAAATTCTACATTTCCATCTTTTGGAATATTAGTTGCTCTTTGAAAACGAACATTCTCAAATACAACTGGTACTTCAGAATACAGTTCTCCTCGCATTAAAGCAAGTGTTTCCCATGCCATAACCTATTCAATTAATACAAATATAAGCATGATTTGATAAACTAACAAAATATAAATTTAAAAATAATGAAGGTTAATTTTAAAAACTTATTGTAGCATATAATTTGATTTAAGTTTAAGTATTAAATATTAATAATAAACCTATTATAAAATGTGTCAACACAAAGGAACTAAAGGCCAATGCGTAATTAAGACAAAATAAATTTGCTTTCCTTCTTTATGTTATATACTACGTGAGTCTACACTTAATGTATACATATATAAATATTAAAATGATTTTCCTTAAATTAACATAAAAAATAATCTGTAATAAAAATTGTGTGAGACGTATGATCTAATTGATTTTCTTCTAAAGTTTTAAAGAAATGACTGATTAATGAGGCATGATTTATCATAATACGATAATTTACCCAATTTTAAATTATAAAAAAAACAATTCGAGAACTTTTGAAACATATACACTATTTCCAATAAATGTGAATCTAATTATATTTAAAGATTTTAAAATAGAAGTAACAAACTTAAAAAAAAATGATTAGAAATGATTATTTTATTATATATTATTAAAAGTATGAAAAAAATATTTCATATAGTTTATATAGGGCACTAAATAATTTTAAGGGTCATTAAAAATGAATAATGTAATTAAAAATATGTACCAAATATCCAGTTGCTGGGAATAAATTTCTTCCATCAATTACGTGACCAGATAAATACTCATATTCGTCGTCTTTCAAAGAAATTGAAATATTTCGTTCACCAGATTTAATTTTGTCTTGAACACGATACATCGTCACATACCAATCTTCTGAATGCTCCCATCGTACTAAAGGTGCAATCATTGGAGTACCTCGACTAACCGGAAATTCAATATCCGGGTAAAGTTTACTGATTCTTGGATTGAGACCAGCTTCAAATATTCTTCATAAAATGGAAATAGTTAAAGTATATAACAAAAATATTATAATTATTCTTACTTTCCAATAGCTGACAGTAGATAACCAAGTCCATCTTTATGATTCTTGGAAGCTAAGTCTACATTGGTAATATTTTTTTTATGTGATCGATTCAAAACCTCTTGAAGAACACCGTGTGGAGCTAATTCAATCAGTACAGACCCTTTTGGTACATGTTCAAATGTTTCTTCAAATAATACACTATTTAGTAAATTGGTTGCACAATATTCAGCAGAAAAATATTTTGCTTTATCTTCACCCCATTGTTCTTCTGGTATTGAAGTACTTATCCATTTTCCTGACCGTAATTTAGGATTTGTCACAATATTTTTCAGATGTTCTAATAACGATGGGATTACTTTTTTAATGAATGTTGAATGATATGGTATATTTAGTGTATTTATTATTTGCGTTGAAATATCTTTTGATTTTAATTTAAGTATAAATTGTTCAACTGATTCTTTCAACCCAGATATCGTACAACTATCTTGCGAGTTATGGCAAGCCACTTCAACATTTGTTGGAAGTAAATCTTTAATTTGATTATATCCAATACCAACATACGCCATTGCACCTAAAGGAATCTTAGAATTTAATATAGCTACGCCATAGTAATAAACTGCTTGAATAGTCTGTTCAGATGTTAAACAGCCATCAGCATATGCACACAATAATTCTCCGAATGAATGTCCAATGATAATATCTGGAGTAATTCCAATAGTAATCAACACATCAAACAACGCAATCTAAATTAAATTAAAAATATTATACTTCTAAATTTAAATTTAAACTTTATTAAAGGCATAAAAATCAAATATTTACTTGCATAGCTGCAATTCCCACAAACGAGTTAACTGAATTATTTAATATATTAGGATCAGCAGTAGTAATTATTTTTATTAAGTCAATTCCAAATTCTTTTAAAACGGTATGACTCTTTAAAATTGATTCATTGAAAATTGGTAATTTCATCAATAATTTACCCATTCCAGTCCACTGAGAACCCATTCCAGAAAATACAAAACATACAGGACGTACTTCTCCGGAATAATACTAAATAAAATATACTTATGATAAATAATTATAAAAATATTTAAATTATAAAATAAAAATATGACTTGTTTACTTGGAAATCTATTGAGTGGTTTGTTTTAAAATCTTTATTTATGATAGTATATCCTCTATAAATATGCCCAGGAATCTGCTCTGCTTGAATATCATGTAATAAACGCACATATTCTTTATCCAACGATCTTGACAATAACTAAAATTTAAAATAAAATTATTTATCAATTAAACATTTCTATATCAAATAAGTATATATAATTATATGACTTACATCGTTTAATATAGTGGTTACAGCTTCTTCAGTTCTACCAGATGCTACGACTAATCTAGGCAAATCGTCTTCAGGTAGCCCATTGTTAATTTTACTTTTATTGTTCCAATTAAGTAATACGTGACAATTAGCACCACCAAACCCAAATGAATTAATACCAACTAAACCACCATTCCAAGGTGTCTTTTCAGCCACCACATTTATACGACCATTGTGAAATGCTGTAATATCCTCTCTTGGAGTGTTAAAATTGATGTTAGGAGGTATAAAACCAGTTTCCATAGCTATGATAACTTTAGCTACAGAACATAAGCCAGAGGCAGGTTCCGAATGACCAATATTAGATTTTACAGAACCAATCAATAACGGTTCTGTGCGACCAGGACAAAACACATTTTCTAGAGCTTTCACTTCTTCTGGATCCCCAACCTATGTATTATAAATATTAAATATTAAATATACATTAAACATATTGTTTAATATTAAATTTGTACATACTTTAGTTCCTGTTCCGTGTGCTTCTATCCAAGCTAAATCACTGGGCTTTATTTCACACTCTTCGTAAAACTCTTCTAATAATCTTTGTTGCAATGGTCCCGAAGGATAAGTTATTCCTTGTTCTTTATACCCATCACAGTTTGTTTTAGCATGCACAACTTTTGCATACACTCGTTTAGCATTTTTCGCTTTTTGTAAGTACAGAACACAAACTGCTTCTGATCTAACATATCCATTAGCCGCTTCGTCAAAAGATTTGCATCGACCATCCGCACTGAGTACACCCAAACGTGCAAACTGCAGAGACACATATGGATGGAGACACAAGTTACAACCTCCAACAAGTGCAGAATCGCAGTGTCCATCTCGAATAGCCTTATAAGCGTGTTCCAATGCATATAAACTTGAAGAACAAGCAGAATCTACTGAATAGCTAGGACCTGTATACATAAGAAAATTATAGTTTAATTCTTATTATACAAAACAAATACTGAAACACTATAATTATTTACTTACACTTCAACTCGATAATACCATGTATGTACTATCTGCATCTTACAAACTTTAACACATTATCAAACTTGCATTTAGCTCCGGCAGAACCAATTTTAAGTTGTTTGCTTTAATACTAAAGCGAATTGGTCTATTCTCAAACTTAAAGATAGAAGAGATTTATCATCTGTGGAATCTCATTTTATTGATATCTACTTTTGAAAGAGAGTTATGACTTATGAGCATTTTAAAATTGTAATATTTTAACTATAGCTATAACGCAGTGGCGTAGCCAGGATTTATGGGGGGGTTAAATACTTTTAACTAGAATGATTGAAAAACAAAAACAAAACCAAACAAATATACTGATAACATACTAACGTTGGTTTGCCATTAACATATTTACTATTTTAAATAATTAAAATTTGTAAGACAATTTCCATATTTAAATTTAAATATTTCAAGACAATATGAAAAATGCTGTCAATAGGGGAGGCTATAGCCCCCCCTGGCTATGACACTGCTATAACGCCTATAATTGTGACTATTTTTTTTTTTACTATAAATCATTTTAAAATTAAAATATCAATAAAAACTTACAAAATTCTCTAGATAATATGCTCACTTTTAAGTTGTATAATAGTTTAATAAACTAATTCACTTTAGTATAAAATTTAATATCTTAAAGTTGGTTCTGTTGATCGCAAATTTGATATCTATGCTGTAAGTTTATAAGACAGAAACAACATATAATGTAAGCCCGTTGCCCTTTTTTAAGAATATTTGAAAAAAATATTACTCACCATTTACACCTAACCAATAAGATATCCTATTAGCAAGCATGGCTCGAGCACAACCAGTAAGTCCAAATCCATTTACTTGAAGTTTTTCATAAAACCAAGTTTTTTCTGACTCACTAAAGCAAGCTCCAACAAACACTCCTGTTTTTGATCCTTTTAATGACTTCGGGGAATTGCCTAAAATAACAACATCAAAAAGTTGAATATTATTTTATTTTCAAATTTTAACCATTATTAAAATGAGTTTAATGTATGTTTTTAATATCCTAACTTAATTTATTCGAGATCACTTAATTTGTATCTTATAAAAATCTTTAATCATCTAGAAAAACCTAATATTAAAAAGTTTAAGATACATGTTCATTACTATAGTAAAAATGTTAATGATATAATTTAGGGTGATTTTGTCATTAAATAATAGCTGTTTAAAACTACAATAGTTTATAACATAAAAATGCATAATTTCTGCAACGACAAACTTTAATTTTTCCTCATATAACCTAAATATTAAAATTAAATTAAATTTATTAGAAAAGATAATAAACTAAATAAAATATTTCAAATATTTAAATTTTTAAATAATTATTAGAGATATAATTTAAGTAATATAGATTATTATACCTACTTATACTAGTTATATTTTATGTAATTTCTAACGTAAACTAAACATGACAAAAACCAAAAATACACTGAATGTATTTATTAGATGTAAAAATTATCCTATGTAGTTTGAACAATCGTTAATAAAAGTTTAATATAAATAATGTTACGAAATAGATTTTTTTTAGGTATTTTTATTTTTTTTTATAGGTATTGAAATCAAGAAAATTCACAAATTATTTAGTAATCCATTCTCAGTTTAAAAATGTAATACTATGTTGTACTTACAGTAGTTTAAAAATATCAAAACGAAATGAGCAAAATTTAATTTCATAAGTGTTCTAAGGTCAACTTACAAGAACATAAAAAGTGTTTCTCATTATGTTATTTACATAATTTACGATATTTTAATTTTAATACGAATTTAGCGTGGATTTGTAAAACACAGGTATAAAAATGTTCATAAGTTGTTTAATAAATAAAATGTTATAAAAAACTAACGAGAGAATACAGTCAATACAGACCCAATAGTTTTAGCTTGATCATCGATTAATCCACTATAATATGAAAACTAACAATATAAAATTTGTTTCATTACAGGAAAATTTGCTATATTATATGTTTGTAAAACTGAGACAATATACGCAGTTGTATATCGTCTTAAAATATAAATAAATTAAAAAGTAATGCTTAATAAGACTTTTGAAAAACTTAATTATTAGTTTTTGAGTGGTATGAAAAATTTAAATAAGTAGGTATGTAATGAATAATAATTAATACCTAACAATGTTATATTGATATTATTAAAATGATTTGATACAATATTGTCAATATATTTTATGTAAGATAGGCCGGTTATAGTGTACTGCCTGCTACATTAGTTTTTTTGTCACATCATAATTTAAAACCACATAACCCAGTAAACACTTGGTAATTGGTATATATCTAAAACAATTAACAAGTCAATTTAAAGTCTATATCTACAAGGTCTTCAATACACTATGATCTGTTTATTGATGTTTATTATACTGATAAAAATGAATTCCATTTTTAAATCTTCCAAAAATAATTAATTATGTAAGTATTATAAACATCTATTTACTGTGTATATTATATATTAGTGATTAAAATGTCGGAAAATTTCCGAAAAAATTCAGGAAAATATCGGAAAAAACAGTTTTTTTCCCCAGAGCTTCAAAAAATATGGAAATTTATAGAGAATATTAAAATAAAACATTTCAAAAAAAAAAAAACAATTTTCGGAAAATTAAAAAAATTGTATTTACGCTTAAAATAATCGAAATATAAAAAAAAAACCAATTAAAAAAAAATAGATGATAAGAAACCTGTCATTGTTATTTCATATTTGTCATTATGGCGTACGTATCATTGTATTGACTATTTAAGTACTAACAATTAAGTCAATTAATATGGATATATCAATATTTGTCTTAATTAAAAATTATGTTACTTAGGTATCAAAGATTTAAGTAGGACTGTGGAGGAGTGTATTTCCCAGAAAATAAATCGCCTGTATTTTTTAATTTTATAGTTGTTACATTGATTATTGATATAATTAATACTTGTAAGTTGTAAATAAATATAGATAGTGCACAATTGATAATATTAGTAAAATCTGAAAATACCGCTAGTATAACTAGTATCTATATCCGTGGAAAATATTTCACAAAATATTACATATGTGGGAGACGATAACAATAATATTAATTAATAATTATTATTATTACAAATTATAATTGTTTATAAATAAAATAAGTTCCCTAGGTTAGGTTCCACTATCAGCTCTCGAATAGTTTAATGCAGAAATGGGAAACTGATAGCCAGAGTACATTTTTAACTAGCCCGTCATTCTACTTTTTCAAATTACTTTAAAAATTGTTAGTGTTCATCTGTATTTTATTTTATTACCTATGTTTTTCATAAAACGTAGATATTAATTCTTATTTAGTATGGAACTGCAGCTAAATTATAAAAAAGATTATTATATTTTCGTAAAATAAATATTACAGCTGAAACTAATTATTTTGAAAATCAAATAGTTTATACACAATTTTTTCTATGTTTATTAGCATCATCTAATATTTCTCAACAATTAAATTAATTAAATGAACAACTACAAAGTATAATTCTGAATTTTGTTATTAATTCAGAAAAAAATTAAATGTTTAAAAATATGTATATTTATTAAAAAGAAATGAATACATTTTCCGTGTTATGAAGCTGTACATATAGAATTTCACGATGAGTTTATAATTCTAGATTCTGAACGAAGTGAAGAATGTATTGATTTTAGTATTTTACAATGAGTAAAAATATCACTTTGATTTTTAACTTCAGCCCTTCTTTGAAAAGTAAAATTCATCTAATTAGTACTTTGGGGGGTCAAAAGTAAAAAAATTCCAGTAGTTTTCATAAGAATTAAGAAAAACCCTAAAAAATTAACGGAAAAACGGAAAATTTTACGCATAATCAGTTTTTGACAAAATCGTTTTTTTTTATTTTTCTGTTACTCAAAAACGAATCATTGTAAATACTTGAAATGTTCACCAAATGTTTATATTAGTGTTGTCAGCTATTTACGATTACATTTTCTAAATATTTTTACTTTTTTTAAGCTATTTATAAACAATTAAAATTTTCGATTTTTTTAAAAAAATTTTCTTAAAATGCCAATAAAAAAATTTTACTTTCCTAAAAATCTTTAAAATTTAAGACAAGGTTTATTATAAGTTGTTCTTATTGTAGTAAAAAAATCAAAAATCTTTAGTCACAAATTTTGTTTATAAGCATTTAAAGTTCAAATTTTAACAAATATATCAAAATCGCAAAAATGTACAAGGGATTTTGAAGTTGAAAAATCGTAAAATTTTTGTGATTTATACCTAATGTTAAAAAACCCAAATACAGGGTTATACATAAGTTTTCCTCCAAGTGAATGTAAAAAAAAAATTCTAGCGTTAATATAAAAAAAATTTTATGAGCGTATGAAATTAAATTTTTTATGAAATCATATAAAATAACGATCTATTGCAATTTAAATATAGATAATAATATAATATATCCTACTAATTATCCTAGACTGAACAATCATCTCCGTTCAGAATCGTTTTTCGTATATCTAACCTAACCTAATGATACCTGTCATTGCATTCAAATTTAACACATACATTTTAGTGACCTACTCCCCATCTCTACTATAAAGCAGAGCGATACCACAAAATATAACAATAACCTAACCCACTTGCGACTTGCCCATTCTTTTTTTTTAACATTGCATTACCCACTTAGATGAATTAATCATAAAATTCAAAAGACGATTTGAAGAAGTTGAACTTTTGCGTTCTCAGATAAATTTTTTTGATAATCCAATGGCAGTTGAAAATTTTAAATAGAAAATAAATATTCTTCACTTCTATTGAAAATATGCAAGTTTTAACAGATCCAATAATCGTATCTACAAACAGAATTATGCGTCGTTTTGAAAACATCAGTTAGAAAATATGAATTTCTACGAGATTTTATACTAAAAATGTTATCCATGTTAGGAACAACTTACATATTATTATGTAAAAGTACATTTTCCAAAATTAATCATCTAAGAAAGAAAATCATTTAACAGATGAAACCTTAAGACAAATTACGTGTTTCAACTACAGAAATATAAGTAGATTTTGTTGAATTAATAAATTATTATCTGTAACTACGTGACTTTTAAGTCTCACATTGAAACATGTTGCAAATATAAATAAATAAAAATAAAAAATAAATGTTATCGAATAATTAATTTTAATGACACTTTTTTTTCTTTGCTTTCTATATGATATCTGGTCCGTTAGATTTTAATATTGAAAAAATTGAGCTCCTAGACATTTTGAGTTACCCATCCCTGGTTTAAGGTAGGAACTTAAAATTGTTAAATGTTGACAGCTGGTTTGCATTAAATTTAACATATAATTGAGTAACAGAGTGTACTTGTATTAAATTTTCTCAAATTATAATGCTCAATCACCACCAGATATTCAGGGTACCGAGCATTTATTTCAAATTAATTTTAAATATCAAGAGTTAACAGTATATAGAATTATATTGTGCTTATTACCTGAGTCCACTATTGCCTCATATGATTTTTCCAAAATAATACGACACATAGGATCCATAGTATGGGCTTGTTTATAATGAACCCCAAAAAATGCTGCATCGAACTTATTTACTTGATTTAGTTTACCAGTTCGCTGAGGGATTTCCGGGTGTTCTAAAATAATATAGTTATTTTAAATACATCGTGAATAAGTATATACTTATAATCATAATTTATAACGTAAACAATATTCAATTTTTTTTACCAATTGTCCATCTTCTGTTATCATCTGATATCAAGTCAATTTTATTAAAAAGATTGTCTGCAAAATCTGGAAGACCGTCAGAGTTTGGAAAAGATCCGGAAAACCCCGATATTACGATTTCATCTCCAGGATCACATTTCACTAAACGGCGGCCGGCCTTCAATGCTATCTCCCTATCAGTTTTAATCTTAAGCTCGATGGCTTGTTGTCTCGACATATTGGTTTACCTAAAATTAGGAAATTATTGTCATTAGTACCTAATACACCAAAAACATAATGAATATAAGTATTCAGAAAAAAACATTTGTTTGATGTTAAAACACATGTTTATTCATTAAATTAATAGATCACAGGATGTGCCATTGATTTGCATATCGTGCGATCGCAACATATAGCTATTTGTATAGGGTCGTATATAGTCGTTTAAGGTCTTAAGGTCATAGATCATTTAATCAACGGACGAATAATTTATGTTTTGTTATAGGCGGTTCGTATCCGATGTTATGAAACATAATATTATAATATGCATTGAAATTATTTAAATCGGGAATTTATTTTCTTACATTATAATTATAGAAGTTTATATACAGTGTGATGAGTTCTAAGTAAAATAGTAATAACAATTAAAAAATAGAAAACAAAAAAAAACACATGGAATGATAATTTAAAGGAATACCCAAATCGTCGGATAATAGGTACCTATATTCTATGCACTGACAGGAAGTGTGGTAAATAATGATTTCAATATAAAATCAAAAACAATAAGAATCAAAATTAATTTTATATTTTCATTGGTACGCCCATCTATGGGCTATTATTGTAATTATTTATTATTCATAGCTGGTAATCGGTAGCACCTGCCATCTGGTACCCATTCTGCGTGTGTATGAACTATCTACTTTTAGTATTTTTTTAAGACTTAAATTAATAACTATAAAACAATACATAGGAAATTATTGCCTATATTAAAATATCATATCATATATTTATAATATTATGTATTATTTGATTAAATTGTATAGATTGTTACCAAAATACGACTAAATATATAATATATATAATATATTATATAATACTAATATCTAAATATTTTTAAAATTCAAATAAAAAGATTTGTACCATTTTATAAATAGTGACATGTATTATTTTTTATGCATATTGAGAATCTAAAAACTACATCTCGAAAACTTTAATAGTGAGTTAGGTATAAAACCATTAGCAAGTAAAAATTAAATTAAATATTTACCAAATAATTTTCATATTTGGTACATATATTAAAAAATATACATAATCTATACATTATTATGTTTTATTATTTTCTTACATGTACCCATCTAATTATAAAATCAATTAAAAACGCAAAAACAATTATCTTAATCGAACCTAATTTTAATAATACATTTTACATAAGTAGCACGAAATAAGGCAGGATTACTCCACAGAATAAATTTAATTATGATTAGGTACCTATATTATAATTGTTGAGTACCTAATCTGTTAATTGTTATTAATCTAAACTTTAGGTATTTGTGTGGCATATATTAATTAAACAATTAGGTAATTTGGACAATTTGGCGTATTAGCATAATGAAATTTATACCAATCTGGCAATTTCATACTTTTACAAATTTAACAGTGACCAGGTACTGACTAAGTATTTATTTATTATAAACCTGGACCTTTATAGGTAGTTCCAAAATATTAGTTATGAAATTAATTAATTTTATAAATAGCTTGATATTGTATACTAATAAATTTATTATTACTCACAGTTGTATAAAATTTTTATTCGTAGAAAATAAATTATATCAATTGAGGTATACTTGTAATGTTACTTATTTTAAATTTTTTGTTCAATGAAATTAACTAAATCGTTAGTTTAATTTATAATTCTTTGTTCATTAAATTATATAGTACCCATCTTGTGTATTAATACATTTAAGTAATAATATAAATGGATTATTACTTTTACTGATAAGGGATTGTCAAAAATTCTTTTAAATTTTGATATTTTTGTTCACATTTTATTAGTCGACATAAGTAGATCTAAGAAAAACAGAATTTTCCAGGGATAACGGAAATTTAATAAATAATAGGTAATAAAACAAAACTTTGTAAAATTTGTTACTAAAATTAATGGGGAAGATCTCTTCCATTAGATTATCATTGATGTCACACAATATTATAACAAAAAATGTAATACATAAATATTTTTAGTAAAAAATTTCAGTTTTTGGAATTTATATGTAATTCTTTTTTAAGATAACTAATTTTTAATTGAGTTACAAGTTTGTGAAATATTACATTTAAAATTAAAATACCTACAGTAAAATAATAAAATATGTATATAATTGTTCACTTTATGTTCAATAATATATCAATATTAAAGCTTACAACTTAAAATTGGTTCTGCTGAATACAAATTTGTAATGTTGTATGTTTATATGACTAAGATAACACATGCAAGTATGCGTTCTTTTAATACAAAATACAAATAAATAAAATTAACAGAATATAATTAAGTAAATAACTATAGCTAATATGTACTTAAACAATTATTAAAAGCTTATTTAATATGATCTTATAGTAGTTACAGTATAGATTATAGTTAAATTTAACCAAAGTACTATAAATGGTTTTTAAAATAAAATTTGGGTTTTATTTAGTTTTTACTGTTCAGTACATATATTATCATATTTTAACTCCGTATAAATATATTTATAAACGAATAAAAGTAAAAAAATATGATTGTCTTATAAGTTTTATTTTTCTAAAATTAATTTTGAATGTTTTTAATTAATTTGAAGGTTTATCAATCATCATGTATTATATATGTTATAATTTAATGAGTTTATAAAATATAAAAAATAATTTTTAACTTAACCAATGAGAACTAAATAATAAATCAAATATTACTTTAAAATGTGTAAACAATTTTGACCATTAAAACACAAAATACAGTGTTTTTATAAATTGGTAAATATTAATAGTATAGGAAATAAAAATAACAAATAGATATTATAAGTAACTTACCGTTTAATGATAAAAAGATAAATAAATAAAATATCCTTAGCCAAAACTGATCCAACAGTTACTGAAGTTGTACCGAGAAGGTTCTCGGCAAACACAATGACAAAATTACTTAGTTCAGGGTGAAAAAGAGTCAATCAAAAAACACACTATTGAATTATTCATGAATTTAATAAATATAACAGCAAGGTCAATGAACAAATCATATGATTAACTTATAAATTCAGTGTTAAATTCAAAATAAAAAAAAGTCGATACAATTAAAGAAAATTTTAGGGTGAATAAATCCCAAGAGGTCATTGTTCTCTATTTTAAATTCACATCAAATACTATTCATCAGATACATTAGTTGATTTTGAAGAAATGCAAGAATTGTTTTCACGTTGATGTTGAGAATTATTTGCTTCCGCTGTTAGACGTTCCATCAATTCATGGTCATAAGTAGAGTGTAGCATTAATGCTAAAACCCCCGCTCTTGAAGACATTCTATAACGTATCTGTCGTTCCTTCTCAACTAACTCATCTAATTTCAACCACTGAAACATTAAAAAATCTAATATTAGGAAAAAATGCTAAAAAGGGGGAAAGAAGGTAAGCACCTTGCTGTACAGTAAGTGTTGATTATACCTAGTTATTAAGAATGTGATTGTTAAGTTGTTAAGTAAGTGTTAAATTTGAATTCAATTTGGTCAATCAGCTTATATCAATAAGTATATTTTATGATATATTTATATATAAAAATAATTTATTTTAATAGTATAAGAAATAAGTATGGTAGAATAATCATTTTAAATTACATAACTAAAATCGACTGCTTAAGCGTGTTTTGTCTATGTGGTACGTGTGTAAGACGGAGACAACACATGCGGGTATGATGTTCTCTTATATATATAATTTATAAAAAATAAATGTAGTTTACCTGGCGAACTCTTTCCATATCAATTTCTGCTCTTCTTAATTTATCCCAACAGTAGTGTTTGATGCATGTTTTTTTAGGTACGCGGCAAAATTCTCCAGTTAAATTGAAAACATTTGAAACGAGCGGACAGCCACATACCTAATATAAAAACAAATATAATTAAATATTAGTACATCATAATACAAAATAATAATAATAATAATAACTATGTAAATACATATAAACATTTTGCATACATTAAAAATAAGTAAATAACAATAAATAAATTAACAAAACAATTTTATTATAATAAAAAAAAATATTTTTACCTCAGTATCACTAATGACAGTTGAATCTTTAAAATGTTCTGGACATAAAACTCTCAATCTCTTACAATAAGTACGTTGTGAAGAATTATAAAAATCACAAAACATGTTGTTACCATCAATTCTAGTTTTGTAAATTGAACCAAATGATGACTGACTTTCATACTAAAATGTTTAGATGAAATTATTAAAAAAATAAAAATAAATAACTATATATTCATTATTCAATATTTAAGATACAAATATATAAACAAACCTTATTAAAACATTTTTCCATATGCTTTACAGCAGTTCTTGTGTGTATTTCATGTCCACATGTAACACAGTGCATACTCATTTCTTCATCAATATCTTGAACTTCTTGATTTAGATCAACAGATAATAATTTTGCTTTTTCTAACAACTTATCAAGCTCCTTAAAATTATTTGGGATGTTTATTAATTTAAACTAATCTTGTTATTTTATTTTCTTCACTTTAAAAACTAAATTGTATTGTGAACTATAAAAATGTCTTGTATTATTTTTTCTCAGTGTGTACTCAAACACGAATTAAAATATTGAAAAAGATTTTTTTTATATAAATATTTTTTTATATTTTTTTAAATATAATAGCTATACTGAGTGATTCATTTATCATAAAACACTCATAATTTCAAAAAGTATTCATGTTTTTAAAAAAAATTTTTTTTACACAGTTTCAAGTAGTTAAAAAAACAACGTTTTTATTAAAAAATTATATTTTTAAATATTTTTTATCCTTATATTTTTTTTAAGTTTTTTACTTCTTTGAATGACAACATAGTTTTAATTTCTTATTCGAAAGCAGAATAATTTTCTGAGTATTTTGATACATAAAAATCGAAATTTTGGGCGAGTATTTTAGGAGTTATACGTATTTAAAGTTTAAACAAGCGGAGTAGTGGACAAACATATTGTGGGTAACTCCATACCACTCCACTCCGCTTGTCTAAACTTTAAATACGTATAACTCATAAAATACTTGCCCAAAATTTGATTTTTATGTATCAAAATACTCAGAAAATTATTCTGCTTTGGAATAAAAAATTAAAACTGTTGTCATTCAAAAAAGTAAAAACTTAAAAAATATAAGGATAAAAAATATTTAAAAATATAAATTTTTTAACAACTTGAAACTATGTAAAAAATTGTTTTCAAAAACATGAATACTTTTTGAAATTATGAGTGTTTTATGATAAATGAATCGCCTAATATAAAAAAAATAATTGAATGCCTTAACCCTCTCATAGGCTCAATAGCAACAATACCATCTTTCACATAAAATTATAACTAATGTAATAATGACATGTATATAGCTGATGAGATAGTTGAAGTTCAAAATAGTTAATACAAAATAGTTACTTTATGTCTTTTATCCAATTCTTTCAATATATCTCTAACTTCCAATTGTTCTTTTCTAACTACTTCTAGATTCTTTTTATTTGTTTCTTCTGCAATACATGGTGATAAAGCCCATTCTTGAAGCCTTGGAGGTAGCACCTAAAATAATAGTTATAATCAAGCGTCTATTTATAGTTAATAAATAAATGTATCCAACTTACATGAAAAATTCTAGCATTAGCTAAACTCAAACCACATTTGTCTGAACAATACTTGGAATTATACCTTGCTATTTGAGTACATCCAGGACCATAGCAATGATCACGGTTTAACAATGGCAAACTTACATGATCACCATCAGAACTAGAATCCTTACGTTTTCTCTTAGTAGACTTGGATAAAGACCTATTTTCCTATAATAAATGATACATTATAATATTAGTATTAAATAAAAATAATTAAATATTTTACTTGTTTATTAATATTTAAACATGTTTTGTTTTCACATAAATCTGAGCCACCAAATCTCCGCATTTCAGAACACCCCAAACATAATCCACAATTTTCAATTCGTTTACAATTGTCACAATGACCACAAGATCTATGTTTAGGACGATATTTTTCACGGCTATCTAATAAACAAATAAATTTGGTCATATTATTATTATTCTTAATAAAATGGGTTCAGCTTATATTTAATTTTTATGAAATTTGTATTTCAATTCAAAAGCTTCAAATAATTATTTATTGATCAAAATTTAAAATTTTCAAAAAAGTATTCTGTGAAGGAATTTTTATCATACAAATATATAAAACTTTTATTATTTAATTACTAGTATATATACAGGGTGTAACTCATCTCAATAGACACAACATAGAATTTATTATATTGTTTATTTACCTCGTTTGCTTCCAGCATAATGATCATTTTTTTCTTTAAAATCATTTCGACTTAATGATGTTTTGAATATTGTTTTCAATGAAGGGTCTTCTGATTTACATTTCTAAAATAATATAGATATGGTAATAATACTATAATAGTATTATCTGAAAAATTACAAAATATTGATTATGAACATACATCACAAAAATAATGCTTGATGAGCTTAGACTGCTTTCTTGTTATTCCAATACAATCACCATGATACCAATCTTCACATGCATCACATCCACTATAATTAATAAATATATGAATTAAACATATTTAAAATAAAAGTTCACTACAGTCCTCAAGTAAACAATTTCAAAATATATTTAATGTAATTAGGAAAAACACCTTTATTTTTCTCATGATAAACTTTATAAATGTAATAAAATATAGGTAGTTAAATATTTTATAACATGATAACATAGTATTAATTGTAGCAACATAATGAATTTGAATACGCACATAAATTCATCAAAGTAAAATACACCATAAAGCAATATGAATATAGTGATCTATCTTAAATTAAAAATAAAATTATTCGGCTTTAATATTTACATCATAAATCTAGAACTGTCCGATGATCGACAAATACAATATGCTTGTCCGTCTTGTTTAAGTAAAGTTGCAATTTTAGATTTACGCTCTGGGAGCATAAATTGTTTGGCAATTTCTTCTTTCTGCAGTATAATAAACACATCATGTAGTATTTGTAATTATATTTGACTTAGGATAAATATCAAATGGAGTTATACTTACAGATAGTCGAGGCATATTATCAATGTATTGTCAATCGATAAAATATAGATAAACTCTGAGATATTAATATGATATACTAACCATGTCTTTAATGTTACAACTAACTATATACATTAAAGAGCAAAGAGCAAAGATATTTAGTACTTACAGTCTAAAGTTAATAGACATTAGACAAATAGAAAATAGTAAACACTAAACAGAAATCAGTAATCTGTAATGGTATAGTAATAATAGTACTATACTATAATTATTACCTACAAGCTACAACCTACAAGTAGTCGTAACCTACAACTATACTTACTGACATAACAAAATACATATGTATTTTGTCATGCTTACTGAATACTGAACACTGATTAGTAATAAATAACTACAAATTATAATAGGTATACATAATACATATTTTTTATCTACTAAACTTGGATATAAATACGGTGGGAAAAATTATTTGTTGTCACACCACAATCTAATAAAACGCATAAACGTTAACCCAGCGCTCTTCGTGTTTAATATATGTACTAACAAACTTCCCGCGCTCATAGATATTTTAAATGTGTTTTAGATTCTCAGCAAAGCTATTATTCTATTAATGTACTGATTTTACAATTCTAATGACTAATGAGTTTTGTTTTGTGGGTATGAGTTTACACAATTTATAGTACAAAAAAAGATTTGATTTTTAACTTCAATATCTTATCTGGTAGGAAAGTAAAACTTGTTAGTATTATTGGGTGGTCAACATTAAAAATTCCCAGTAATTTTTTAAATAATCAAGAAAAAGAAAAAAATGGGGAAAACCGTAAATTGTTACACAAAACTAGTTTATGAAATATCGATTTTTTATTTTGTTTTAATTCAGAAACGAATAACCACAGTTACCTTAAAATGTTTATCAAATATTTATACTTCGATATTTTCAATACATGTCATAATAATGTACAATGATTTTCAAAATATTTTAACCCTTTTTGAGATATTTACAAAAATTTAAAACTTTCGATTTTTCAAAATTTGCACACTATTCAGGGTTGCCAGATTCTCAAACAGTTCTATTGGCGTAACAAGGAATGAGGGTCTAGGGGGACTTAGCCACCTGTATTTGTATTTAGCCCACTATAAAGTTTTACTTTTTAGCCTCAGTTAGGCTTCAAGTTATTTTTAACTTTGGTTTTATAGGACTCTAGCCCCTGTAACTATTAAATCCTATAGTTACGCCTATGACAGTTCTTCTCGTACAATGGCTATCATTGCTATAATGCTATCAAATGCTCATATTTTCATTGAAATTCTAGTGCCAATAAAAAAATATAGTGTCACTATTGTAGTTAAAAATGTATTAAATGATCGATTTGTATAGCAGACTTTAAGTTTTAATGTAATGTTGAGAACGAAAAGGTTCCTTATAAGTATATAGACAGTATAGTTTATAATGGCACCAAAAAATCTAAATAATCTAATATATATATATTATGGTAAAAGCCACTATAATAGGTATGCCTATTTAGGTAAACCACGAACGGCATGGACCCAATTCAAATTTATAACAAGTACAATACGATGACTGCATGACTCGAAGGCGAGGCATACCGGCATACCACACACTCTACACCTATATAGATGGCTATAGACTAGCGCACTATTTTAGGGGTTAGGTGAGGTTAGGCTCCCAACCTTTTTAGTTGTGTGAATCACCAGTTTTATAAAAAAAACCTTCGAGGTCATACATAATATAACTACCAAGGAGTGGAGCCTTCGGTTGCCCCTCCTTCAATCTGCCACTACGACTAAATAAGTTTACTTAAATTAATTGAGTTAACTTAATCAATACTTATACATAATATAATATAATACGCTATACAGTAAACAGTTGTATATTTTTATCCAGTAACTTATAACATATAAAAAACATTTATAAGCAAAATAAATAATAAAAGTAAGTAGATAGGTAGGTAAACACCGAGGTATATTACAATATTTACGAGTAGTATAACTGGTAAAAGTATAAACTATAATTCAGAATTATTAATTCTGTCTATAAATTAAAAAACAATGCAATTTTAAAGATGAAGTACACATTTTATAATTGTATATACACGACACAAAACTCCAAGAAATATAACAATGAAAAGTATTAATAGTAGTTACCTACTTAATGTTATACTTCATCTGTTTAGGCAATCTAAACGTTACATAGGTGTAGTATAGACTTCCAATAATACTAATATTAATACCAATAAAGTTATAGAATGTGTACACATAATCACCACCAACAAACATGCCAGCATAAGTGACAATTATATTTTTTAGACAGCCGATTATTGTCGTCGTTAGGGCTGAATTGTATTGAATGCACAACATTGTACTGTAGTTTAGCACTAAACCCATTATAGACGAAACGAACATTTGTATTAAAAATGATGGATGCAACCAATAATTGAATCTGAAAAACACATGTAGAACAGTATATTTTAACTGATTTATCTATTTATCCACTACCCTATAGGCTATAGCCATTGTTTCAGTTTTATTCTATGTGCAGATATGTATTATAATTTATCAGGTATAGGCGTATTAAAATAGTATCCTTTTACCGGTACCTATAGGTAATAGCGTAGATTAAAATATAAATATACTTGTATATTTTGTATAGTTTATTTTATCAGTGGTAATAGCCAATAGGCGTATAGCAGATTCTAAGTAAAACCATTGATTTTAAAATATACATACAAGTTATACATATAGTACAACATACAATCAATGGTAAAACCTGCAACTACGCATTTATGTAGTATTTTCCTACTCTTACTGGACATTATATCATATTATATTCATATAGAGCCGAATTTAGTGGGTGCGTGAAGGTGTAACACACTAACACCACTTAAGACACCTGTTTTATTTTAGTCGGCAAATTTGTCATTTTGACATAGTAGTCGGCAAGTCAGCAATTATGATTTTATTATGATTATACATGAACATTCAAATATTATTTATTATAATATTTAATATAATAGATAATAATAACTTAAAATATTGCAAAATAGATAATCAAAAATATTTATAAAAAACATAAAATATTTAATTTGATAGTTGATACTTGTATTTATTGATTACTATCTGCCTGCTGCTGATTAGCCACATACTCATGGGCGTAACTAGGATTTAATAGTTACAGAGGCTAGAGTCCTAGAAAACCAAAATTAAAAATAACTTGAAGGCTAACTGAGGCTAAAAAGTAAAACCTTATAGGGGAGCTAAGCCTTCCTATAGACCCCCCTAGTTACGCAGTGGTGGATTAACCTTCTCGGATCGCTCAGTGGTTACCGCCCCCTTTTTTTAAATACTTTCCAAGGATTGTAGTTTAAATGGGCTAACATTGAAGAGTGATAGGTAATCGGGTAGAGTAAAAAATAGTAATGGTTCAATTTTAGATTCTGAACGGAGTGATGAATATATTGATTTTACAATGATGTGTATATTTTTTTTTATGCCTGTCATATAATAGTGCTTTGATTTTTGACCTGAAAAGGAAAATGAATATAGTTGGAAGGTCAAAAGTATAAAATATCCAGTAGTTTTCAAATGCGTCAGGAAAACCCCTAAAAAGGTAACAGAAAATCGGAAATTTTAACGCATAACCAGTTTTAGAAAAAAATCGATTTTTTTTTAAAACAAATCATTGTAAATACTTTAAATTTTAACCAAATGTTTATGTTAGCGTTATATATTTACAATAAAATTTTCAAAATATTTAGAATTGTTTTGAACTATTTATAAACCATTGAAATTTTCTAAATTTTGTTGTCTTGAAATGCCGATAAAAAAAAATTTGGCTTTCTATAAAATCTTTAAAAATTAATACAAGGTTTATTATAAGTTGTTCTTATTGTAGTAAAAAAAAAATCAAAATCGTTAGACACAATTTTTGTTTACAAGCATTAAAAGTTCAAATGTTTACGAAATATGTTAAAATCGCGAAAAATTGCAAGGAATTTTGAAGTTGAAAATTCATTAAATTGTTGTGGTTTATATTTAAGGTTAAAAACCTCAACACAAGGTTAGGTATCAGTTTTTTTTCTAATAACTGTAAAAAAAACTCCATATAGAAAACATTTTATGACCGTATGAAATTTATTTGTTTACGAAATCGCGTAAAATAACGATATATCCTAAAACGAATTAAAATATTTGTTGTTACTTGTTTTTCAAAAAGTATATAAGTCGTAGAAACTTGAAACTTTCACCAATACTTGAGAAATATAAATTACAATTTAAATATAAGTAATAATATAATATATCGAATATATATAATATAATAAAAATATAAAATATAAATATATATCGGACTAAAAAGGTTGAGAAACGCTGGTTTAGATAATGGAATCGGTGATATTAGTCCATGCTACTTTTATCTGTTTGAATTGAGTCCAGCTTATTATCTTAATATCTTTGAATTGAGTCCGTATAGTTAAAATGTCATATTCTGGCCCTCCTCTAGAATTTCTTAAATTTTGTGGCCCCTCATTAAAAGTTTGCCCACCACTGACCTATAGACAGTAAAAGTCACTCAAAATTAAATGTTTTTTTTTTCATTCCATTCGAGACATCCATACAAATATTTTTTTTCTTGTGGACACTTTTCTGGGGATACAGTCTGATACATGTATAAAATTAAAAAGCAAAGTAAAAAAGACCATGTAAAGATATATTAGAAAAAGAAAAATTTTTACGGGAGCGGACAAACAAATATATAAATAAGCAAATTTGGAGATATAACTTTTTAATATCTGTATCATTTAAATTTTTACCAGCCACTATTTAATTATTAACATTATTATATTACACATAATAATAATAATTATTATTATTAAAAACAATAACTAATCAAATGGATTAGGTAATAAGTAATAAATATATATCTATAATAGACTGTAGGGACTCAACTCGAATACAATATAATATAATAACAATATCGGTCGGACTCAACTCTGATAACCCAAAAGTGTTTGCGGGACTCAATTCAATGTCAGCCAATGGAATTAGACCTGCAGCGGTAGTCGCGACATCGGCCGGTAGTCGGGATAACAGAAAAGTACCCTTTTAGATTTTTCACAAGGAGAAACGCTTCTCTAGCTCCGCCAAACAAAAATAGTTTACATAAGAATTTATTTAGGCAACTAGTGGGTGCAAAACGGTCTACTCTTTAGCACCCCCAAGTTCAAATTTAGCATCCTTTGTTTTATTTACCCAACTATTATTATTATTATAGTGAAATACCATAAATTGGTTCAACTGTAAACAGTTTTAGCACCCAACGTTTTAGAGGTCTAGTTACACCTATGGTAATACGTACAGCAGAAATCTCTCATGAAATTATAACTTATGCGAATATTATATAATAGGTACCTACTATACGTGCAGAATTATACTATAAATGAAATCAATTATAGGCGTGATGAAGTCCGTATCTCCACCAGTATCACACATAAATAATACACAAATAATAAATATTATTGCATTACGAGTATATAAGGTATAAATGTATAATATGAGTACGCGTACCTGTACACGTGGTCTAAGTCGTCCGAAAAATACAAGTGCGCCAGAGCGAACGGCAATACGAACAGCGACGAATAGTACAATAGCCCACACTTGCCCATTTGCCTATTGGCGTTCAGTTTTCTCTTGGAGAACACGCCGTTGGCGGCCGTCAGCAGATTGTTGAACAAGACGAATGCGCACCCGTCGATGTTCAACTCGACGTCGCTACCGGCCGCTATTACGGCACCAGCCACCATCATGGCCACAGACGTCTTGACGAACGGGTCGGCTGCGACGCGCAACAGGTAGTATTCGCCCGACATGGTCATCGGTATGGCCAAACGCCTGAGCACGGTAAACGTGGGCAAGCTCAGCTCCTTGGTGCCGGCCAGGCCCAGTTCCACGTTGCCCAGATGGATGAGCGGCATCGGAAATACGTCCGCGAACGTGCGTCCGCCTATGTCCGGGAACCTCGCGCGGCCCAGCCGCTTGGCCGCGTACAGCACGGTGACCGTGGCGAGCATCTGACTCACGGCCAGGAACCGGTACGAGGGGAACCCGTAACCGGTCAACACGGACTTGTTGACGATTGTGATCAACGTCGACGCGGCCGCGTACAACAACGCCGTGCCGGCTTTGGCAAATCGCGGCGGTCGTGTCTGCATTTTTATCATATCCTACAATGCTTTGACGGCCTGGTCGAAATGATATATTACATACTACCTATGTTTTTTAATGATTTTCTACAATAAAAAAATAGTTAGTTTTTTTTTGTTATTATTACTCCACTGCAGTATCATATTATATACTTGCAGAACATTGCACTATACTTGTATAGTATTGCCCAGTATTGGTATAGCTGTTTACTTTACGATATGACCAATAGGTCTATATAATTGATCTATTCGTGTCGTTATTGATGGCAAATTGAATTTATCCGGTAGAGGGGAGGGATCAAAAGTATTGAATTCCCGGTACTTCACAAATTAATCGTGAAAAATAAAAACAGGAATTTTTATGTCACAAAACAAATATTGATTTTTTAGTTGTGATTAAATAAATGAATAATTTAAACGATTTGAAAATTTCACAAAATATTTAAATTCGCATTTTTTGTTATAAATGTTATAATTTTCAAAATATTTTGGTTCTTTTTGTGTTACTTTTATAGATATTTAAAATTTTTGATTTAAAAAAATATCTATTTAAATGAGTAAAATATGTATAAAAATTGCAGCCACAATTCTTTTTTCTCAAATGTTAACTGTTAAATTCAAATGTTCACAAAATCACGAAAAATATAAATTATTTAGTATAGTTAAAACGTATGAAATTTTTAATTTTAACACCTAAAGCTTGACAATTAAATTCAAAATGCCTCGTAAGCTTTTTAACTGAAAGTTAGAAAAAAAAAATTGGTATTTATATAGCCACGCATATTTTTGATGAGCGATTTAAGTTCAAATTTTAACATTGGATATTCAAGCTTAGTTATTTAATAACAATGTGGTATCTTATTAGCGATTTTTGTTATTTTTTATTATTCAATAATTAGCAACTTGGAACATATTGCTATGATTTAGATTATCATTTTCTATTCACAATGACATTATAGAATATTTACTATTTAGTTTAGTTTTATGCTATTTACATGAACTTATTTACACTGTTTTATAGCACATCGGTATTGACTTAGTTAATAACAGGTAACAGTTAGTGATATTAAAATAATTAGCAGATATATTAAATCATAATATGCGATTTGTTTTTGGTAAAAAGTCTATTGTATTATCAATAGAACATTACATTTTTTATTAAACAGTCTTCGCTTTAAATTGTTTTTTGTATAATATACAATGATTTAAATTAACTTCAAATTTAACACACTCATAATTCATTACAGTGATTTATACGACTAATGACGACTGACGAGGTAAATTTGATAGTCGAAACTTAATACTATGGTCTAAGTGAAGGTATACACAGACATACAGTAATATAGTATACTACAACAGAACGATTTCCCTGTTTCTCTTATATTTTATCTAAGCATATTAAATAATATAAAAATGTTTGTAAAATTAATAATTTTTTCCAATTAGTGTATTATTTAATATTAGCCATTACTCATTAGGTAGGTAAGTAAACTTTATGATGGTATTATAAACTCAATAATTATACATAGATAGGTACCTAACCGGCTAAAGTATTTTAATTTATAATTATTAAAGTGAAGTTCAGTATGATTTTATTTTGTACATAATACCTATTGTATTTTATACATTATACATAATAATTGCATAAAATATAATTATAAATTATTATTATATAGGCAACAGCCAACAGGTAAGTAAATTAAATAAAAGTAACGAATATTTTAAAGTTATTATAGCCTATAGGTACTACAACAAATACTTAACATTATTTTGTTGATAGAGTTCACACATATAAGATTTTTATTATTATTTAATATTTTTCGACTTACATATTGAAATAAGTCTGAAATAAATCTGTATTTTGTCATTCAAGTCTATTTTCGAATAGTTTTGTTAACTAATCCATTTTAATAAGTTTTACATACACAATTTCATTAGTAATACCACACGAGCGTTGCAATTGCTCAATTAACTAAGAACTAGTAACTAGGTATAATAATATATTGTACGCCACGCGATTTAACCTTACCCCCCATTCATTCCTCTCGCGTAATTAATATTTAACATATAAAGTAAACAGATTAATTCATTTTCACCACTATATCATGCAACTTTTTGTTTTTAAAAATTGTGTAGACAGAAATGTATTTACCGAATTTTTGACTTGTGACATTACATATTTAGGTAACCTAGACTAAAATAGATTGTAAATCATAATTCATAGTATATTGAATACCTACAATTTAATATAGGTTTAATAGGTTCATTTTTTAATGTGTAATCGGGTCCACATACATCTAGCTATATATAGGTTGCACAGGGTGTAACAAAATTAATATTGGAGTTTCAAAAAGCCTTATTATTACTATAAGTATAAATCCAAAAATAATTATTATAGTATAGTGCTATAGATAAAACGTGCTGTAAATCATACTGCAATTTTGTGGATTCAAATACTGGAGCTCACACGTTCAAACAGTAACCATTGTGAATGTTAGTCAAGTTCAAATATAATATAAAAATTAATGGCGCATCTCTACTATTAGACCGCTAACTTAAGAAAAATATGGTAGCAACTAGCGGTCATGCCACCCGATAAAAACTCAAATACTTGATGATATTTTATCAGATTTAAAAAACACTTTTGCTGTATGAATAAAACAATCAACATTAAATTGTACAAGTAATTACCTACATTACTATTTTAAGTAGTATAGGTACATAAATATTTTAGTCAGTAGATCTCACATTGGACCGGTCCCAAAACTAGGTTTATTATGATCATCACAACCTATTGTTGTTATTGTCTAATTTGGTAATTATATTTTAAGCGGTAAACAGTAAAAATTAATTAACTATTATTACCTATACACAGCTGATTAGGTTAAAATCACCTAATATCGATCAATAATAAAATATTTTAATACTAGTTATTATATTGAATTAAATAATTCTATTATTAAATAGTAATATACTAATACCGCATTATCGTGCACTACATTTTCACAACTCCCATTTTCTCTAATTTACAAATTTACTTAATCATATTGTTTTCAATTATAAGCTTATTATTTATTTGGTAATTTTTCATATGAACATAATTTTTTTTTTTTTTGAATAAGTGAATAAAATTTTTTTTTGCAGAGAGAGATGGGCCCTTGGACTATGCCCGCCACTTATCCAAGCGTAGTATTGTATATAAGTGACTACACAAATATTTCAATTATCAGTATTATTTAAATTGATACTCAAGGTAAAAAATACAATTAAAGTTTTTAATAATTAATCAGTATACATATATTCAAGCTATATAATGTCTATTCTGTTATTTATAATATAGACATATTTAAAAAAGAATAAAAGGAAGCACAGAATTATAATGATAATATATTATTATTTATATAGCCATTTGTCATTTGGACATACATAATAATATATACCTTTTAAAAAATTAACTGTACAAAAAAGGGTGAAACAGCTGTCATTAACCATCATTCATTATACCTACTCTAACTCACTATTACATGATGTTGAATGGAGTTCCATCCATGATTAAAGATATATTAGTAAATCGTTAATCGTAGTTCCCTCCCTTTTCCCCACAAACTTGAACAAAATTAACCTCCAAACTATTTTAACTATTTATATCAAATTATAAAAATAATGATAACAAAAATATATTATTAACAGTTTAAAATGATTATACTTATAGCCTAATGTCTAAGGGTAAGGAAGTAATTAATAACTTAAGTATTAGTGTATTAGTCCATATTTATTGATGTATCAAAATTTTAGAATTTAAATTAAAAATCTATAGTAATTAACCAACTTTTATAAATTGATAGGTAATAAATTATGATGCTATAGAAAATAATAGAGAATGGAGATAATTTTTTAAACTAGATTAATAAATGGATTGTTTTTTGGGTACCATTGGAAGTTTAAATTTTTGTTAAATGGCACTGTAGAGCAACATTAATGATGTATGGTTAGTATTTATTTGATATTATACCAAATAATTTCAACAATGAATTGTGTTATTGTAATAAATAATAATTATCTCATGCTGTTTGTCTATGAGAAGTTATAATAGAATAATATTATCAACTTATGATACTATGGCTAACATAGTGGCTAGAAAAACAGGAAAACAACATTTATATTAAACATTTAATACTAATTTTACAAATAAAAAAAATATATTGACATTTCAAATTTATTTAATTATAAATTGTATAAATGATACTATTTCACAGTCATATATTCATACAGTCTATTTGGAGAATAAACAATTCATATATGTATAATTATTATTAATAAAAATTTTTTTAACACAATTTTTTGATGTTTGAAATATTTTTTATAAACGTCATAAATAGATAAATTTCTCTTAATACAATTATATGCTTCATTAATAATTATCTACTATAAATGTAGTCAGATATATACAATCAATAATTTACATTAGTTGCTAAATTAAAAAAAAATATTATCAATTGTTGTACATACATGGAGTTAAATTTATATTAGGTATCTAAATATAAAAAGGCAATTTTCTACCTTTGGAAGATGGAATAGCTCCAGTTTTTCTTAGCCGCCGTACAGCTTCTCTTAAGTGTTTGGGATGTAATGGTCCTGAATCTTCTTGAGCTTCCATTATGTCAAGGGCTAAAATGAAAAAGGAAAACCCAATCAAGAACTGTGATAATAGAATTATAAGTAAACATTTTTAATTACCTTCTTCAACTATTTCACCAATAAAAACTTTTGCAATACCTGACATAGCAATTACAACATTTTGAGAAACAGAATTTCCAGTAATGGTTTGAACAATCTAAGAATTTAAGTATTTAACAAATTTGTAATTGCACAATATTATTAATTAAAGCGTTGGTATAATGCAAATGAAATGAATACTAACCCGTTTAATTGCTGCTTTAGGAAATACTGATCTTCTGAACATTTCATATCTATCTAATTGTTCTTCGGTGAAGTTTGATACAAGAACTCTAGAATGATAATTCAATGTAATACTAAATCATCGCATTATTGTTTAATGGAATATACCTCATTTTTTCTCTTTCTTCTGCTTCGATTTGTTTTTTACTTTTGTTCTTCTTTTTTTTCCCAAATATATCAGAAGAATTATGTTGGTCATTTGATCTTTTTGGTTCTGGAGCTAAAAACAAATCTTCTTGAGAGAAGTCTTTATAACTAGAGGATTCCATTTCTTGATCTTTGTTAAACATCATATTTTCCATTTTCTATTTTATAAATTATAATTATTAATGAGATAAAAATTTTACAACTTTTCGTAGTGTAGAAAACTTGAAATACGGTTAAAACATTTATGTAAAAATAAATTACAAATTACTATCAAAGTATCAAAATAATAATAAATATAAGCCTATCAAGTGATGATGTATTATTATAATTGATAACTTAAAAATGATAGTGTACATCACAGGTATACAGTGTAGGGAAAAATTAAATACTGCATATTACAACCATAGTCAAATATTGACAATTATCAACACATTTTGGGAACCACCGAGGCCTTGAATTCTCTTATCAAATATTGCTTGCGGAACATTATCTCAAATTCTGTAATCTGTAATTCATGGTAAAATTTAACAATTATTATACTTGATGGAACTATGATCAATATAATTATAAATACGATCCGCAGATCCATGTAAAACTTTTTTATTTTAAACTTAAGACTACTATCCGATGCCCGATGGTAACAATTGATATTCGATTCACTTTTATTTCATACCAAAATTGTACATTGTATGAATAATTTTCGAAACGTTTTTATAACTGAGTTTGTTTTATTTGATATTTGTTGTCTGTTGCTTATTAATACTTTTAACTTTTTATTACTAAGTATTGAATAAAACTATATTTAATGTACTTTAATGCTCTGAGTATTTACATTTTTTGCTAATATTATTCTCATCAAAATGTTGCCTTCCAAAGGTTATTTTAAGTCTCTTGAATGTCCTTATTATACTGGATCATTCTGCGATCGACCGTATTGTCACTTCAAGCATAGTAGACAAGACTTTTTGTCTGATTCAAAATGTCAAATTGCTATTGAAACGGAAAACAAGTCTGTTGTCAGTATGACTGATGGACCAAAGGTTAAATCAAAGTTGCCCGAAGAACCAAGATTAAAACAAAAGGTAAAGTCTAAAATTATTGAATATATACCTCAATATATTAAGCCAAAGAATTCTGAATTGGGTGTAAAATCTTGTACTTATGGATCAAATTCTGAAATGTGTAAAATCAACAGTCCTATACTTGAGTATATACCTTCGCGTGTCAATGATACAAATTTAGATTTTGAACTTGAAAATTTTAAAAATAATAATGAATTAAATGGAAAAGAGCAAACAAAATCAATTGACTATACTGAAGGAATTTCAGCAACTTATAATATTTGTACAAAACAAAATATAGGTATTTCAGAATATATACCTACCGTTATTGAAAAACCTTCAGATAAAACCAATAAGATTGAAGATAAACATCACCATGAACACAGGTCATCTTCAAAACGTAAAAGTGATTCTTCAAGAAAATCTTCAAGTAGATCAAAGAAACCTAAAAGAGATAAATCTCCAGAACATAAAAAGGTTAAAAATGACCGAGATAATGAGAAAAATTGTGAAAAAAAAAATTCAAGAGATAAAAATAGTGAGAGTATTAATCTTGACAGTATGAATACATCTACTATTTATTCTGGCCCAAAGTCTTTAAAAGCAGTAGTTATGGAAAAGGTACAAAAAAAATTAGTTAAACCTGATCTTATAAAATCTGATATCAGTTCAGGTGATGAAGGAAATGATCCATCAACTTCACTAATTGAATCAAGTTTAAATGAATTTTTTGGATCAGAAGATTCTGATAGTGAACAAAAATCATGTAGTGTTGTAACAGCAAAAGTAAAAAAACGAATATCTCATATTTCCCCAACAAGCATATTCGCTCAAATTAATGCAAAAACAGTTATAAGACCAAAAAGTACAAAGTCACTTCATGAAATGGTAGCAAACAGAGTACAATCTATTCAAAATAATGTTATTGAAAAACGCCCAACTATCGCTACAAAAAGTTTAATTAGTGATCACAGTTTACCATTGTTAAAGACTAAAACTCGAATTGCTCATCAGTCAAAAATTGAACCAAGTACTACAAAGTCTCAATCATCAAACAATTCAAGTATAAAAAACAATGAAATAACTGCAAATATAAAATTGAGTTTGAGAATAAAATCATTTAAAAATAGTAACAATATGCCAAATCCTTTACGCCAAAGCTGTTTAGAGAAACTGTATACAGCCTTCAGTAATCATTATTCATCTGAAGAAGCAATTGATAAAGCTCATACAACTGAAGAAGAAGTTCACAGTAAAGCAAAATCATCTGGAATTTATAGAAACCTTATTGTTCAATCTTTAATGAAAGCCAATAAATCACCTCAATTACAAGTTAAAAGTAATCCCTATTATCCTTCACATATGTATGGTATTTGTCTGTATGAATTATTAAAGAAATATATTCTAACGAAAGATGATTTGGAAAAAAACGGTTATCCACTAATGGATGATAATAAATTGGTGTATATTTCCAAAAATGCTTATTATTACCGACCACTTTCTAAAAAACGCAATGGTGATAAATTTGTATGCATGAATTGTAGAAGTGAGTTTGAAGTTGATAAGCGTGGTATGCCTATAGTTACTTTAACCAAATGCATTTATCATTCAGGCAAGTTGAAGTTTGAAAGAGCAAAAAATGAAAAATTTTGGATGTGTTGCTACAAAAGACAACACGAATCTGGTTGTGAATCAAGTATTTATCACATGCCTGATAAGTTTGATGAAGATGCCTTGGAAAATTTTGTTGTGACTAAAAGTAAAAAATCTGACAAAAAAGTTGAAATACCTAATTTTTATGCTCTAGATTGTGAAATGGTCAATACAACATTTGGTATTGAAATTGTTAGAGTCACAGTCATCAATCACGAAGGAGAAGAAGTGTATGAATCCAAAGTGAAACCTTTTAATACTATACTTGATTATAAATCTAAGTATAGTGGAATAACTGAGGAATCATTAAGATATTGTACAAAGAGATTGTCTGATGTTCAACAAGATTTATTGAAAATGTTTGATAAAGATTCAATTTTAATTGGTCATAGTTTAGAAAGTGATTTAAAAGCGTTAAAAATGGTTCATTGTAATGTAGTAGATACCAGTATAATGTATCCCCATAAATATGGTCCTCCTTATAAGTGGGGTTTGAAGTTATTGGCTGAACAGCATTTACAAAGAATTATTCAAAGTGAGGAGGGCCATGACAGCAAGGAAGATGCTTTAGCTTCATTGGATTTAGTTTGGAAGAAGTTAAAAGAGGATGTGAAAAAATTCAAGCCAATTAATATAATTAGTATAGATAAAAGGTAGTTGGTGAGATTCACTAAATTTGTTCATATAATGCATTTGACATTAAATGTGGCCTTAAAAATAATATGATCTCAATATAATTTATTTTTATATAAAAATATATAATACATTTGAGCAATAACATAAAGAAGAATACTCAAATATCACTTACTGAAGGTTATTTTTTTTTAATTATAAATATGTTAATATTTGTCAAAAATATTACTTTAAATAAGTAATGTTAATAATTAAGGTGGACAGTTTCTATTTTATAATACCAAACATAGATTTTGGTTTGAACCTTTAGTATAACATTATAATATTTATAATTATTTAAATACAATTATGTTTTTGATTGTTGTCTAATAATGTATTCATGTATGGTTTATATTGAATTATATATTATTTTAGTGTTTTTAAAAATTATATATTGTATACTAATAAAAACAACACTGAAGATTATTTGTTCTATTAATTATTTAATGAAAATTAAATTATCAAACATACAATAAATTTAGATTCCTAATTCTTTACTTTAATATAAAGTACTTAACAATATTTTATAGTATTTTACTGAAACACAAATTGTTGAATAATTGTGTGAGGTACACATGTCGTGTTTGGTGACAATCCCTCATCATATACATTATACACATATATACGAATTATTTAATACTACGTAACATAAATTATAAATAAATATATTATTATTAGTAGGTATATATTATCCAAGAAATTATAGCAGTTAGAAAAAAATAATAATAATTATAATTATTATACAAAATTAATGTATGATAATATTATGGTATTGTAATTTGTAGGTGATTGTATAGAATACGACCATTGTAGGTATGACAATTGACAAGTCACTAAAAACCTATCCATATTTTTTTCTTTTTTTTTTAAGTTGGCAGCACAACTATCACTACAATTTTGGTACCGGGCACGATTATGCGTCGGTAGTGGATTTGTATGGTACAACCGCTGTCAGAAATTGTTACAGTGATGGGCTCTTTACCACTAGGTAGGCGCTGCTAGTTAACCGTGCGCTAAACGAATTGTCGTAAAAAATCGTCTACATCTATACTTATCTATATTCTATTGTGAATTCGTGAAGGTGAAGATGAATCGTATAATATATTAATATTATCAGTGGCGTGCCCAGAAATTTTCAATGGGGGGATATATGTTATAAGCAGTGCTAGGATTTATATGCAATAAAAAAATGGAAAATATGCATTTAAGTTTTTATAAGATAAACTCAAAAATATTAATTATTGAAATACATCAGTGATTAGCTGTTGTTTTAATATAATGTAATCGAGAAATAAAAAATTCATAAATTAATTATTGATTCTTTTGCTAGTTAATTTGTGTTTTTTTCAGGTTCAAACATTCTGGATCCTTCAATTCATCTTCTGACATGTAGGATTGATTTGATTAAATTAATTTAATCCTATAAACTCTAGTTTTGGCATTATATCAGGGCTTGAATTGGTATATGTTAATATAATATATATAATGTAATTTTTAAAACTATTTACTTTGTACCACACAGAATAACGTTATCTTTTGAATACTAAATAACACAATATCTAACTAGGTAACTCCAAAAATGTGATTTTGAGATTATTAGTGATTAAAATATTAAGAAAAAAAACTGTATTATATGATAAAGTTGTAACTGAAAATTGTTTAAGTGTATGTTATCATTGTAAAAATAATGGAGATATGCGAAACATATTTGCAAATAGGTATATTATATTATTATTCTATTATATTATATTATGTAATTAGGTATATTTTACAATTTCAAAATTATGAAGAACCTTTTATTAGCCATTTTTCAAACAATAATTTTTTTTGAAGAGCCCTTGGCGGCATAGGCCATTGGGCTTATATAAGATTAGATTATATTACATGTTAAATCAGGTTACATTCAAACATGAACCACGTGAAAAAAAAATAAACAAAAATGTTAAATAATTTAAAATTTGTCAAAATATTTTTAAAATATCATTGCCTATCTTTTAAAAAAATATTTTAATATTAATATCTAAAAGATTAATACTTTTTAAATTAAAATAAAATAATTCAATTAGTTTGATGAAAAATAATTTAATATTATCGAAGTTTGTATACATTGTTAGTAGGGGCGTAGGGCCGAAATAAAAAAAGGAAGATCTAAAAATATAGTAGGCTATAGCACCCAAAATGCAGGTCTATGAATTGCCTATGAATATGTAATATTATTATATTATTATAACTACTAACATTAAAACAAAAGAATAATTAAAAAATTAGTTTTAACGTGGTTTGTATAGGAAAATGTTAATATGTAACACGGATAACTAGCAGCGCTCGGCGGTTTGAAGAACTACATCACTGTAACAAAATCTGACCGAAAATATCCCTTCCGACGCATAACCTGTTCTTTAAAATCGTGGTACCGGGTCTCTTGTTATTTTTCTGATAGTAGTGAGTCGTAAACACAAAGTACTCGATTTGGTTCCACATGAGCACATGCTTATTTAAATTTTATTATTTAATAATATTCATAATTCATATTGTCATTTGCCATTTTGTTAATAATAACCTATTAATTACTTTCTAGTTTTTACTAATAAGTTACTATTCAAAAATATAATACGTTTATTGTTAAAAAAACTATTTGAAGCTTAAAAATTGTTTTTACATTTTCGAAAACCATGTCTGTAATGTTGGGTACTATTGATGAACATTCGATCACCGAGTCTTACAAATTTAGTAGTGCTTATTTTCCATCTAAAGTGGGTGGAAAACCAGCTTGGTTAGATTTGTTTAGTATTCCAGAAGCAAGTGAGCTTGTCTGTTTGAAGTGTAATATTCCTCTAGTTTTCTTGTGTCAATTGTATGCACCAATTAATGAACAAAATTGTTTCCATCGAACTTTGTTTGTGTTCTATTGCAATGAGTGCAAAGATGGAAGAACATTTGCCGTATTCAGGTCTCAGCTATATAGAATAAATGAATTCTATCCAGATGAACCAGCTGAACCTGAAGATGAAAATGTTTCACCTGTTATGTGTGGAATAAAATTATGTAAAGTATGTATTCATATAGTATCCTAATGTATCCACATATTTTTGATTTAATTTTTATTGTGTTATATAAAATGTCCATTTAATTTAAAGGTATGCGGATGCAAGGCGACAGCGGAATTTGAAAATATTTATTGCAGTTCACACCATAAAAATATTGATTTAAATAAAGAATTGAGAGACAAGTAATGTATTAAATATTTATTGATTGACTTTTTTGATCTAAGCATTTTATCATAATATACCTATTTACCATTTAGATTCATTGTGGTGTTACCAGAATATATCATCAATGAAGTTTCAGATGAAAGTTCAGAAAATTCATCATTGAATAGCAATGATGATGATAGTGATTGTAGTGAAAATACTAATGAGGAGGCTCATATTCCAAAAGGATCTCTGCAAGGTATTGATTATTTCAGTGGCGCATCCAGGGGAAAAGTTAGGTGGTTGTAATTTGTAACCACAGATCCCCAAAAATGTTAAATAATAAAAAAATTGTCATTAATTAATCATTTTCAGAATTTTTAGAACAAAATGTGTTCCCCAGGTTAGGGCTCATTTAGATTAAATTTAATGATATATTGACATGACCTAAATCATGGAAACTTCAGAGTTAATTAAATTTTAAATTGATTCTAGCGACAATGTTTTTAAAAATAATTTAGAAACTACTAAAAATAATACTACTTACCTCAGTCCATTAATTAAAAACAAAATAATATAAATTGGCTATCAATTAATTCTTAAACATTTGTTAGCCAACTTTAATAAATCTAAATTGTTTACCATTTTTGCTGATGAAAAGACAGATATTTCTAACAAAGAACAAATGCTATTATGTGTTCCTTGTGTTAACTAAAACGCAAATAAAATTAGAGTCAACTTCGTAAATCTAAAATATGTCATAAAAAGGATTATCTTATGTTATATTTAAAAGTATTATTGACTTTGGACTAAATACTAAATATTTAACTGAGCAAGGGTACAATTGAGTAGCATATATAACGGTTTACATAACCTTATTTGCGATGAATATTCTAGTGCAGTAGTTCCTAACCTTTTTTTAGTTGTATGAACCACCAATTTTGTAAAACAAATCTTTAAGGCCCTCTAATGACTAAAACAATACCTATATGGCTATATACATTTATATATAATATATAAGTTAGTAATGTTAATATTATGTGGTCCATGAATTAGAAACTGCTGTTCTAGTGTCTTTTATTTACATTGTAGTGTGTATTGTTTAATTTAAGCTTTAAGTTTTATCTTTTAAGTCCTAGAAGTAAGAAATTGTATGAGTACTATACAATGTGTTAGTACTTTTTATGATTAACCCTTTCACTGTTATGGACGCACATATGCGTCTTATGTAAACGACTTTGGTGTGCTATGGATGCACATACGTGTCCTATCATTTTAAAAATCAACAAAAGCTGTTATCAATAATGTGATAATATTATTAAATGGTAAATAATTAGACGAATCCAAAAAGACAATAAAAAAAAAAATGTATGATAATTATTAAAAAAGTTATAAGCAAAAATATTTATTTGATTATCCAGGGTTCCCAAATTGTCATTATTTGATTAACTAAAATAATAGTTTATTATTGACTATTTGGGAACCAATCACTAACTTAATTAACTAATATCTGCTAAAAAAGTTACTAGAAAATTTATTTTTTATTGATAGTTATTATTTGAACTATAACCATATTTAAAACAATACGAAAAAAAATATTAAAAAATAAAATATAATCCCAGCACAGTGCTGTGAACTGGGAAAAAATAATTCAATAGGGAAAGGGTTAAAAATACCAAATATTTCCACAGACTAATCAATTTAAAATTAAAAATTTTTGTGCAACTTGATGGGTCAATCACCATGATGCAGTTATACTATTTGAAGAACTTCAATCAGTCATTTTACATGCACTAGATAAAATTATACTTTGAACAGATTCTGACACTTCTATTTCTGAAAGTTATCTTTTTACTGTGATAAGACATTTTAATTTTTAAACAGATTTATCTATTTTAGTGAAAATATTTTCTTCGTAGTTAATATCTTCAAACAGAAAATCTTGTTTTAAAACTACACTAAAAGCTGTACTTAATGACTAATGTTCAAAATAATATTTAGGATATTAAAGAAAATTGTGATATAGTTTCAACAATAAATTAATTTTATCAGTAATAACTGAAAAATTTGACATTATTATTAGTTTGCCACGTTAATGTTAATCAGATAATCCAGAATATTTTTTGAAAGTTAGTTTTAATTTAATTGATTTATCAAGGTTCCGCTGTGTATATTTATAATTTTTTAAAAAAATACATATTTACATATTTTAACTTGTATAATTGTTATAAAATAGTAATAAACTTTTAATTTATGATTATAATAAAAAACACACAAAATTCAAAACAATTTCGTTAGTTACATTTTTTCACTCCCCTCCCCCTAAAAAAAACCTGGATACACCATGGAATATTTAATTTATGTTTTGGCTTATTATTTCTTAATTTATCTTATGTTTCACGTAGATATGGATGGTTTAGATGAAGCTTTGTTAGAAATGGCTTATGGAGGTGACAAAGATGATAAATATTTTGAGAAGTTTAAAAAATCAATATCTTCAGTTCCTGAACAAATTATTAGGTATGTTAAAATATTTATATAAATAGCTAAGAATATTAATTTGAATTAACCATTAAAAACATTATAGGTACAACCGTTTAGAGTCACCATTGTGGATCTGTTCTAAAAGCATTCCCGAGACTAATGATATACCATCTTGCCAATATTGTGGTAATCAAAGAAGTTTTGAGTTTCAAGTATGTTAAGTCTAAACTAAATTACCTATAAAGTTTTAAATTATTATTTTATCATATTTTTAGATAATGCCACAAATTTTATCCTACTTAAAATTGCCAGAATCTTCAACTCAAGAATCATTCAACTTCGGTGTTTTAGCCGTCTATACTTGTCCTAAAAGTTGCGATCCTGGTCAAAAATATAAAAAAGAATTTTTGTGGGAACAGTGTCCACTATGATAAAATAAATGATTATTTTATAAGAATAATTCATATTCACAAAGATAATTTTCTTTACTTTAACTGTTTATGATGTATGTGCATGTATGTATACAAATCTAGATTTGTGAATAAATTTTCTGAAGTAATTTGATATTATTTTTGGAAATCCAGGTTTATTTATTTTGATAATCAATTTTTCTCAATTATAATGTAAGATATATTATAGCCACAACATATTAATCTTATTACTTGTAAATTGTTATTGTCTCAGAGTAAGGTATTATAATGGGTTTGTAATTTGATTATGTGATTAATAAAAGCTGTATGGTGTTTAGTACTAATAAAACCAATGAAATATTTTGTGTACACTGAGCTTCTTCAGGAAGTAATTAAAATTGTAAAACTAAACTACTATATTATATTAGTCTAATAAACATTTAAATTTTAACAAAATGTCTTTCACTTTTGGTCTCAGGCTCCAACCAATCAAACAGTAAAAAACTATAAACCATAATCAAAAAAATACCGTAACTTGTTATATTTATTAGTCTATGTTTAACTAAGTTTTGAACCGATACGGCGATACGTAGCAACAGTATCAATAATACTAAACAGTAAACTTAAAAATAGATATAGATATTATTAAAATATTAATAACTGTATTTAATTAAAATTTATATACCATGTACCATGACATAACATAAATTTTATTTTAGTGCAGCTGTATACTACTATAGCGTTTACATTATACATTATACAACACTCAAATATCTATAGAAAATATTTTGAAAATCTTATGTGCCACTGTTACTGCTTAGGCTGCTACCTAGCGGTGAAAATCACAGAAGCAAGAAACATTTTGTTGATAAATTAATGATTGCATTGATAATATATAATGTTGATAAGTGACTTGTGATAATGTATATTCAAACATGTGCTTAACTGTTTGATAGTTATTAGTTAATACTTGTAGTTAGTACCTAGTTAATTCTTACTAGTTAGTGGTTTGCTAGTTGATTATTAAGTATTAACGACCAAATGAGTAAGTTACTTACTGTATTTTAATTTTAATTTATTGGTTTGTTGTGTATATTTTTATGACATAAGGTATGTAGTATACAATTGTATTCTAATTTCAAACTTGATTTATATTTATATAGAGCAATATAATTAGTGAAATAATGGAAGAAGAAGTAATCCAGCCAGATTTTAGTGAACAAACTAAAAAATTGCTTAAAGATATCAAGTCTGGTATCTTGGAAGCCAAAGAATCGACGAATAAGATTATTAACAAACAGTTTGATGCATCTAAAGGCATAAGTTTATTAGATGTAAAGTGTCATACATTGTTGAGTTATATAAATAATTTGACTTTTATTATATTAAAAAAATGCAAATTTCAATCTATTAAAAATGACCCAACAATTGAACGCCTTGTTGAACAGCGAACTGTTCTAGAACGTATAAGGCCTCTTGAATTTAAAATGAAATACCAAATCGATAAGCTTGTTAAAACAGCATTATCTGGTTCCGTTGATCCTAATGATCCAGATCGGTTTCGTGCAACTATTGATGGACTAGCAGATGCTGAAGAAGATCATATAGAAGATGAAGAGTCTGATAATGATGAAGCTGGTCATCACAAATCAAAAAAAGTTAAGGATGGAGTTTATGTAGCACCTAAGGTTACAGCTGTACCTTATGATGGTGATGAGTCACGAGCAGTTAAAAAACAAAAATTATTAGAAAGAGCAAAAAAGAGAGCTTTACAAAGTTCTGTTATGCAAGAATTACGAGAAGAATATGCAGATACACCAGTGGAAGTGCAAATTAATACGGTTGGATTAAAAAATAAACAGTCTAAATATGATTACGAAAGGCAGAAGTATGAAGAAGACTATTTTACAAGGTATAAATTAATATTTTCACTTAAAAACTATATTCCTTATAGTTATATATTTACCTACAAAACATTTTTTTCCTAGGTTGCCAGTTACCAAGAAAGATAAACATAGAGCTAAGCAATTATCATCAATCACTCTTGGAAAATTAGGAAAAGAAGTGACACACTTTGAAGACATTTCAGCCCTTGGAGGAAATTTCAGTGAAAAAAGTGGTAATAAAAGAAAGAAGAAGTTCAAAGGAAAAAATTTAAAAAAGAAAAGAAAATTTTAGGTTATAATTTTAATTATGTTTAATTACATTGAATTAAATTAATATTAAAAATTCTAATTGCGTTGTGCTATTTTTATATTCATTTGATTATTGTATTATTGTATTTTCTGGTTATACAATGACGTGTATTAATATTTCATAAAATTAAATAAAGCCCTTTGCTTTGAGCCTTAAGGTACAGATTGCATATTTTTTAGATAAAAATAAATTATAAAATTACCAAGCCTCAAAAAATGAGTAATATTTTGACCGTGACACTACTCTGTCCCTCGAGAGAATGTGACTACTTCACAATCCTACAATAAATCCACCCGGACTGTTTCTTTTGTTGGTAAGGTCATTATAGATTTAGTATGTAGAAAATGACTAGTTTTAAATCTTATTCAGTATTTGTTCTATTAAGTAGAGTAGAGTTAATCTAGAGATAAATCTATATTTGACATTTTATTGAACTGAAAAAATAGTTAAACAAATATATTTTCATTATTTGTGAAATACAAAATAAATATATGTTGTATAATACCATTAATACCTGTTAAGTTGTATTGAACCACCAATATTTTTTTAAGATTTTTTATGTGAAATTCCCAATTTTTTTTAGAAAATATTAAATATATGAAAATCGACGAAATATGCAAAGTATGCATTTTTAATTTTTAAACTCAACATTGTATAACTTGGATTTCTAGCTTGGTCTGCTATAAATTGATATCATACAGAACAATATGTAACTCCTATAACTTCCGAACCCTACTCATATAAATCATAATATTGTGGTTTACTCGATGCCTAATGTATCTACTGCAAAGTGATACCCACCTACCTTTTATTTAGCGAGTGTTTATGTACAGCAAGTAGAAATTCTTTTAACCGTCACTGTCGGGACCGGGACAATGACGGTTAATCGAATAAACGGTTAACAGAAATACAAAACATACTTTTCAATAAACGTAAATATTTTACAACGTAATTTACAGACAAAAATAATAAATACTAATAATATATATGTAATAACACTAATAACAAAAATAATACCGTATTAAAAAATACTAAATAAAATAATCCGTCATCTTCTATTTTTTTGAGGCACGAGCTTTTTGAGCAGCCATGTTTTATATATTACATTTTTACAAAGAAGTAAAACCAGCGTTGTATTTGCCTCCTCTTGTACCTCAAACCAATCAATGCATTTTGATAAGTGATAACATTGCTTCTGATTCTGCGTGGCTAGTTGGTAGTTTTAAGTCAATCATTGAATCTTCGAAGTCGTCATCAACTTCTTCGTCAACGGCAGTGACATTAAAAATAATTTGATCATCATTCAAAATTTCAATGATCGTATTATTAACTTTTTTTTTGATGTTGTCCGATGACGGATAACAGAGAGTGACGGTTTATGGGTTAAACGAGTTTCTACGATAAAATATGTAATCTACGTTGCAGAAAAGTTGATACTTAGTAAATTACTATATAGAGGAGAATCAAACGATACACAAAATACCTCGGGTTTCTAGTAGCAAATTAGATCTGTCTGTACTTTTTTCAATGGGGGAAGAGTCGTTTAAAAATAGAAAAATTGGTTTTTTGTTGTCGCATTAATATTGATAGTATCAATTTGATACCTATTTAGCATATTACATTATGCGCAATTAAAAAGTATTAACTTGATTGAGAATTTGAGACGGAATTTAAAAAATCAAAATGTGTTGTTGAATAATTTGAATTTAACAATCTATATTAAATATTAGAGGGATGTAACTGTAATTTAGCAATAGGCAGATTTAAAGAATGTATACACTATACGATACATTATATACCCGACAAACGTTTAAGGGTATTTTACTCAATAACTCAGGAGTCAGGACAGTCGCGTTTTGAATTAAGTACATTTGTAGAGTCAAAGCACATTATTAATTTTTTTTTTCAAATCATTCATTTAAACAAATGTTCGGTCTGCAAAGTTCTGTTCAGTCGGGTTTATGTTTGGTTTCGTCTTCTACAGTATCGATGAGATGGACTGGATTTCGACTACTGAAGTCATCTGCATTACGATGTATCGCATTAAACTCCTAAGTCTCTTAGGAGGATAAGCGAAAATTCTTGAACAAGCTATATATTTGATGAATTGGCTACTCTATATTGGAGTTATTGTTAATAAGTATTAGTTTAGGTACCTACTTTGGACTTCCTCCCACAAAATCAAAATAAGATGAAATTTTCAGAAATACATATTTCCATTGCTATCCCAGTAAAAGTTAAGATTTTCAATTTTTTGTTTCAAAAATTAATGTACGCTATGGCCATAAATCTTTAAGCTTAGTTTGGAAATTGTACTACAATTGTACAATCCATTCCTCGTGAAACCACGTATACATGTATAATGTAATAATATTATATTTTACACACGTAAAGCTATTTTCAAATACAATGGTTTTGGAAAAAATGAATTCAACTTACCGCAGGTATTAGTGTATTACTAATAGCTTAATTAATTTACTATTATAGTAATATAATTAATATACTTGGTTAGGTACATCGGTTGACAGACCGTTTTTATTCAGAATCATTTTTCTTATGTGTGTTGATTTAATGATTTGTCATTGAATTCAAATTTACCATATCATACATAAATGATATAGTGTACTCAATGATAAGCTACACTATATTGATACATCGTACAGCACTGTAGTTGTTACATTCTGTCACCTTTTTTTAATATTAGAGTTCTAAACTCAGCTCGCTAACACCCGCTTCAGCGTGTTCCAGTTAGCTTTAGTATACCAACTTTGGTGTAAGCTTATATACTATTAATAAAATTAATAAATTCGTCATTTTACGCCATTTTTGTGGAAATCTGATTATTAGAGTAATAGAGTATAATAAATTACAAACGCGTATATAAATAGTGTAATAAATGTATACCTTCGTGTCATTAATTAGTCAATAGTGCAGAATGGCTAGAATGTAATGTGATAAACCCACAATACATACAAAAATGGCGGATATTGACTTCACCTAAATAAATAGTATTGTTTTAGTTACTAAAAAAACTTGGCAAAAACATCACATTCACCTCTAATGTGACTCACCAGTTACCAGCACTCCGTATTTTTTTTATGAACATTATATTATATTAGAATATTAGGTATCTATAGGTATTTATGAGCTGTGAGTTATTTAAAAATATCAAATCCAAATGAATATAAGTATTGTTTAGTATATAGGTAACAATTATTATTTTAATATTATAATTTCTATCAATATAGGTATCTACTATTTTCATAATAGTGTATACAGTACAGGGGCGGATCCAGACCAAGATAACAGGGGAGGGGGGTAGATTTTTAAAGGGCACAAATTAATTTTGATAAAGTATTCATTTAGGTTCATACATAAGTTTCTTTTCACAGTCTCGTACAGAACAAAAAAAAATATTTTTTGTAGTAATAGTAATAAAAAAATATATCACTATAATTTTGTTACCCTTGAAGTATAATTACGTTAAAAAGTAAAATCAGGGACTTCAGACTATTTTTTTGAGAAGAAATTGTGGGGGGGGGGGTGATCGCCCCCCCTTTGGATCCGTTACTGATACAGTAGTAGGTATTATTGGTATTAATGTATTAATGTATTAAACAGTTGATGCGAGTTTAGATTTTGTAAAAACATGTTTTTAAATACAAACTATGACGTATATAGTATATACTATGCAATATGCATGTACACCTCTATGCGTACAAGTATTGACTATTAGGTGTGTACTTTTGTTGTTTTAAATATGCATGTGCACGTTTGGAGTTTTTATTTATTTTAGGTAATCTAGGTGACGTTTTCACAGTAAAATTGTTGTCTCTCATAAAGCTATACACGAGTGTTACTATGCATTTTGCACTTAAAATATTTTATGACTATATAACATATAGTATATTATGTAAATGTATACAAATATGTTTATTTAGAAATTTCATGATTTTTAAAATTCTCATGTAAAAAATCACTGTTATATTAAATTATATACACACGGGTTTGATTCGAAGTATCATTATTATTATTATTAGTAGTAGTAGTATTAGTACTATTCGGATTGGCTACATCGTAAAAACAATACTAAAGTACACATACGCGTGGTACAGGGTGGGTGTATGATTCGTCGTGTAAATAGTGAAAAAAAATAAAAAAAAACCATATTGTTTATTGTCCGGTAAACATTGAGCATCGTGGATGCCAAAAAAACAGTCGCGGACGTATTATTTTTAAACGTATATTATAATTGAAAATGTAGATCTCGGCGCGCGCGCGCGCCGCCGCCGTGCCGAGATCGAGGACCGCGGCAGCCGCCGACACGAACGCGGCCGAGCGGGTGACCCCATCGCGCGGTCGTCGTCGTGCGCGGCGTGCGAAAAGGGTTTGTCGTCGTCGGCTTTGATTTTATTTTTTTGGCGCGCGCTGACCATCTGCCATCTGCGGCGGCCACCGCCGTTTTACAGTCGGCCACCGTCGTCGCGCGGCCCAAGGTCGTCGCCGCCACGTCATTTACGTATTTTCGCCTCCTCCGCATCTGCGCCCACACATCTTTTTCCCACCACGACCGGCCGGCGGCGGGTGACTGCTCGACGCCGCCGTCGCCGCCGCCGTCGCCGAACCGTTGCGGCGGTGTCACGTTTCCGAGACGCGTTTCGCTCGCGCGTTATACCACTGCAGCAGCTCTCAACGCCGCCGTCGCCAAGCGTGATTAGTGAAACGGTAGTGTCCACTGCCGCGCTGCTTCGACTTCATAATAATATCACCGCGCGCTTGAAGTACGGCGATCGCGGGTTCCGCCGGTTATTATGCGTTGTGGTCGTGATGGAACAAGTGGTCGCGCTCGCTTACAACAACGGCCCGGAACTGCAGCATCAACAGCAGCCACCGAGTCCCGTTGTCCCACCGCCGCCGCCTCAGCAGCAGCAGCAGCAGCAGCCGCCGAGGATGACGGAAGAAGAAGACGGCGAGGATCGCAGCAGCGCCGCGTTCTTCTGTAACACCGAGTACAGGTCTGCGCGCTTAAATTATAACAATGTCTCATAGGTTATAAGAAGTATAACGATTCTCAAGTGTTTGGTTCAGAGTTTTACCCGACCAATATAAGGACCAAGTGATCCGCAAGGACGGACACTTGCGGTGGTTTTCGAAGTGCTTAGGGTTCGAAAAGTTCCTCGGTGGCTATATTATCGTAAAATTATAGTAGGTACACTTTTATCTACTGTTCAAATCGTATTATTATTTATTTATTTATTTTTATTAATTAATCCGCGGCAACAAAAGCCATTGGATGGTTTTTATTCATTTGTAGCGGGGGGAGGAACGGTAGGTTAAAACACGTTTTTTGTATGTGTGGCAAAGATTTGTCACTAAAATCCCGGGTGGTCACCCATCCGGAAGCTAGCAACACCGGCCGATATGTACACTCAGAGCGTTTCCGCAGTTGAGTGTACGATCGCACCACACCAAGCCACAATCGTATTATTATATTACATGATATGCTCATTTCGGTTTCAAAAAGTCAAAAGAAAGCAGACGGGTCCATCATACTACGTACATGTTTATTATTATATAGTTGTACGTATACTTTGACGATGATGACGACGACGACGACGACGACGACGTATACTATATTAATTTTAATACCATTATTATGTTTGCATCGTGTGTGAAGACCGTCGGAGACAAGGCGTATAGTCGGTCACGACATATTTACCGTGTATTATTCTGACGTAGTTGCCGATATATTAAATTCACGACTTTCGGATCGTCCCACGCCGTATGTAAACCGCCGCGCAGGCTGGTCATTTGAAAACATGTGTATATGTGTATATAACGCCACAATATTATGTGCGTTTCTATTTCTTTTCCACTTTATTCCCCCACCCACAAATACTTAATAAAATCGCGACATATTTAAAAACTCATTTTAATAAAATAGAAGTGTATTTTATTATCCTTCGTATACTATACGCACAAAGTTTTTTAATCTGATATAGATAAATACAAATCACGCTGTTGTACTTTGATAGGATATGTTACACCACTTCAATATGTTAAAAGATTAAACTACATAATTTTATAACAGATATTATAGTTTTTATAATTTATCCATCAAAACGATTAAGATATGATCATCATTGTGCATTTTATCATAAATAGGTATAAATATTTGACTCAGATATGTGTTTTAGCTGACTAAAAATGTGTCTTGTATAAGAAATTAAGAAACAAAAATACATATTTACTCATAAACGCTTAAATGGCTAAAGATGTGAAAATATGCAAAAATAACTGTACATAAATGTTAAAAAGATTACTTTTAATACTATTAGAATAATATATTAATATGTCGTGACTTTGTGAGTCATTGTAGTATTTTACGAAGGAAAATGGCAAATTAAAATATGTAGGTGTTAATGCATTAATAATTAATGCCATTTTGATTTAAAGAGTGTCGACTATTGAAATAATACATAGCTTAAGGCGTTATGACAAATTATACTCACAATGATTGTGTAAAGGTATTAGGTGAAGTTGGTATCTATACATTTTTGTTTAAATTATAATTTTGCTTCCATGGCTAATAGTCATTATAGTTATATAAAATGTTTAAAAGTAAAGTTTCGTTATTATAACAATGTGCTAGTGATTTAATATTAATTGATATAGGCACGATATATCATAGATTAGAAACATACAGATTAGAGACATCTCTAGATCATATTCAAGTATATTGAAAATTGGCAAGATGATTCATATTCACGAATGTAGCGTATAGTTTTTGGCGTTTTTATTCTACAAACATAAGACAATTTTTTATTTTGTGTGTTTTACATATTTTAGTGCTATTTCTTAATATAATTTGAGACTTGGTTTATTTGTAATTTTTTTTTTATCAACATTATGGTTATACTTCTTTAATAAACGATTTTAAATTATGTAAAAATAAAAAATAGTTACTTTAGCTCAGATCGTTTTTATTGTATTGCACTTTAAGAACTTAGAACATAGAAATGCAACTTGCACTACTGCGATTCGTAGGTCATCAAAACCAGTGACCTAGCCAACATATTTTGTTGACTGTGTGATTCTCTTATTATTTTCATACAACTATGTGACATTATAAATTGTCCCATCACATTTTTATTATAATTTAATTAATATTTTATTAAATAAATAAATAAATAACGGTTAAAATTGTATAAAAATTATATTAGTTTGAAAATTAAGTTTTATGAAAATTTCAGATATTTGAGAAGTTTGAAGTCAAACATATATGATGAAACAATCTTATATAATTTGTAGTATTAATGACAGACATAATTATTACTAATTAATAAACTAGTGATGTATGTTTTTTATAATATAATCGTCGATTTAACTTATAAATTCCATCTTAGACGTAGGTATATAATTTAATTTATATTTATTTATACACTGATGCAAACACGAATATTGCATAATTTTTTCTTTGGCGTGTACATTCACATATTTAGTAGTTTATTACTAAATAAATAATATGAGAATGTACTTATAGTATGCACAATAAAGCGAAACGATTAACTTTGAGTTATTATGGTGTTATAAATGTATAATGATTCATTAATTTTAGTTTAAAACAATACATTATCATACACTACACACTAAGTCCATATAATTTATAAGAAGTATGCCAAAATATATTAAACATTAAACTCGGGCACTTAAATCGTTTTTTGTTTTTCGTAAGAATGTGATAGTTACAAATTCTCATGATTTAATCACCTGAATTACAAAATAAGTTTTGTTGGTAATTTTCAGTAGAAATTATTTTTGAGAATATCCTAATTGGCTTGTAATTTATAGTTCAACTAATTGGCCAAATGTATCCGTTTCATCTAAATTTTATTTGGACATAAAATACTAAATAGCTATATTATACCAGGTTATATACTTATATGTTAATTAATTGTTGATCAAAGTTAAAATTATCTATTTCTAGAATATTTTAGTAACGAAACAGTTTTACTCTAATTTTTATAAATTATTATTTGTGTTTCTCAAATTAATGCATCAAACAATTGATTTATGAAATATTTAAGTACATTAATTATTGATATAAAATAATTTTATTTGTTGAAATGTTTAATATTATTAGTTAAGATAATATCTAACTGAATTAATAAGAAAATTATATATAATATATATATAATTAATTAATAATAAATAAATAGATATATATTCTTACAAGCCTCATTTTAAATGAAAATAGAAATTGTATTTTGTGTAGCTAACTGGATACCATTTGAAATTAATTTTCTGAAGATTTTTTTAAAAATAATATTTTATTTTATATTAAGTCTATAACTTACTGTTATTGCAAAAATATAATTTTGGAAATAGTTCAAAATTCGTTAATGTGGGCAATGTTAATTAAATATAACATCTTACTGCATATATATTATGCCATTAATATTTTAATGTTATGTTTTAAAACATCACATCATTAAAGAGTGCATTTTGTATATTGTAGTGCGTACTGCGTACAATAATATATATAACTTTAAACTTATATAAGTACATGGTTAACTTTACTTGTCTAGTTGTTGGTTGTTGTTTACATTGAACAGATCATTTTGTGGCTTATATTCAAATAATGACGTTAAATTAATGTAGGGCGTAGGTACAGGGTGTTCTCAGAGGGTTTACTATATAAATTATACTATGAGATATGAGTATACCAGTTAGGTTACATATACGACATATATTATTATGTTAGGTAAATAAGAATATATGTAAGACGCTTTATACTAAAATAAATTAATAAATTATACTAATATACCATACATTATACATTAATATAACAACATACTATAATGTGTAATGTTATTAACGATAAACCAGTTAGATCTAACTCCTCTAACTAATAATTGTATGTAAGTGGTTACAATAATTTTTATTTTACAGTTTTATCCATTACAACTATCAAACAAATAGTTATGTGCAATATGACGTCAAACCACAAAATGATATCACATTACAAGAAGGATTTCAGGACGATTTATCTCAAAGTTCATTTAGCAACGACACTCCACCAGATCAGTCTGATACCAAAAGACATTACTGCGAATTCACTGGGTGCAAAAGAACGTACAGCACTGTGGGAAATCTCCGTACTCATATGAAGACACATAAAGGTGTGTAATATTAGAATATTAGTGCTATGTAAATAAAATGTATTATGTGCGTTTAATAGAAAATATTTTATTTAGCAACTAGCTTTACATTTGTTAATACTTATTATACACATTATATTATATTAGAATACCTATAGTACGTGATAATGTATATTTATTGAAGTAAATTATTTTTAAATTTAGTACTTAATATTTCATTTTATAGGTATTTAAAGATTGAACTTTGTAAAATTGTTCTTATTAAATTAACTTAATTATGTGATGAATTATAGGTAGTACATCTCTAGTTGTTATGTCTATTATAATAATTATTATCATAATATTAGCATTATCTCACGTCCATTATAGTAAAATTAATAGTAAAATATTGGAATGTATTTCTATTTACACCTTTTTTTTGTTGGTACCTTTGGAATTTATTAATATTTTTTAAAAATTAACGAAGATTAATTTTTTGCTAATGTTTAAATATAGATATATGTAAAAACTAATCAAAACTGAAAAGATAAAGTCAATTGTATATCATAATTTTGTACGAAAACAATTCATTGTATATTTATAATGATCGGAAGAACCTATTGTTTTAATAAAGCAGACTTTTTCAAGAAGTAAAAAAAAAGTTAAAAATGTGTGCAATTTATGCAATTATGCAGTAACGCCAGCAACGTTATGCATTTATAAAATTTCGATGTGTAATGTGGAGGAATATAAATAAACAATTTTAACCATATTTAGATAAAATGAGCCCCAATATCAGAATGATTTATTCAATACAATGTTTCATTAAGGTTTAATTTTTTAATTGGTTTTATTTTATACATTAATATATTACATTTTTAACTGATTGATTATTTACTATTAGGCGAATACCGATTCAAGTGTAACATAATTGACTGCGGTAAACCATTTTTGACGTCATACAGTTTAAAAATTCATGAACGAGTGCATACCAAGCAAAAACCATTTGTTTGTACTAAGGAGGAATGTCAAAAAGCTTTTAACACCGTTTATAGGTAAAGATTTCGATTATCTCATTCAAGTTATTTCAGTAATCTTTTAGAAATATGATGGACCTACGGTTATTTGTAGTACAGGCTACGAGCTCATCAACGTTTGCACACTGGTGATACTTTCGATTGTATACAAGCAGGCTGTGGAAAGTGTTTTACGACTTTTAGTGATCTAAAGAAACATTATAGAACACACACGCAAGAACGACCGTACAAGTAATATACAATATTATGATATAGTATTACAATAATTAATAATCAGCATAGATATTAATATCACATTGATCTTGACATCTTGTTAAGTATTAACGATAGAATTATTCAAAAAAAGTGTTTGCTATATAGTTTACATGATATTACTATAATATTTTAATAATTGCAATGTATGTAGACAATTATAAATATAATTTTGAAGAAAATATGAGCATATTATGCATTTTTTTTTATCATGAGTCTGGTTATTGTCATGATTTTCAGATGCGCAGAAGAAGGTTGCGGTCGAGCGTTTACGGCCAGCCATCATCTAAAAACGCACAAGCGGACGCATTCGGCTGACAAGTTGTACACGTGCGACCGACCGAATTGCAGCAAGTCGTTCCCAGGAAAAGCTAGTCTTAAAACGCACCAGCGGAGTCATGATATTTGGGACGAGTCAGAGACCCTGTCAGATTTCGCCGATGACTTGTTACAGCATTTCGACAGTGAAACCAACAGCACGACTTCGGAATTCTTAAAATACCAAAGTATGCACTTTTTGATTGTTCGAAATCAATGATACAATTAGGATTTATTTCTATGTGCATATGTGTGTGAGGGTCTGGAGGGATGAGACTTTTTTCTCAACATGTGTTCGAGTTTAATAGAAATATCTAAGTGAAGTGTATATTTCGTATACGGATATGTATTTGATGACGCCAAGACTGAGTTATCAATTACAACTAACAAGTTCTAATGGTGTATTATGTAATTGTAATAGAAAACAAATTTCACATTTTCAGAGCATTGGGTTACCCCTCCTTCCAACAGCCTTACCTACCTAACTGTTTAGAATAGTGCACTACATGTTAATCGGTTAAGATATAATATTATCGATATAATTGTTGTTCGCAGGTCAACTAGTCATACCGCTGTCGAAGGCCAACATCGAAGCCCTAAAACAATGCGAAACGGCCGAGGTGGAGGTGGATGCATACCTCTCAGGTATTGCGATACGGACGTTCACAGGGGCGGGCCCGGATTCGAGCACGGCCACCGTGCAAAAGATGATCGTGGCCGAGCCGGACGACGGCATGCCGGTAAAGCTGTCCGTGGAGTGCAACGTCGACGTACAGAAGGTCGGCCAGGACGCCAACGGTACGATCAGCCTGTGCGTGATGGACAACGGTGAGTTGATGTCCAGCCTGCTGATGATGCCGGTGATCAACGGCGCCAGCTACGAGACGGTGACGGAGGACGACTCGAGCCAGCCGCCGGCCATGTCCATAGCCACGGAGACGGTGCAGGAACTGCAGTTTGTCGACGAGCCCGTCCGGCAGACAGTGACGGCCGTCGAGCAGTCGGACGCCGAACCGGCGGGGGCGGCCGTCGACCTCATACCGTTCGACGACATTCTGGTGTCCAAGCCGGACACGGATTTCGCGGTGTGCGAACCGCACCACGGGGTCGCCGCCGACGAACCGCTGCAGGTGGCCGAGGAGTTCAGCGTCGAGGAGCTCATACTCAGCCTGGCCGACGACGCGGGCCAGTGTCTCGACAGTTCGGTCGCTTCGCTCATGGTAAGCCCACAGCTGGAAGTGTTCGAGCCCACGTTTCCCGTGCCGGCGCCCAGTCTGCCACAACAACCGGTGCTCGAGTCCGCTTTTTCTCCGGACGGTAACTGCGGCAGTCCCGCCGCTGCAGCTGCTACGGCCACCACCGGTGCCGCGACAGTCGCCGGTCATCCGGCCGCCCCGACGTCTTGTTCGCTGACCGTGGCCTGCAACACCCGCAAACAGCTCAGGAAAGTGCTCGAACACAGACGACCCGCGAGCATATCGCACTGAAGTCCGTCACGATGCACAGAAGACTATATAATATATATATATATACAATTGTTAAACATATTTTTTGATGGATAGACGGCGAGCTAATAATATGGTCCCTTAAACATTATTTGACGTCACACGATCGGTGGCCGATTAAATTTATTTTTGTGAACGATTAAAATAAATGAATGTCGTATGCGACTCGGCGTAAACGCGTATAGGTGTTAAAAATTAAAGTGCGATTAGTTATAACCATATAATGTCCGCTAGGAAACGTACCGGTAATTTTTTACGACGAATTATATTTATTGTATATTTTTATTACTAAATTAGTTATATGTTTTTTTTTTTACTCGTTTATTATGTTTTTCATAGAATTGCCTAGAAAAAAAAACTATACTCGAATTTTATGTATTAGTCATCGAAAAGAAGAAACATTTAGCTTATTACGTTATATACTTATTAAGAGTTCATACTTAATCTCTCTATAGCATTTATGATTTAACTTTATTACATTCATCTCTTAACCCGTTAAATTACTGTATTTTAACATGTAACAAGCTGTGATTTAATAACGATTATTTAGTACATTTTTTACTATTTTCGTTATGATTTTACACATTTTTAGATAGTATGTAGATAACTTTGTACCTATATTTATACCTATTCAACTACATATACGCCGTATACCTACATCATACTAATGTCTATAAGAAGAATTTTAGAGGTAGGTAGTCTAGGATAAGTTCTATACATATTATAGGTAGGACTGATTGTTTGATATGATATCACTCTAACACTCAATGAAATTAATGATTTATTTTACTTACTACTGCATTTATATTCTAGTTTAATTTAAAAAACATCTCTTTAGTATATCTTATATCGTATTAATCTTAGACGAAAATATAATAATTAAAAGATACGGTTCTGGGATACTATATTTAAATGACATAATATTATATTATAACTATAACTCTAACATAATAATACTTATATAATATGTTATATCTATATTCTATACATAATTTATTTTGAAAAAAAACATGTTTGTGTCGAGAAAAATTATTTTGTACTGTCAACTTTGTATGACTAACCATGTAATGATTTTTTGACGTTAATACATAAACTAAACTTAATGTAGTAAGTAATCAAGATCGGGACCGAGCTTACTATTATTTATAACCTCGAGTAGGCTTATTCTACTACAGTGCCAAAATATTTTTACCGGAATTTAACTCACGCAAAACGAAAGTGATACTCTAGTTTCGAACTCCTTACTTTTTTTATTTTGATTATTGTTTAAAGTGAAAGTTTGTTATTTTTGTGTATTCATAAATGTATTTTTTGTAGTCATACAAAATAATGTTGTAATTTTTATATTACTGATATTTAATAGGTGTAGTCTACGTATTTTATTGTAGACGGATAATACCTCGCTCATTTAATTCATGTTTTTGTTTATACTTAATTTCAACGTGTATATTTGTTGTTTCAAAATAAACAATATTGACTTACATTGAAAAAAAAAAACGTTAAATTTTTATATATTATGATGTAGTAATAAATAGGGTTTATGCGCAAAATCATAGACATGAAAAATGAAATTGAAATATATTATTTTTAACTACAGTATTGCCCAGTTTGATGTAAATACTGTCAAGTCGGGGAATTTATTATTTCTGAATATACTTTTTTTAAAGTTTTTCTGTCATTACTTTACTTTGAAGGATTGCATTAAAAAAAACAAGTAAACAGATACGCTTGTACGTGAATAATACATTTGGTTGCATTCAAAAATCGCACAGTTTATCGGTTATTTTATAACAAATGACTGCACACTATTTTTAGTGAAAAAAGTGAAAAGATAAGATTATAAGATATTTACTATACTATAATCAAGTTTTTAGTTGCCACTAAAAAGTTGTCTATTTATTTTTAGGAGCATTTGTTTCAATTTCGGGAAGAATTTTTACGTGACGGAAATCGTATAAAGTTTTTAAATAACGTCGGCAGTCGGTTTCAGCCAATCAAACGTTGAAAGTTTTAAATTTTTTTTAAATTAATATTTAAAACTTTTGAATGTATACAATTTTGATGAAATATGAGAATAATGAGAATAAATAATTAATTATACATATACATATGCGTTTTTTGCTTATCGACCTTTTTGGGGTCGAAATCATAACTGTGCGGTTTTAATCTACCAAAAGCGTGCGGTTCTTGGAGTCAATGGTACATTTGATATGTATATACGTATTTGGTAATAAAAAACAAAATAATTTAAAAATTAAAAAAAAAATTATATCCTCGATTATTAGTATAAAAAGATTATACATTTATCGTATATTGTATAGTTTTCAGTATGTAATTACATTACTTAAATTAAAATATTGTAATGTAGCTTCAGCTTTTGCTTTTGATATATGAATTTCGGCTACTTTTCCACAGTAGGTATAATTCTGTAGCTATACTGTATTGATACGAGCGTCGTGCACAGTGGTGCAACTAGAAAAAAAATTCGAGTGGGGATTAAATTATTACAATATAATACGTACATAAGATAAGTACATAGGTTAATATACTAGGCCTCGGAGAAATTTCGGGAGGGGTTACAACCTCTTAACCCCCGCAATAAAATAAACTAGTAAAGTTTTTTGTGGTTTACATCACTGTATTTCACAAAAAAATCGTTTAATTTTATTTATTTAAAAAGATCAAATTCGTTAAATTGAACCTGTTAAATACACGAATTTGACGAATAGTGGGAAATGTGGAATAGGGAGGGGAAAAACGAAAATGTCGGGTTACAGGGAGACTTATAATAGGTCCTGTACGGTTGCAAACAACATAAAATACTATAATGTGTATACTGCAGCTACCGGTACCGGCACGACTGTCGACAGCCGTTCTGCGGCTATTGGTACACGCCGACGCGGGAAACGACGCGGCCCGGGTGCTGACCAAGTCATCATTGACCGCAGACTGCTGTGCATCGGGATAACTGGCCTTGAAACAAATATGTCAGTAGTGCCGACACAGCAGTTTTCAGGCGCACTGCAGTTGCGCGACATCGGCATTGACCTGATGCAGACACGCAGGCACGACTGACTGACAGGCCGATCATTCATTATACGGCATACAATACCTGTTCTGCGGTCGACTGCGACTGCTCATTATACGCCGCGTACTCTCGGCGACAGAGGAACGTTGTCGGTGAACAACGGATGCGGCGATGTTGCAGTACATCGTTCGTGTATACAGAGCAATGTCGCCGCCGCGCCGTCATCGTTCACGATATCGCAAACTATATCGGCTCGCCGTTCGTATCGAGTATTGAGATAGTTTTGATTTGCGTGAAGAGCTTTTCATGTTTTCGCGTTTGTCTGGTATTGCATCAAAATGACGAAATAAATAAAATTGATTTTATCGAATTCAGTTGTACACACTTTTAGAAATTAAATACATAATAATTTGTTTTAATCTTGTACAATGGTCGTCAATGACCAATGATCGTGTTTTAATTTAAATCTTTAAACATCTAAAAAACGTATTCGATAATATATGTCGCTCATATCTATAGGAAGAGCTCTGAATACGGAACAATTTAAATAAATTACATTTTTATGGTTACACATTTTGATAATTTTTATCGTGATTATTGTTTAAGTATATCTTATTACAATGTGCATTTTACATATTATCATACTATTATAGTTTATCTTATCCGTTGTATCTCATTCGATAACCGATTCTGTTTTAAACAATAATACATATACGTATATGAGTTTTCATACATACAAATGATATATCATTTTTCCATTTGCCTTCACCCCTCTAAATAGTAGACAGCATTTGATGACCGAGAGGGTCCGGTATTTAGAGGTTTCACTGTGAATGATAAATGTAGTGGCTTAACTTAAAAAATTAGGCCCGGAATTAAAATTTTCAATTGCCCCCCTCATCCAGGCGTTGTATAGGGATTATATGTCGTAAACCTATCTTTCGATGATATACTTCTACCTAACTTTGAGAACTCAAACGACTAACGACCATAAATTAACCGGTTATGGAATAGTTCTCAGTGTCGGTTGCACCGCCGCACTGATTCGCCTTTTAGATGTATATATTATATACAATTGAATTAGATCAATGCATTCTAATGCTAACAACACTAAGGTTGGTATTTCGGCAATACAAACTTGCTATGTTGTGGCTGGACCAAAGAGAAAGAAAAATAATGTATTGTCACCCTCTTTATGGCTGTTCTCAAGTCGTAATCAATTCATCGTTATAAAATGTATTTCTACGTACTCTATACCTATTTTGAAGAATGTCCGCTCCACATGCATAGTATATAGAACTGTAAGTGTATAATAAATCGCACTAAGTACAGTAAGCCACGTACCGTGACCGGGTAGCGCACAGCGTCCAGCAGTATATGCGACGTGGCAGGGCACGGCGTATTTGCCCATCACGCGAGACGTGACGCATTAAACGCCGAAAAAACGTCATCGCGGACAGCGCGCACGCCGATAATATGCGGTTCAGCCGACAGCCGATAGCTAACGGCCGCGCGCCGGCCATGCGTCTGATGCCGTCTATCGTACAGCGATATTGCACGTGGCGTGCAACGGACGGACGTATGCGTGGAAAATGATCTCCCGCGTCGACGTGGGACCGTCGCCCACAGCACGTTGACGAGTACGACCGGCGCATGATAGTTTGGTTCTATGGTTATTATAACATTATAATATTTATGTACCTATATAAATATATTCGATTTGACGAGCTCCAATGAATCGTCCGCCGTCCATTAGACTTCGCGGTTAGTCAGCCGGTGGAACGCATAATCTTTGTCAATATCGATATTGACGACGACACCACGGACTCTGACGATTCTAACTTTACAGGGGTGTGCATATTAGATATATTGTATTATTGAGTACCGTGTGGGTCACTGTTATGAGTGTGCTCAGTTTGAATTCAATGATATCGTTGTATATCATACTCTATGGTTTTTTTTATATATTTTATTTGATGTATTATTATTAAATAAGGCCAACACGCATTTGTAAAAATGTTGACTTTGCCTTTATAATGCTACAGATACTTTCGGTGTTTTTGTGACCAGTGTAAAAAGATTGCGAGGTTAGGTTAGGTTTTATCCAAATCATTTTATATACAAGTTTACATACCTATACATCTGTCGTGGTTTAAGGCGTTGCTACAAATCTAATAATATGGTACCCACTTCGGAAAACAAAACTCCGAATTGGAGTCTCCGACTCATATGATAATTTTGAATTATAATTTAACGCATCCATTATAGTTGTATACGTTATACCTATTTAATAACTTGGTAAGGTCGACATTTAATATACAGATGGTCTATTAAAATATTGTATTAAAAAAATGTACACTTTAATGAGCTTGACGTAAATACAAGTTACTCTAAACATGTAAGAACTACGTGAATGTGTCTACTCTAATCCTAAAAAAAAAAGTAGCTAATAGATTATTCATAATTATTTTCAATAATATATTAGCAAAATCTTGGAACTTGTGTGATAGTTTATTATACGTATTGTTATAATTTAAACATATTTTATAGGATAAATTCTCATTTTCTAAATTCTCGAATTTGGTCGTGTACACAATATCATTATCGAATACATGCTATTCATTCACACCCAATACTTAGTTTGCCGAAACAATATATTTTGCGCGTACAACTGGTGAAGATGAGTGTTCTTTTAGATATTCATATGAGTGGTGTGACACATTTATTTTATTATATCAGACTACTCAAAACCAACCGAGTTTTAGTTATAAAGGTTGAAGATTTTAAAACTAGTATAATTTGCTCAAAAGTTAAAATATTTTGAAAATTCTATAGTAAATTTATAAAAAGCAAATAATTGTATAAACATTAGATTAAAATTTTAAATTTCAAATATCTATAACCGTTAATTATTAATTTTTAAATTTCATAAAAAAAAAAAAACAGTACGTTTTAAAATACACCGTGTACTTTTGTTCAAATTTAAAAGTAAAAATGTTCTAATGACTTCAGGTTTTCTATGTGGCATAAGATAACAGTTGCTCTTTAAAAATAACCATCATGTTTATGCACATGCACGTGGGTATTATACAAGTGAATTCATAGTGGGTACCTAGGAAACTATAGCTTCGTTGTGTATGCTTGAGCTGCTTTAAGAGTAATCTTCAGTTTACAGAAATAAAATAACAATTAATATTTATTATTGAGCAAGCCGTTCTCAAAAATAATGGTATATTTAACAACAACAACAACAAAAAAAAAAAAACAACAAAGTAGTTAATGTACTAATGTATAATAAGTATTTCAGACTCATATTCATATATATATATATATGTATAGTAAATCGAACCAATAATAATAATATACATCGTAAATAAGTTGATGTTACGACTCATATTATTTGTAAATACAATTTATTATAGGTATAGCGTTGAAAGAAATATAGTACACTAATCGAATCAAATGGTATAACCTATCACGGTAAAGTGACAAACGCGTTACATAACATATTGTTTTATACTATTATACATGAATTATATATTATAATATACTGCAGGTACATTATGATGGGCAACGTGTCATCCGCAGCGAAGTACCCGAAATATAGATATATTATAATATTATTAGTCCATCGTGGAAAATAATACATAAGAACGACTGCGTTTCTGTTCGGAGAATACATTTTTATTACGCAGCATAAGATATTGCGTTTTAAATGTTTAATTTAATACAATTTAGAAAGAGCGAGAAGAGTAAAAAAAAAAAAAAAATAAATAAATAAATTACAATAATTTTTTACCTACCTAGCTACATTATAACATGATAGTTAATAATAATTCGAAATAACCGTATTCGTCGACAATTAATATTATAGAAAAAATATATATGACCGGTATTATATTAACAATAATATTATGACGTAAACAACGATAGTATGATGTACACAATAACAATCGATATCAAAACATAACGCGTTATATTAATTATACGTTTTAAGTAGGTAAGAGATGGCGTGCGGTGTACGTACGACGTACGGCGAAAATACGATACATCATAAAGTCTTTCAGAGGGGCGGCAGCCACGTCTTGGTCGCGGCCGGGAACAGATCTCTGAGCTTGTCGTTGAGCTCTTCGTCCGGCACGACCGACAGGCCCTCGCACGACCTGGCCACCTTCTTGCAACACTTCAAGTACTCTTGAATGGTTTTGATGGCGGCCCGAGCCGAGTCCGTGTCGGACGACGGCGACGACGACGACGACGCAGACCGGCGGGCGAACTGTTGTTGCTGCTGCGGCGGCGGTCGGATGCCGGCGCGCGTTAACTGCCGTGGCGACGGCACAAACGGGAACACCCGGACCCAGTCGCCCTCCGAATCGGCGGGCCTACTCCAGTCCCGGCCGTTGCCCCAGACCGGCGACGAGAAAGGCGCGTTGCACAAGTCGGCGGCTGCTGCCGCTTGGGCTGTGGTCGCACCGCGCTGCTTGCCCGGGCCGTACAGCGTTGATTGCCGCGCGGATGACTGCGTCTGTGCGGTCGACGTCACCGCCGCCGCCGCCGCACCGTCCTTCTTCGCGGCGTTCGTGTTGTTAACGTTGTTGTTGTTGTTGGCGGCGGCGTTGTTGTTATTGTTGTTGTTGTTGTTGTTGTTCGCCTTGCGTTTCGACTTCCACTTCTCCGTGGCTGCGGCGGCCAACGCTGTCGGCCGTCCATCGCCGAACCGCGGGCCCGACGCCGACCTGCACGCCATCCGGAATAGTGACAGACCGGTGTTGCACATCGGCAGTCCGAGCAGGTCGAACATGTCGTGCAACAGCGGCTTTTTCACACGATTGTCCACGTCGCAATCGTTGCCCAGCGCAGGACTGAGGTTCACCTGTAATACGCGTTTTTTTCAATCAGTGACGGTCCAATAATGTAAATACATTGTAATATAGTGATGTGTTGTTATATGTTTTAAATAACACCCCTCTCAGTCAAAAACATAAGTTCCGGGATTTTTAAACCCATAAAATACCTGTTGAATAGGTAGCAGATGTGTACTTGCAATGTACAGCAATAGTTGTCCGTCAATTATTCTGTATTCACAGTATTAGTTAGGTTCATATTATTTCTATCGCAATTTCTATTGCAGTATATTGCCGTTTCGGGATTCACGGGTATTAGTCAGGGCAAAAAAAAAACGTTTATATTATTTAAATTAAAATCGTCAGAACCAAAGTTGGATACGCGTGCTTAAATTCCTCGTGTCTAGCGCCAATGAAGTATTACAGAATAATCACCATAAAAAAGATAAACGGCAAAATTACGAATAATAAAACACAAAGTCAACTCAATAGTGTTCATTATATAGTGCAGGGTGTATATTTGAAGTTTTTAAGTTTAATTTTTTTTTTGTCGAATTAATTTTGCTGAGTAACATTTTGAGTTTAAATTGTTTCAGTTCTGAAGGAAGTTTCAGTAAAGATTTGGGTCACTAAATAAGTAATGATATTTATGTCTATTTGTGCAATATCAATAGTTAAATGTGCATAAAATCAGTCATAAAAAAAAAAAAAAATACTATTTAATTTTTATGTATTAAATTTTTTTTATGATTATAAGGTTTACCTGACATGATAGTCTAAACTTATTGTTATTTAAATGCAATTTTTGATTGACTTATTTTTATATCATATAAGTTATATGGTTATGTGTATACATTTTATGTATCACGGGTATATCTGCGATGCGCTCAGAAACTATTCACTCGATTTTTATGAAATTATAATCAATGCGTGTGATTTGGTCTCTATCATGAGATAAGATAGGTTTTATCCTGATAAAGATCTCAATATTACCTTTTTGTTATGTAATACATCTTTCAAAAATTGTAATATGGTTACTCATAATTAGGGCTATGCGACTATTTTTAACGAATGATATATTACAGGTATAATCGGTTAATGGATTGAAAAAATATAACGCTGGGCCGGACAGATATATAAACCTGAATGTTGGAAATATCATCTATACGCTAAATCAGAAAAATTCAATTATCTTCATGTTAAATGTTAGCATTAGACAACAAAATTTAGCACGGATGCATTTTGTACGGGAAACGAAGTGCACAGGATTTAGTTAGTATATATATAATGTATAATATTATAGATTGTTTCATAGTTAGTGCGAATATTGATGAAATAATTTTAATTAAGGATGTGATGAACCTTGAACTTAAATTTTATTCGAACTTTCGAACATTTAATTAATTAAGCATATTTCAAGTGTAATAGTAGTAAAATGGTGTTAAAACTGATTACTGAAATATAACAAATTTGAATTAATCTTTTATCATTTTCGAACATTTTGAACTTGATTATTCGAATCGAATTGTTTGATGTTCAAATTCTGATTTCAGACTTACATTTTTTATAAGTTTTAAATTATTCGAGATTCTTAAAATTCAGTCCTTGAATACCTTGATTACTAAGTGTATTTTAACATGGTAACATACCTCCAGAAGCCAAGGCTTTAGATCAGAATCGACTAATATGTCAAAACCATATAACTCGAAACAATTTGACGTGCTCGGTATGCCTGTACATTGGCTGGCCAACGTGAGACTAACGAGAACTGATATCTTTTGCCACAACAACCAATCATTGACACCGGCTTGGCGTATGTGCTGTCGAAGTTGTTGGAATGTCCACTTGCATCCTGTGCAAATGAAAAGCGTACGTTATATTATAACCATATTAAAAAAAAAATAACTAGAAAAAAAATAAAAAATAACTAGAAATTGCTATACTTCCTTAGTTGTAACGTTATAAATTAGTACAATACTTTAGATGTCTATATCTATATTATATTTACTATGTATCATAATCAAATAATTATTTAAATTATAACTAGTTAGTATTTGTGCCAGAAAAAAGCATGTCTCAACGCTCACGTTAAAAATAAAAGTTAACTCCAGTTTTCAGTATAATAATTATGTACCCAGTCCGATTTTTTCTTTGGTTTCTGAATAGTTTGGACCCAGCTTATTGATCGAACTATTGGTCAGGTGCGCAAAATGGTTGTCGAGGTTATTCAGCGAATACTTGTCGGTACTGAAACGGGTCAATCCCTCCCTGTAGACGTATATGGTGAGTGGATGGAATGATGGTACCAGAACGTACAGCCGCAAATCATACTTGTATCCACCAATGAGCATAGGATTCTTCACGTACCTCTGGACCACGATGTTGGTGTCATATACGAGCTCACCAATTTGCTGTGAACATAATAATATTATAATCTATGCATAATTATGCTATTGAACGATAGAAATACAACGAAACGACATTAAACGATTAAATTATAATGTTTATTATGTTAACCGTGATATTATTTTTAGTATAAACATAATATAATGCTTACCGAAATTAAAGATATGCCTTTTCCTTGACTTTGGCCAACAGGTTTGCATATCCAAATCGATTTTTCACCGACGTCGGTGTCGTGACTACATTCGGCAGCTAACTTTGTATACTCTAATGGTAGGTTGTAGGAGTCTGGGCTGATAGTTCATAAAGGAGGCAAAACCGAAAAAAAATAAAAAGTATTTAAGTTAAGTATATTGACTCAACATAAAAAAAAACTTATTATACATGAAAAACTACTTTAGTACAGGATGGTTTTCGTGATGTCACAACATAATATAAAAAAAAAACACATTACACTATAGTCCGTAAATAGCTTTTAGTTTCCCTTCCTGATGGCACAATTTAGATAAAAATATGTTATCAGGCCGGGAATTTTCCTGCCCCTTGTGGTGGCAACAACCAGTCGTAAGTTTTATGACCATTTAACATGTCACGGAAAAATAAAATTGTACTATTGTTCTATGAACAAGGGCTTAAAAAATAACGTGCATTATGTATACTATTATATGTGCCGTTTATGAAGAAATATATAAACAAACACCTGAATGCAGATCGCGTGTGTGACACGTGGGGGATGATAATGCTCACCCCTATCTAGGTAATTTTTCCCATTGAAGAAACCACCCTCACTACTTTACAGACACGTGTAATTGCATATATTAGGTATTTAATGACTATGTTACCAGTGAAACCAATGGATACCAAAGACAAAACATTAATACTATTATTCGCTACTCGTACATAGTTAATATATTATTCTTGTATTGTAATGGTGTTTTATTTTTTTTTAGATTTAACAGCTAGAAATTCCCATAACTGATTATAGTATATTTTTAATTGAATTTTACTTGATAATTGGCTGTAGACTTCAACAACATATATTCCATACATATGATCTTCAATGGAAAATTCTCAAATTTTATAAGTGATGACTAATTAAATTTTAAAATATACTTAAATATAAATACATAGGTACATTTTAGAAAACATTCACTCCACAACACTCAATAATGCACCTACTGTATAATTAGACATTAGTATTATGATATCATGACCCACTTTATTTGTTTATGAAAACTTTCCACGTCAGTAGCTTTTAGTCACGACGTATTACAAAGGTGCTTGCATATTAATACTCACAGGTACAACTATGGTATTGTATGCTTCATTCACCATAGAGTTAATAGAATGCAGTATGTTAATATTTTATAAAAATCATTGCAGTTTATTTTATTTACACGGTTACATGGATTTTTGAATCTATATACTTAGTCTTATTTTCTAAGCTTCGGCGTAACTATAAATTATAATATTAAGTACAGAGGAAATAATTACAGATTTGTTTCATAAATTATTTTTAACTAAATAAATTATCCACGAGTGAATTATTAACTGTATTATATTATTTATATTATAGTAAAATAACGTAGTAATATGATATTATGTTGATCCATCTCATTTATCTGACTTAAAAATATGAATAAAATAATGTTATACTCAGATGAAGTACCACCGAAAAAGTACCGTTGAAAAATAGTTCACATAGTTAAATCTTTAAACATTATATTGATTACATAAATTATTTAATAACAAGTCATTGACTTAAGTCTTTTAATAAATTAAATAAATAAATAAAGTAATAAAGCTAAAATAAATCCTTTTATAGGAATTTAAGACTTTACGAAGTAAGAGGTAAATAAACTGTTGTGTATAAACGGTACAGTGTTTATTTTCGTGTTGTGTATCGTACCACCCCATAAAAATAATAAAAATATAACATAACGTTATTTTTTTGTTTTTTAAAACACAAGACATATTTCATATATGCAATATGAACACTTGCGTGTATACAATAATTGTGTGTAATGCGACAATACCTACCTATCATATTGTATCTATATATTATATAATATGTTCTTAGTTTTTTTTATATTATTATTATTGTTTGTATTTTTGCCTCGTACAAAGCATATCAATAATTCCATATAAAGTAAACTATTTTAATGTCCATTACCTGAACCCGAATAGTGAAGTGCCGAATATATTCTTCATGCATTTCAAATACCGCCACAAGTTGTCCTTCCGGCATAATGCTGATCCACTGGGTATATGGTTGTTGAACTAATAGACAGTATAAGAAATAATACACTATTAGTTATTACGAATACGTACATTGACATTCAAGTACTGCGTTTAGTTTAAAATAATAATTTTATTCATGCCGAATCTATTGTAACCGTTATCTTTAATGGTATCCCGAGTGAAAACAATTAAAATGCACATATATTAACATACGTAAATATAAATCGATTATTATAAAATTGAATACTTAAGTGTAAGGAATATGTTTCATAATAACTATGCATTTTTTTTTCGTATACACAAACTTTTGAAATATTTAAAGATAGTCGTTATATTAATTATAATATTATATTATATAATATGCATATTAGAATTATTCCATAGTAAAACTAGAATTTAATTTTTTTAAATAGATACTAAATATTATTTTTTTTATTTTTATCATACTTTCACTTGAAACAAATAAAAACTTATACATCGTATGTAATGTAAGATTGAGATGTGTTTCTACTAAGTATTGGGCAATGTTTAGATATCTGAAATGGAAAAAGGGGCTAAATTTTTTTTCAAAAAAAAATACAAAGTATTTATTGTAGTATACAAAATATATTATGGTCTTTTTATCATAAAACAATTAACCCAATAATAATAATTATAGATACAGGGTACTTATAGGTATAATTAAAGTTAAGAAACAGGAATAATTTTTTTTTTCGTAGAATACGCGCATAAATATGATGAATAATAGTTTAAAATTACCGCCGCTACAGTGATATTGATATATTAATACTGTCGACCACGACGTACAAATAAGGCTTTACAATTTTTTGTACAAATGACATTATTACATAGTTAATTATATACACAATACAGGCACAATATATAACGCCAAGTGTAGTTTACAGCGGAGAATTTCAAATTAAAAAAATACTACGATCATGCCGTTTAACGATATTAGGTATGTCAATTAACTATCGTTGTGGAAGATTAATGTAAATTGATATATATATATATATACGAGTACATTAAAAAGTAGAAAACTTGGACATTAGGTATACATAGACTGGCATTTTTGGACAGTATGAATAATAACATTTATTATACGTGATTGACAAGGCAATTTATATAATAATAATTATTATAATATAATGTCTGATTCATAGCGGACAACGTGCATGTTTTATAACGATATAATTAAATATTAATAATTAGTATGTTTATATAAAACTTAATTATAGCGTCAAATTGTAAATATGTATCAATGTATCATATATATATATATATATATATTATATATGATGTATAGATTACATACATATATTAAATTTATGAACAGAAACCGCATCGTTTAGTTTTTGGCGCACAGACGTCAAATACAGCTGCGTTCAATCGATGCGTTAAAAGAAATACGAGTATATATATTCACTCGGAATCGGGTCAACTTACGCGATCTTTGTGGACAATGTGTGGCGGTGAATAACATTCACACACATCATACAAGAAACAATTTATAAAAACACACGCTTTATATACCATATTCCGAACATACCTGCCATATTTTCTGCTGTTTATAGTGTGACAACGAGAATCCGGTCGATTTCCACCATAGATTCCAATACTCGTCCGCCGGCACCGACCATGCAGAATCTCCGCTCTTAGTTCCTTCGTATTCTTTCCAGCCACGTTCTTGGCACACCTGTGAACAATAAAGCAAAATAAGGAAATAATAATAATAATTACAATCAAATAAAAAAAAAAAACTATAAAATAAGAATACAGGATAATCGTATATAATCCGATTATTTATCGAATGTGTGTTCGCGCACGTCCTGTGCAATGTTCTCGCATTCTTCACGCCGTGGCGTGTAACCAGTAACTACTACCACCACTACCTCCACCAACACTCATCCAAGACCCAGTTGACTTCCGACCGACAGAAAATAAACATTGCGGTGTGTGGGTAACTACACACACACACACACATACACACACACGCAAACACCCTCCTGCTAACTTTTATATGATAATAAACACTAATTGAAATGTTTAGACTGTACTGCTTTACCTCGTCATCGTTATAATGTATTATAGCTAGAAATATCTATAAATAACATTAATAATAATAATAACAACAACGTCGACGATCGGTGTTTTTTGCTGGTCGTATAATCACGTATTAGCGATTATGGGGAAGGAGTGATTCATACATTGTCGTTGGAATTGAATTATCGTAAAAAAAACTATAATGCAAGTTTAGTACTTTTTTTTTTATTATTCGTTATAATAATGTGTAATTTATACCAGGGCCGGCTTAATTCTTTCAGCGTCCAGTGCAAGAATTATTTTGGCACCCCTCCCTCTGATTAAATTTCAATTTTTACATCTCTCACAGTCTCACAGGCCATTTTGATTTTGGTGCATTGTGCCGTCATACACATCGATCGTATCTAAAACCGGCCCTGATTTATACATACGATTCGGGATTAAAGTTTACATATGAAACAGACGCGTAATACACACATACACCTATTAATAGTATCGAACTCGATGTATTATATACAAAACTATTACTTATTATTGGTAAGTATATATTACATATATTGTTTACTTAACTGACTTATCGTGCGGTGAACAAATTGGACCACACCCTTTACTTATCCCTTTATTTATTATATATTAATATGCGCAATATGCAATGTGTAATGTTATAATAAAAAAATTAATACATTCTTAAATTAAACAATATTAACGAATTAATAATAACGTGTAACCTGGACTGTTAGTTGGTGGTTCTGGTGATATTTTAAATTTATAAATTATATGCGTGTGTTTATTATTTTGTATTTAAATTTAATGTACAAGTGTTTTATAATAATGTGACATACTGCACGTTGGATTTAATAGCAAAGACAATACAGCACCGTCAGGCATCGTTAAACATAGAAAACAATTAATCATGGTTGTACAAATATTAACTAGTTAACTATAATAAATGGGTAATAGGCCTTAAAACGATGGCCGATGAATACAATAAACACACTAAAATAAAAGAGAAAATTATTTAAAATTAAATAACTATATTTTATTAGTACTGCATAGATACAAGTTTCAAATTTATTAAATTGATAATGTTATTGGTTATAATATAAATATTTTATAATAATAGTGTTTTTAATCAATAATAATACTATTAAGCTATCCTAAGAATAGTAAGAATCTTTTACATTTCGTAAAATGTCAAATCAATTAGAACGGAGATATTTTACATATTTATTTAAATTCAAACCAAACATTATTAAAAATCAATAATTTCAAATTGAATGCTAAGCAAATAACTTTAAATAAACTGTTATAAGGTTTTTACAAATACTATAGATTAATCTATAGTATTTGGTTTTTATTTATTAAGATTATGCATTTGCGTTGATTATCAATGGAATAATATTACTAACTTATAGAATTTACATTTTAAACTAACTTTAAATCAATTTGGCTATTATGGAAAATGTTCTACACATAATCATGTATAATAAATACAGAATATGTACCATTTAAAAATAAGGTAAATTATGTTGTGATAGCTGATGGTTTGATTTTAAAAATATTACAGCCTATAAATGAATAAAACTATAATAGAAGTATATTATAGATAGGGCACAATGCGCGATGCATTTTTGATGTTTGTGAGTATAATTAAATTCTAGTTTAAAATTGTTCATTATAATATTATGTCAGTTTCCATGAGCTTATTTGTAAGTATATATTTATCAGTATAAAGATACATACATGAAGTAAATTTTATTATCTATAGGTTTAAAATATGTTTAAAATCACAAAATAAAATAAAAAAAATATGAAATTACTTTTTATTAAATTGATTCTTAATGATAATTTATTATACAATTTTATTGCACTAAGTCTTTATTATACTACTTATAATATTCAAAAAATTATATGTTCAATATCTTTGTAGTTATTAATATAATTCTGTAAATATCTATTATATTATTTTTAGTTAGGTACTGTACAAAGTTTAACATTTTAATTTTCCAACTATAAAACAAATATAATTAATTGAAGTATAAAAAGTAAAAAATATAATAAGAATACCTACTGAATATGCAGTGAAAATATTTTAATGATCTAGAAATGAAAAATATAAGACGCAATACCTACTACAACAAATAAATTAAATGTGTATTATGTGGCTTGTATATTTTTATTTTTTTGCCTAATGATTAAAATGTATCTATTTATAGTATATAACCGTACACATGGTCGATTTTAATTTAGTGATTTTAAAACATGTTTTGTATTGAGTTTTTTTTTTTATCCCTGCTTGTGTGTTTGCGTCGTATAAATGTATAATAAGATGTTGTCTTAGTCCAATCGACAATTTATTATTCAAAGCAACATTCGTATAATCGTATAAGATACCAAGGATAAATTTCAATTTATTGAAGTTGATTTAGCAGTTAGATATAAGATATGTTTTTTCATATTAATTCCCTATTGTAGTTCCATACGAAAATACGAAATCAAATGTTGTCTAACGATTAATCGAAATATTTAGACGACAAATTATGCCGTCAAGGCTAATTCTACACAAATATTATGGGAAAATATTAACTAAATGTAGGGAACGATGTGCATGCCGTACGTAAATAACAATCCTGCAAGTTCCATTAATTATTTTCCTACTGAAGCGGTTGTAACTTGCAAATATAATAATTGCTGTTACGATGTAGTTAGGTTCGTGACATTTAATAAAGGGCAAGAAACCTACAAGGAAATATATCGTTTGAATTTTGTTAAGAAAAATATTAGAACTAAATGAGAGAATAAAGCATTCCTAGAAAATTAAAAGACAATGCATAATATATGTATTATCGGGGATAGAAGTATATTAGTGCACTTAATTTCGAGTAGGTACCTATTTAGTTCATTTATTGTTTTTTTAGGCAACACCGAAGCTAGTGGAGTGTGGAGAAAATAACACCTTCAAAAGCCAACGCCCTATGGATTTCCTATAAAACGGCCAGCCGACTGGAAAATATTTTTAAAACAGTAGGGGTTCCCAAAGGATAGATAGTATGTAATATATATGCTACCGAACTTTACCTGTATGAGCAGAACTGGGCCAGTGCCGTTATCGTTGACGCGGAATATGAATGGTCGGTCTTCAGATCCGATGGATGACATATTATTGTCGATCTTCTGAAATTGTGTAATTCTAATAATAATAAAACATAATACATATCGGTACTCATACATACATACATTATATTAAATGAAAATAACGCAGCAGTGTATACTACATACGGTATAACAGTATATCGTTTATTAATTTACAATAGGTATATAAATATATTATTATATTGTAATTTGTTGTAACTTGTAGGGAAATCATATTATAATTTATAATAACGAAACCGATACGCGAATAACCGTTTCGGAGTTCGGTCAACGGTGAAATGACCGGCTGGCTGACACTCCGACAGATGCACGGCGATGCGTGACGGTGAAAATCTTTGGTGGAAAAATAATAGTTGTAAAAAATAAAAATCATGTACGTTCTGTGGAGATAATATTTTTGCAAAGTTACTACCTATATTATATTGTTGACAGTTACCCGCAATGGCGTAAATATTAGGCCAATGAAAAAAAATGTGACTGAATTAAGGTCCCAAAGTTTAGAAGTATGCTTCTTTCCTGGACGTCACGATGTATAATCGAAATCATTAACATTAACTTTTGCATAAAAATGATTTAATTTTTATTTTAAGTACCAATTAATACTAGTATTATTAATTATCAAGGTTTCAATGTAACAGCCAATGTAAATTTTAAGATTTGTACACAAATTTTTTATAAAGATTTTATTGTTTAATTTCCGGGTAAAACAGCGATTTATGGTAGTCATTCTAAATTTAAGATTTTGAGTATGGTGAAAGTAGAAAAATTGGTTTAAAATTTATTTTCAAATGTAATAATAGGTAATAGCTATAACTGTACACAGAAGTGTATGAAGTTAAATAAAAATTATACTTTTATAAATAAGTAGGTACTATACTACTCCTTTTGTATCTGATACAATCATAAGTTCAAACATATTTTATAATACGAGTATACTTAATTATTGATGCATTGTCGATGGGTGTGCCACCAGCCTTCGGAGTTCAAGGAAGGAAATTATGTGCTTAGGTAACATATAGCAATAATGTATATGGTGACGAATTATATACTAAATTATTATTTTCAGAAATTTTGGGTAGCAATAGTGACTGACATTTTGTTTAATGAGTAAACTATTCAAACCTTATCCAATTTTGGTTGAATAGTTTATACTGTTTATAGAAATCGACTGTAAAAATTTGATGACTAGAGTCTATATTCTATAGGATATTATTATTTATTACTATAATTAAATCACAAAAATTATTGGTTTTTTTTTTTATACAATTAACGATTTTTAAATATCAGATTCAAATCTACGGAATAAGTAATTAATTCTTTTGACAGAATCAACCTAGAATAGTTTGAAATAATATTTAGTATGACCTTGGACAGAGCACTATATTTTATGACAAACATCAAACTTAGGAAATGTATTTAAGTGTGTACCACAGATTTATCAAGATATGATTTTGATGTGGGCAGAATAACTTTAGCGTCTTTTGTATATATTTTAATAAATAGTATATATATATACTAATGTTTTATTTAGTTATATATTTATTTATATATTATATATGTCTCTCTGACTCTCCAATCTCCATTAATCATGTTTGTTTGTTAATAGTATAGGAAATAGGTATACCTACTTACTATTTGGTATATGTATTATATCAATTTATTGTAGTGATTCAATTAAAAGTCAACAATATGACAGGTTCAAAATCAAAATAGAATGTCAGTAGTCTGTATGATTTAGCTAAAAATTGATCTTAAACATAATAGGTACGTACTACTTATATTATATTAATGTATCATAAATTCATAAATAATAGTTATACTTGTATTAATGTATTTGCTTAAATCTAAAATATTAGTTTTTAGAAAGACCAAGAAAAAAAGAAAAAAGTAATATTACTTATACTTAATAGACATTTTTTAATGAAGTAAAATAGATTTATATCAATGATATAATACAAAAAATGAATACTTTTACAAATAAAAAAAAAAAAAAAATATTTTACATGTTAGTTAAACATGCAATGTACTCGACTGTAAAATAATGTACGTAGGTACAGCAACAATTCAAAGAAACACTCAAAGTTGATTAAATTGTACAATATATTATGTGAATACTTATTATCTTTTTACTAGTATAAATAATACCTGGATATTTATTTAAACGTAGAGATTAATTTATATAAAAAATAAAAATGACTTTACATTTTAAATGATGTTTCATTTTCATATTAAATTATACAAATGAAAAAAATTTATTCCAATTTCTCATATCTAATAAAAAAATAAAAATAAAAATAGCAATATTAATAATAGGTAACTAGCAAAATTAATTCATGATAACATCAAATTTAATAGAATGTCAGATATTAAAAAAATGTCAAAAAAAATAACTAAATTTTATTTTTATTGTAAATAATTGTTATTTAATCATCATTCAAATATTTGAATTTATAATGGAATGTTATACTGTTAAAAATGTGTAGACAAATTTCAATTAAAAAACTAAAAAAAAATGAATTATTTATTTATTTATTTAACACTTATAGTTACTTATGTTTTATCTTTGTTATGATATAAATTATATAATTAAATTCTACTTAAACATTTTACTGTTAAACTTAAATATCATATTTAGGTTAATAGATTTATTATTTAATCATAACTAAAAGGCAAAACTTTATTATAGATAATAATAATTTATTTTATTGATATTTTTAAATATAATAAAAAAAAATGATATAATTTTGTTTTTTATTTGTGTGTAATTGAAGAAGTTCTTCAAATATATTAGGTATTGTTAAATGGTTGGATTCAAATTCATAGTAAAATATTCTAAAATACTTATAAAGTCTATGAAAGTTATGGCAATCTAATTTGACAGCACATTAATGCGTTGACATAAAACGAGCTTACATATTGTAGAAAACAGATCAATACAATCAACTTGGTATAGCTTGCGGATAGCGGATACATAAAATGAAATCGCATCCTAAGAATATTCTTCTGAATTATAATTTACCAAACTAATCATCTGCAATGCGTAACCATTAATTCGAAAATATTTTGTAACAGTTACACCTTTAAATAATTATAGATTGTATAGTTTTTATAAATTAATAACTTTTTCGAAAAATAAAAAATTAATTTTTAAAGTTAAGTGTATTGAGTTTGTACCATTTATCGCAGTAGTGCACCTATTGTGTTTGTGCGATGATAATTGTAAAATCCAATCAACAGTGATAATTGCAATTTCGTAATAGTCGTAATTAATGTTGTAGGTATAGGTATAATTATAATATAACCCGATTTTAAGTAGCGTAAAGCGTATAATACGAACGATGTAAAATGGGTCGCTTTAGATATATGCGTAAGTACAGAGGTATAATATGTGTGAACATTGTCGTTTGTTCGTCAACTCGAGTATGATAAATGATAATACACAAACATGTGGATCATAAAAATATTGTTTCTATTATTTTTAAAGTCGTGTAATATAGTTTAGTAGGTATAGTAATAATATACACACGAAATACGAATATAAATAATAATATTGCTACTGCCTAAATGAAGGTCGGCTCCGTTCACAAATAGATATTGGAACGGCATATAGGTAAAATTAAAAAAAAAAAAAAACCAATTAATTCTTCACCTACAACAGTCAAGCTCGTGCTCCATTTATATAATATTTGTACGCCGAGCGGAGGTAGTTTGTGGACGAGTCTGCCGATGACGATTATTGCTGTATTAGTAGTATTACCGCGTGATCGCGTAAATCGCCAACCGAATAAACATTGTAAAAACGGACCAAAAATCAAAACCGTTTTACCTAATAATATCTATAAAATAAACGAACGAAAAATACACATATACACGCGCGGCTAGCGGACCGGACGACACGGCGCCTGCGACGGACAAAACGGATCGAGCGAACGAGAGCGGTGTACGCGTGTGCGCGATGCACCGCGTCGGCAACACGTGTGGCGGCGGCGTCGGTGGACGCCGATACCGACGGGCCCTGTTCGCGATTCCATCCGCACCGAGTCGTGCGCGCGCGCGTAATAATTATCGCTTGGCTGGCCGGGCGGAGCTGCAGGAACCGTTAAAAACGCGCGTTCCGGTCTTGCGGTCGCGGGTCCGCTGAGAAATTCCCGGCCGTTTGGTTTCTCTATTAAATTGGCACCGACGACGTCTCTCTCGTCTACCCGACGGCACTCGGGTATGATATTAGTGCCCTGGATAACACTATTATTGTTAAAAAAAATTATTTTGTTTACAAGGAAGAGGGGAGGAAATGCGTAAAAATGTAAGAAAACGATTTTTGCTGGTACACCGAAAAGAGCGTTAAAAAAATGTTAAAATAGTGTGCACTGATGTAGGAGAAATAAATACTTTTGTAAATGTGACATTTTCACATGAGAGTATGGTGGAGGGGGGAGAGTAGTGAATATTTTTTCCTTAGCACCATTGAAGATTTTTTTTTTAAATCCACTTTTATAGAACACTACACACCATATGTGTTGTCTCTGTGCTCTGTCTTTTAAACGTACAAAATAGTAAAAATTTGTTTGTAGAAGTAAAAGTATTAACTATGGTCTCTTGTTAGTCTTTCACCATATTTTAATTTTTAAGCGATTTATGAGCATTTTTATATTTTAATGTTTAATATACTCATAATTCGCTTAAGAATTAAAATATTGCAAATGACCAACGAAAAATCACAAACAGTGTTCTTACTTTGAAGTTCGTTCATAAATCAATTCACTAAAATGTGCTATGTTTGTGAAACGGAGAAAACACATGCGGGTGCGGCTACCTTTTAAGCTACACAAGTTAATTTTTATTGTTTATCAAAAAACTATTTCAAAATTTGCATTTAGGGGCAGATGAGATGTATTTTATACGGAGCTACTCAGATGATAATGACTTCGGGTTTGTTCGTAACGCGCAGCATCCGTTGCGAATCCGGATAAAGCGCGTCCTGTGGTGTGTTGTCTCGATGCGTTTATAATTTGCATCTCCGCACTGAACCGTTGTGATCTGCCCCGCACAACTTATTATAACTCGTTACATCCGCAAACATAAATCGATGGAGTAAATGGCGTTTGGCACCACAAAGGTCTTATTGTTATACTACCGCTTCACTCATATTTTTTATGTATTATTATTTATTATGTATACGTATTATAAGATATATAGGTACAAATAGAGCTAATAAGTTACTTATCTTTATTACAGAATAAAGTTCCCGTTATTATCGAACTTTCTGTATCGAATCAACGGTTTTATAATATAAAATAACGCACAACGCACTCGGCTACTTTTAGATTCGATTATATAGCTGAGTTTCAAAGATAGAATCGGAAATAAAATATAAATAATCGGAAATGCAAAAATCAAATAAATGGCAATAATAATATTATAATTTTTCATATACTCTTTAAATATGTACATTTGATTATTTTCTAGCTGTTACCACCGCCGCATTCAGACCGTTTAATCCGATTTCGTTTCGTATATAAATATAGAATGCGTAGTACTTACGATTTGGGTCAAAACGCACGATCGAGCAGACAATAAATTACTCATTCCACTACTTGTTTATAAAAAAAAATTTTAAATTAAAGAATAAATAGTTTTTATCATTTTTATTTTTTATTTGTATTATTGACGTTGCTGTAGTAGTTATTATCATATGAATTATGAATATAAAATAAATAATAGGCATTTAAATATATATTATGTTTATGTGCGTGTTTTATTTTTTAATTTAAACGAAGTGGGAAAATATCCACGTTTGACGTTTGAGAGGAAATTAGCACTATAGAGGAAATATCCTAGATTCAAATTTAATGAGTAGTGGGATCTAATGATGAGTTTCTATAGTGTAACAACTTTACAAGTTATTATTCTAGTTTAAAGTGTTCTTAGTTTTTACCTTGTTCTAAAATCTAAATACTAAAGGATGGGGCATCTATAAATAATATAATATAGTATAATTTATAAAAATAATTCATCAAATTATTATTGGAACTAAAGGGATTTTTAAAATTAATAAATATTTATTTTGAATGATACAGCCTTTTAGTATAAAGATACGTTCGCTTTAATTTATTACTTACTTACTTTTTCGCGTTCCGACCACTCCCCCAGTCCCAAAGGTGACGGATTAGAGATTAATGTACTAATTAAATAATAATATGCTATTTACATTATACAGTACATATATACCATATATGTTTTTTATGAACTAAGTTAAACGTTTTAGCCGTTTTAGGTATCTTTGGAGTAAAATGTCTAATGTGTAAATTTTTAATCTATACCTAGACAATTTCCGAACTATTTCAAATAATATATTATATTTTGTATGGCTGAACTTAATATAACTACCGTATAGGTATAACGACCATTGAGTAGTATGAATAATATGATTATTGACTGTTGAGGATTGAAAATCATTGGTTATGACATGAATAAAATAAAAAAATAAAGTGCTAGAGTAATATCTGCAACTATAAGTAATATTACGCACACCTATATTATGTATTACGCATTATTATTAACTAGTTAAGAGTCCTTGGTGGTTTTGAAATTGATATTTTAACTGGCTTAATTGTTAACTGTCTTATTGTTCATCGATTATCGAGTAATAATTATAAACACTAAATTGTAATGTTTTCATGAACCATATTAATATATAATACCAATTACAGTATTACGATTAACTAATGGACACGAATACTCAGTTCGATTTTTTTTAAAAAAAAGGCAATATACATTTCATTTTAAGGACGTCTTGCCTGCCATGCAAGGTCACGAGTCACGACTGTCTTGCGTGGGGGACGACAAATACAAGACGGCCATGGGATTAGAAATGAATTTGAAAAGATTTCAAAATTATAAAACTGTTATCTTTAACAATGAATTCAGGATTGAGTTCTACTATAGCATTTGTCTTTTGCGATCATTGTATTGAATATTGATATATAAAACATTATTAAGATTAAACAATGTATACTGTAAACATATGCATATATAATTATTATGTATACAAATTTTAATTTTTAAATAGAAATAGGTAATCTGTAAATTATTATTATTATTATTATTTTTTTTTTACAATAAGCGTAGAGCGGTATAATATAGTATGATGGCTGATTGATAAAAGCCACCCAGCGGTGACAATTTTTTTAAACTTGATATTGAACTACGTATACAAATTAACTAATAAAAAAACTAAAAAGATCTTATACATTGATTAATATATTTATTTATATTATTTATTATTGCTATTGTTAGAACATTAAATTTAAGTTAAATTAAGGTAACGAACTAAACACATTGGATCATTAAATGTGGAATGATTTAAAATAATATCATTGAGAATTCATAAAAAACGCATAGATACGCACAATGTTAATCGAAAAGTAACTGTTATTATTTCCGTGACTTGGCGAATAAAAGCATATCACAATGTGATCGAATCACGACAAAAATTCACGTCACGTCATAAACATTGAGGCATATAACTATTATAAGACTAAGAGTTTGTTTATATAATAATAACTATAATAAGACTAAGAGTTTGTTTATATAATAATAACTATAATAAGACTAAGAGTTTGTTTATAATACCTATTACCTACATGTATTAAATCAATTCAAAACAGGAAACGGTTAATACAGAATAAACGCAGTATTTCATTAAAATGCATAAAAAAATTATTTTAAGCTACTTCTTATTTATATAGCTAACTGCATAGTTAATATATTACTATTTATTGTTGACCAGTGATCACTTATCTAAGTTTTAAATTTATTTTTGAATAATAATGTAGTTATTTTCTTAGCAAGCTATTATTGACATGGAATTTTCAATTTCTATTAAACATTGGATAATATGTAATACAATAATACATACCTATGATATAATATCTTAGTCTACCTAAAAATAATTCAAAACAAAATCGCACATGTGCCATGTATACTTTTTAAGTAGGTACCTATTCGCTGAATAGTTAAAAATATCCATAAGCTTTTTTGCGTAAAATAATATTATTTGTAGTCTCGTAGACCATAGAGGTTATGTTATTGTTATGTATACGAGTATAATCTACAAAAGGTAGTTATTGCACTTATAATAATGCTTATTGTTAAAACAAACGAATATGTTTAAGAAATGGGTTACCATAATAATTGTAAGAAAAATATTTATTTTATACATTTATTTATTGTTGATTTTAAGGGACTATTTATTAAGTACTACGCAATTTATTATTATTATTTACTTTACGAATGTCTATCATTGAACTATGCAAATAATAAATGCATACCATTATTTACGATAAATATTTATTAAAAATTATCATTCTTTTCAAATAATTAATAAATTAAATTATAATAAAATAAATAATTTTGTATTATTTCATAAAAGTTAAAAAAAAATGCTGATATCCTCTAATATGATGAATATTAATTATTTATAATACCGGGGAAGAGCCACACAATTTTATAAGAAAATCATAATAATATAATATATTATAGTTAAAATTGAATACTCTAATATAAATATGCTTACCCCGATTTTTCTTTTTATGAATATGTATTTTTAAATTTTGATTTTTGGAAGTTTAAACTTTTAAGTAGGTACCTATACAAGACTAGATTTTACTGAAACATTTATGTTTATCATTCAAGGAGTAAATGTATGATATTAACTACTTTTTTTTTTTCAAATGAGAATCCTTCCTTTTTGCTGTAAATTATTAAACAAATGGATTTTTTGTAAATGTTAATGTATCTAATTTAAACAGGTAAGTTTTTAAATTATTTAATTTTGTGTATTTAAATCTTATGTTACTAAGCCTACATTAATTGGTTTGGAAAATATGGGTGCTATGATGATTTAAACTAATTTATCAAAATTTTATAACTTGTAAAAAATATCTAATAGTTACTAAGTAACTATATTAGTATAATAAATACTAATTTTAATGATACACCAATTTTATATTTCTGTAAGACTATAACTCAGAAACTACTAGTTTAAATTTTGATTTAAATACTTACATACACACATTTTCAAAAAAAAAACATCTGTTTATTATTTTACAATTAAATAAATTGCAGGTTTTCATTTGAAAAAATGGAGGTGAGTATGCTTGGTGAATCGTTGTATATATATAAAATATTTAATTACTAGTACTTAATTAATTGTATTATTTTATTATTAAAAATAAGAAACTAATATAGACAATAAATTCATAATTGTACAAAAATTAGATAGAATAATTAAAACTAGTTGTTACTTGTAATTTGAAATCAGAGTATGCAAGTTATCTGAGAGTAATGCAGCTAATAATAATTAACATTATGAACCTAGAAACGCGTATGTATAATAATTAAGTTGAGTAAGATTTGGAGTAAAGGGCGGGAAATTTAAAACTGATTTGTGATATCAAGAAAAAATAGTCAAAGTTGTATATATAAAAAAAAAAATATCGATTATACAAGAATCTTCCGCTCTCGAATGGCCAACATGTTGAAGTTTAAAAACATATGCACGTATATTGAATGTATAATGCATTTAAACACATACTTAAACGTCAAACCATTTTAATGCATATACCAGGGGTAGCGAACCTTTTTATTACCAAATTTTCCAGTCATTATTTTTAAGAATTTTTCACGTGCCCAAAGAATGTTATATTTTCTAAGGATAAAAATAAAGTTACAGATTTATTATGTATTATTTTATTGAGTAGGCACGCCTTTTTTTGATATTATAATTTTTAAAATGTATTTAATTTGTTTCTTTGAATTTCTTATAAGTTTAGACAAGTTATAACTAAAACTTTATAAAAAGCTAAATTGTTGTTAAATTTCAATTTTTTATGTGCCATTGAAATTTGATCAACGTGTCACTTTGGGCACGCGTGTCGTAGCCTAGTAGGTTCGCCACCCCTAGCGTATACAATAAACAGTAGAACTCCGATTATCCGGACTAATTAATGTCAAGGGTGGTCCGGATAAACAAATATCCGGATGATTGACGTATGATATATAAAGAGTTATAAAATTGTATGTACACATTTATTATTAATAAATATGTAATATAATTTAAAATTCGTAACCATAAACAAATAATTTTAATATATATTTAACTGAAACAAAACAAACCTTAATTATAATATGTGACATTGTTTTAAACCAAAAAAAAGCTTTTTTTACTCGTCCGGTTAATCGGACGTCCGGATGATTGGCGTTCGGATAACCGGAGTTCTACTGTACTATTATACTAATAATACATGTTATGGTTAGTGTGGAATACCAAGCAATGTACTATGTACCTGTACATTTTCCGTGAAATGTGATTCGTAAATTGTAACAAATTAATGTTTATACAATAGTTTTATGCTGTAAGTATGTTTTTTTTATTAAATTTGAAGTTCAATAAATTATTTGCAACTATAATAAATAAATATTACATTTTATACAACGGTCGTCGGCCATAGAGACATAATAGTATAGGAATCTGCGCATGGTATACGCAAAAAGATAACTTGTGTGCATCTTACCAGTTACCTTGAAGCATCGTCCTCAAATTATAATACAGGAGACTCGTTTTGTCGGATCGGAACTGATGCCCCTCGAATGTATGTGGCTTGCAAATATACGTACACGACTACACAAGTTTCGTTTCATCGGAATTTCGTTTAACGGTGTTTAGACATGTATATTTAAGAGGATGTCGCACTCGCATGTGTTGTCTCTGTCTTACACACGTACAACATAGTAAATTTTCGTTCACCAGTTTCAATAAGGTAATTTTAGTTTTAATAATGTTAATACAAATTGACTTATCATCAAACTTTTAGGTAAGAGGTAAGAACATTATCTGTGTTTTCTCGTTGGTTTTTTATATTTTAATTTTTAAGTGAATTATGAGCATCTTCAAATATTTAATATTTTTCATACTCATAACTTACCAAAAAATTAAAATATTGTAAAAAAACCAACGATAGAACACAAATAACGTTCTCACATAAAAGTTTGATAATAGGTCAATTCACTCTAACATTAAAACTAAAAGCACCCTATCGAAACTGGTGAACCAAAATTTACCATGTCTTACTAACGTACATCATACCAAATTTGCGTTTAGCAGAATACGTTTTATGTTATTAGATTTAATATCATTGGAGTAAATTTATCTACTTAAAGGTAAGAATATTATCTATAAGGTATCTCATATGATTTTATTAGTGTTATCATTTTAGAGTAACCAAGTGAGTTATAAACATTTTAAAGTTGTAATTTAAGTGTAAGTGATGTAATTCATTTTAAAAGGATAATATCAATAAACGGCAACACGTTATTGATGGACAGTTTGGTTTGATAGAAAATCGTTGAGAATCGATATGGAGAAAAGATGCGAAGTAAAAATCGGCGATGATCGTTTTTTTAAGACTGACCTACGGACAATATTTTGGTTACATAGTCGTGACTCGCGAGTAACGTAAACCATAATATAGGCAACTATAGTCTCAACCACAGAAGACCAAAAGTCTTATCTGTGGTCTACATTATAACGATATATTTGCAAGTAGGCTAACCGCGATATTTCCATCGTCAACAATCAGTCGTAAGAAAACTGGTCGATGACGGTGCCATTAAATTACCGACCAAACTAAATAAATGTTGTTTTTTTTTTTTTTTTTAATAGAGGTGTACTACAGTGTAAACGTGTAATATTAATACAATTACATCGGAACAAGTTATCTAGGTATCAAAATCAAAACATATATATATATATATATTTGCGAACTTTATCATTTCCTGTCCGTCATCTGTTCCCGAGGATTATGATCTGAAGGCGGCAAACACACCATGTAGATATTACTAATATTTTTTACAGGTTTCATACAGGAATACTAATAGGCGCTAAAACTTTTTTCCGCCCCATACCTACTTATGTATGTAAATTGTTGACAATAAAAGTAAATTTTTTACACGTTTTATTATTAAATATGAAACGAATCTAAGACAGAATGACAAACAGTTATTTACTAAATTATATTCCTATATGAACTACCTAAATAAATATTAAACGAACTTAAATCGTTGTTTCGTGTAGTGATTTTTTATCCGTCTACGTGATTTACAAACATTAGCAACTTTATTTACTCAATTAATTATTAATATGCGTGGTATAACACAGATACCATCTCAATTCCCATACCGATTATTCACTAATTTTAAATTATGGTTCTAGGCGTACTGGTATACTACGCTTTGTAATAATGTGAAACAATAATGAATATACAATAAACAGCAGCGATGTTTCAGCAGCCTGAGTTTTATTTCAAGAATGGGATGCTGGTAAAAATAATAAATAATTTCTATGTGATATATACATTATACATATTCGTATTATAAAATAAAGAATAGATACTGACAAAATTAAAGAAAATAAATCACTGCAAAAATATAATTTATTATATTTCTACAGAGCAATTTAAATTTGTTTAAATCGATTTCAGAAAATATATAGGGAAATGATGAATTTTGTATTTACTATTTTTAATTACAGATGATAATAATTTATAATATCGCATTAGTTTACTGAAAATGTTAACTAATAATTATGAGTGGCATCAGTTTTTGTTATATTTGACACCAAATAATAGCTCTAACGGTTCTCGTCAGTGCTGAAAATGTAAAAAATAGCGTGGTACATCTTTGATAAAAAGGTGACTTTTATAAAACTAATTTGTTTTAGTGCACCTTGGCCTTTTTCTATTTAAAAAAAAAACTATAATTTAATTTATTATAGATATAATCATGCTGTAATACCTAACTCTGATAACTATAAATACAAATATATTATTATAAACAAAGTTTGTAAATATCTTATTTAAAATATATAATATTTATATACCTACAATAATAATTTAATTGTGGTTATAATATACATAAATAAAAATAATTTTCTTAACCTATTTTTTCAAACTTATAAAACTGAATATAAAGATACGGATAGCGCTACTAAAAAGATTCAACAATAATATTCTATCGTAAAATTATGCTACAAACTCTTACAATTTTTTTTTTTTTTTAATGGTTTAATATTTATTAGTCACACATCATGATTTATGACCTACCTATAAGGTTAAATATTTGAATAGATTAAAACCGGAGTGTTATGACTGTTAAGTCAGTGATACCTATGTCTTAGTATATTTTTAATAATAATTCGCTACAGAATAAAAGGTAAATAGTGTACTAGCGTGTATCTAATACTGACAGTTTACCTACCTATAATGGTCTATTATTATTTATTGAGCAAAATTTTGATCTATTTTTTTTAGAAAAAAAGTGATAGCAGATAATATAATAATAAAATTGATTTTAAATGTTATTAAAACATTAAAATAATAAGAAAAATATCGGATCATACAAATTACTATGACTTATATCCGTTAATAATTAATTACTATTCAATATTAATTAATTATGATGTGTACCTAGTAACTACGTTCAATTTATTTGTTTCAATTATATTTAATACAATTTAAATTATAAATGACTAATGTAATATTTTTAAGTAGTTTTAAAATGGTATTATAAAAATCAAATTATCTATTATTATAAACCGAGTAATAGGTATTATTTAATCGTGAATATATAATAATTATTAATCGAAAAATTATGGAAATTAGAAGGATCGACATAATATAGCTGTGTTATAATTGAGTTAATTTTTCAGACCTTCATACCATATATTCACGTTTATGAAAAACATAAAATTTGACTTACCTTTAATATTATTGTATGTATTAGAGTTGAACACAGTTAATATTTGGTAATTTTAATAGGCATCGCCTAATTTAAATTTGATTTAAATAAAATAATGTTGAAATAAAAAATTTAAAAAATGAAATATTATAGAGTTAAAATGGTTAGCAGAATTTGTTAACAATTAATAATATGTATGTTAAACTGTGAATAGTGTAAATCCCTACAGAAACTAAATAAAAAGCATGCTTTAGGTACCTGTACATATTTTATAATTTGGCTCCAAAGAAGAAGTATACAATAGTAGATTATTTTTATGACATAACAGATAAATGATAGTTTAACTTGATTTACCTCAACAAAACTATTTTTAGTCCATGTATATAGATAAAATGTAATCATTGTTGGAAAATCCTGCAATGGCATAGAGATTAACAACATTGTAATCGACTTATCCAGAAATAAAATAGATAGTACTAGGTAGTTATTAAAACATACGAGATTAGAAGTGTCGTAACATCAATTATATATTTGTACCTAATTTTTTTCCGTTTGCTAAGTCATATAAACATTAACTGCAATAATTGCCTAGTAGGCAATATCATATACTATGATAATTTCAGTCCATGTAGAATGTAGATTTTTCACCCTTCAGGCCTTTCCACAAAAATCCACAAAAAAACATACTGGCATTTTCTCAAACATACCTACTTATTTATAAATTATTAAAATAATTATTTTAGCAGCCAATGGCCATAAATTCTATGATCTTTAAAAAAAAAAAAATTAACTACAATATTTGGTATTGAACATTGTATTGAAGTTTTGGTGTTACAAATTATCTACATTGATTTTGAATATTTTTGCCAGAGTGCATAGTTAGGTTATAAAATCATTTGTTGTACTAAACATTTAGAAAATTTTAAACTTTTAAGAATATTTTAGATCTGTATAGTTAAAGATATACATAACATTTTAGCTAATTCATATTATGAAGGTAGTACTTGGTTTGCTTATAATTTAAATGATTATGAAATCTTGGCTTTTTTATATAAAGTGAAATCTACAAATCTGTTTTAAAAAGATTAGTAACAACTAATTTAATAAAATATCACATTTTGTCTATTTAAATTATTATTTTAGATTGGACAGAGTAGAGCGATGAGAATTAATAAATTTTTAGTAATTTTCAAAATAATAATCAAAAAAAATAAATAAAAATAGGACTTTTTAAATGCAGCTATTAGTATTTAATTTTTGTTTTTTTAGTATTTTACTTTAGGTTCTATTACTGAAAACTAAATAGTCTTCTCTGCACGTGTTTTATGTTATGTGGCCATGTGGGTACTCTTTGTCTTATTATCTGTTACTGTTCATGTCAAATAGATTGTAATATATTTTATTCAATAAAAAGGTTATAAAAAATATTTTACTTAATTGGTTGTTTTTTTTTTTTTTGGTGAACTCAAACATGAATAACCTATTTTAACTAAATGTTTATATTATCATTTTCTCTATATGTTAAAAATGTCTAAAACTTTTGACTCTTTTATCATTAAATTTATAGATATTTAAAATTTTTTTTTTAAAAAAATTTAATTTTATTATAGTCAATTAAATTTTTTAGCTTGGTCTTTAAGCTTAGCAAAGTTTGATTTCATTTAAGTTTTTAAGTGCAAATTATTTTATAGTTATACATTTATAAAATATTCAATTTTTATCGCTAAGGATTGAAAATTTTAATATAAGGTTCCTCAAAAAGAGTTTATATTGTAATCAAAAAATATATAATCATAGATTTGTATAGATATTTCTCATCAAATTTGTATTTAGGAAAAGAGGAATGTGGACAAAACTCAAACATAGAATAATTAATAAAAACTTAAAAACAATTGCATAAATAATCATATAATTCAACGTCTACATAATAATATTATATATATATATTATATAATAATATTTATACTTAGCACAAAACATCGACAAATTGATCGAATAATATTAAAAAATACATATTAAACAAATATCTAATTATCATAATTTATAATTTATTATTGTCTTTAAGGGCACAATGTTTCAAATGGCAATAGCTTTTACACAAAAGTATAGTTCGTAGCATAAGTTTCATAATAGTTCAGCTATAGTACAGTATATTGTAACTGCGCACCAATTATTTTCTCAATGTCTCTATATACTAAATTGACATTATTTATGTAATTTAATTTTAACAATAATAATATATATAAGCATAAGTAATTAATTCTATAGTGATAATTCATAAATATATATTTAGTATGGTAGGTAATAATAGTTTAGGATATGCAATAATATTATAATAACATTAAAATCTTATATTTGTAAGCTATTGAATATATTTAAATAATAATAAAAATAAATATATTCAACAAACTGGACGATAATACTGTAAACAATATTTATGAATATGAAATCTAACAAGTGTGAAATTTATTATAAGTGTTAAAGACTGATTCTCTATTGTTGTGATACTATGTTAATGTATACACATTCATAATTATTAATCAAGAATAGCAAATGTTATTTAATTAAAAATTAAATTTGAATGTGGTATGTCATATTTTAGACAGTTTTCAATGAACATTGTTGTATACCTAATTGTGTATTTTATTTAGTGAGGATAGTTAAAAAATCTTTACCTAATATTTTTGTTTGTAAAAAATATTAATCCAGTCAATTCGTCTAAATAAAATACATTTCTTAACCATTCTATACTTTATAATGTATAGAAAACAAACACATTAGCTAAAAATGCTATTATTCATACAAACATATTATTTAAAAATACAATTTTTAATAGAAAGTCAGTCTTTTACACTTTTGTCAATATTCACAAATTTTGATATAAATTTAAATAGCTGGGAAAATGGAATTTAAGATAATATTAAATGTATGGATAATTATAACACACGATCACTCCATTTATATAATTATATAATAAGTATCTAATTGTATGAATAAGGAAAACACATGTTAGCGTGTTGTTTTTAATTTTTTTTGTTACCAGTAAATCGAAAATCGATCTTAGGAATTTATTGTTTCCATAGGAGCTTAAAAAATAACGTAACCATACTTAAGTTATTAGTAAAAAAAAAATATATATATATATATGTTTATATATATATATAAATAACAACAATATGGTTTTGATACCTAATCAGTTGAAAAAAAGAACTAACACACTGTAATGTTTAGATATTATTTTTAAAAACCAACACGATTCCCTCAATATTGTCCAGTTATGTTCAACTTACTAATTTAAGCACTAACTGTTTGAATAGATATCACACCACCGGGTCCGGGCAATACAGATTGCTCCATGAGGAATGCGTCTACTTCTCTAGCTGCTTGGCGTCCTTCAGATATTGCCCAAACTACTAATGATTGGCCACGGCGGCAATCTAAATTAATAGTAAAAGTTAGTTATATTGTAACGATTGTATGCAATTAATATTCATGTTTAAAACTAATTTATAAAAATGTTCAATAAGTTTTATTTTTAAATTATTTATTGAAGACACAAACCTCCCGCAGCAAATACTTTAGGAACGGATGTAGCATAACGACCAGAAGGTGTCTGGTAATTAGATCTCGGATCAAGGGCTAATGATAATTCATTGACAATTGTACGTTCAGGACCAAGGAATCCCATTGCCAAAAGAACCATATCACATTTGAAAATCTAAACAATACATAGTTACATTACATAATCCACTCATAGAAATATTCTTAAAAAAATGTTTTTAAATACCTGTTCAGAATCTGGTACTTCATCCATTTTCCATCGTCCAGCTTCGTCTTTAGTCCAATTTACTTTAACTGTCTTAATTCCACTAACATGACCATTACCATCATCAACAAACTCCTACAACATTTTTTTGTTGATTAAATGGCCTAGTTATTTTGATACAATTATAAATGTTATAGAATACTGACCTTGCTCATGATACAAAATTGTCTAGGGTCTCTGCCATACTTAATTTTAACTTCCTCATGACCATAATCCACTTTAAATACTCTAGGGAATTGTGGCCAAGGGTTATCTCGACTTCTAGTTGCTGGTGGTTCAGGAAGAATTTCAAATGATGTTATAGATCTTGCCCTCTAACATTATTTTATATTTAAGAAAAAGAAATTATATGTATGTCATTTAGTAAGTATTTAAGTAGCAACAAACACTAACCTGTCTCAATGAAGTAGCAATACAATCGCAACCAGTATCACCACCACCAATCACTATTATGTCTTTATCCCTTGCTAAAAGGGGCAAGTCTGTTGGCCCGCCGAGTTGTTTTTTTTGTGAAGATTCTAAGAAGTTCATAGCAAAGTAAATACCTTCTAGATGACGACCAGGTATTGGTAGATCTCTTGGCCATGTAGCACCAGTACATAATACAACAGCATCAAATTGATCCAAGAGCTCCTATTATAAATTATTAATTAATATTAATAATTTTTCTCAATACTAATTATTTAAATACAAATTACTTTAGCTAAATAATCTTTTCCAACGCTGACATTTGTATGGAAAACCACTCCTTCATCTTCTAAAAGTCTGATTCGCCTTTGTACAACTTCTTTAGATAGTTTCATAGTTGGAATCCCATATTGCAATAATCCACCAACACGATCATTTCTCTCAAAAACTTTAACCAAATGTCCAGCCTAAAAATTATCATTTAAACTTGGTTATTTTCAGTTGCTAAAACACTAGGTACTAGGTATCTAGTTATAATAATTTTTACCTTATTCAGTTGATGAGCAGTTGCTAATCCTGATGGACCAGATCCAACAATAGCTACAGTTTTACCTGATCGGATCTTTGGTGGTTCAGGTTTAATCCAACCTTGTTCAAAAGCATGATCAATAATTGCACATTCTATATTCTTAATAGTTACAGCAGGTTCATTAATGCCCAAAACACACGCTCCTTCACATGGAGCAGGACAAACACGCCCAGTAAATTCTAAAAAATAAAAATTTAATACATTTAATAATATACAATCAACTATATTATTTAAAAACATCATCAATAGGATTACCAGGGAAGTTATTAGTTTGTAAAAGTTGATTTAATGCCTCTTGCCAATTATTATTGAAAACTAAATCATTCCATTTTGGTATGATATTTCCCAAAGGACATCCATGTGAAGATTGACAGAATGGTACACCACATTCCATACATCTTGCAGCTTGAACCCTAAGTCCTTTTCTGACATGTTGGAAATTGTAAATTTCGTCCCAATCATTGAGTCTTTTTTCAGCAGGTCTATACATCATTGTTTCTCGTGAATATTTTACAAAACCTCGAGTCTTATCCAATATTTTTTCAAGCCTTTTTTTTTCAAATGTTTGATCATTAATTGTTTCTTCTATGTCACGAATACTAGGCTCACGGACACTAGGTTCATTAACAACTTCTATTGTATTTGTGTGGCTTTGTGTTACTTTTGCTTCTTCAGCTAATTGTTTTAAAGCTCTTTGATATTCGTAAGGGAATACTTTGATAAACTTTGATGCAGAATGGGGCCACGAATCTAACAATTTAGATGCAATAACTGATTCGGTTTTAAGAACAAATTCTTCTAAAAGAGATTGAACATAGTTTAGATCTTCTTTGCGGTCAAGGGGAAGTAGTTCTACCATTTCTGTATTGCATTTGCTTTAAAATAAACATTAAACAAATATAAATATTTAGCTTTTCAAAAAAATATATTGTAAATTATTATTCTTACCTTTTAAAAGATCCATCAACATCAAGAACATAAGCAATACCACCAGACATACCAGCAGCAAAATTACGTCCTGTTAGACCCAAAATTACTGCACAACCACCAGTCATATATTCACAACCATGATCACCAACTCCTTCAACAACTGTTATAGCACCAGAATTTCTGACTGAAAAACGTTCAGCTGCAATACCCCTGAAAAATGCTTTTCCGCTAGTAGCTCCATACAAGCAAACATTGCCAGCTATTACATTGAGTTCAGATTGGAATGTTGACGATTTTGGTGGGAAAATGATTATTTCACCTCCAGAAAGACCCTAAAAATTATATATTAGTATCTCCAAAGTAATGATATTTAGTAAACATACTTTTCCAACATAATCATTAGCATCTCCTTCTAAAGTAACATGTACTCCTTTAGTCATAAATGCGCAAAAACTCTGTCCAGCAGAGCCTTTCAATTTTATGTTTATACTGTTATCTGGTAAGCCATCATCTCCATATTTCCTAAAATAAAATAAAATATTTAGGTTTATTTAGTTTTATAGATTATAGATAATAAATATAAAACTTACATTGAAATATAGTAGCTTAAAGTTGAAACAAAAGCACGGCATTCATTATTAATGGTAAGTTCAATATTTACACTTTTTTGCAAACCATCAATTACTGGTTGTGCAGCTGTTATAACAATATTGTCCATGCGTTTTTCTAGTTGGAAGTCCTAAAAATAATATATATTTTTTAATTAGCAATGAAAGAAATAATAAAATTTAATGTATTTATTTATCTGTAATTGTACTTGTGATTCTGATCCACCAATTATGTTAACCCCAGGTCTCATATGTAAGGCATTACGTAGTACAGGACTAAGATTTAAGAACTTCGCTTTAGGGTTGTTGTTGCTGTCAGTCATTTTGAGAAGGTCAGTGCGTCCAATAAGGTCTTGATACTTAGCAACACCAAGGTTAGCCATATGTTTTCTTACATCTTCAGCTAACATAAATAAGTAGTTAATAACATGTTCTGGTTTACCAGCAAACTTTTTCCTCAGAACAGGATCTTGAGTTGCAATGCCAACAGGACAAGTATTTAAATGGCATTTTCTCATCATGGTGCATCCTAATACAATTAATGGTGCAGTACTCAACCCTATTTCATCTGCACCCAACAAAGCAGCTACAATGACATCAAAACCTGTTCGTATTTGACCATCAGCTTGGACAACTACTCTAGATCTCAAGTTATTCAATACCAGGACTTGATGAGTTTCTGCTACACCAAGTTCCCATGGAAGACCTGCATTTTTGATACCAGTCCATGAACTAGCTCCAGTACCGCCATCATGGCCAGAAATTACAATGTGTTCAGCTTTTCCTTTAGCTACACCTGAAGCAACTACTCCTACGCCAACTTCAGAAACTAATTTTACAGATATTCTTCCATTAGGATTAGCGCACTTCAAATCATAAATAAGTTCTGCTAAATCTTCAATTGAATAGATATCATGATGAGGTGGTGGAGATATTAATCCTACACCTGGTACTGAATGTCTAGTGGCAGCAATATCTTTAGTCACTTTATAGCCAGGTAATTCCCCTCCTTCACCAGGTTTAGCACCCTGGGCCATTTTAATTTGTATATCATCAGCGTGAGCTAGATATGAACTAGTAACACCAAATCGTCCAGATGCTACTTGTTTAATAGCTGATCGTTTGTTATTTTCTGCATCTTGATTCAAATAGCGGTCAGCATTTTCACCTTAACATTTATATAATAATTATAACACAATGACATATGTATAATGAGAGAAATAAATAAATACCTCCTTCTCCAGTATTTGATTTTCCTCCCAATTTGTTCATGGCAATTGCTAAGGATGTATGTGCTTCAATAGAGATTGAACCAAGACTCATAGCACCTTAATATAAAATAAAAAAATAAAATCAATAGTTATTATTTTTTTTAAATTTAAGTTATAATATTATACCTGTAGCAAATCTTTTTACAATATTAGCTGCCGGTTCAACTTCAGAAATATTTATTGATTTAGTGGTAGGAACTAATTCCAATTGACCTCTTAGGGTACAAGCACGTACACTTTCCATTGTTGATTCACAAAATTTATCATATGAACTTGTGCTTTTGTTACTTGCTGCGTCCTACAAAATATTATAATCTAATGTAGTATAAATACAAATAATAGAAACATTGTTTATAAACTTACTTGTAGGTTAGCTATACTGATAGGGTCGTTTATATGTTTTTCACCACCTGTACGCCAGTGGAAATAACCAGGATTCATTAAAACTAACATATCAGTATTACGGTAAGAATAAGATAGGTAATGACGTTCGTATGCTTCTTTGGCTAAACGTTCAAAGTTGATACCACCAATACGGGATTGGGTGCCTTTAAAACACTTGTTTATTACTTCATCTGCCAATCCTACAGCTTCGAATATCTGAGCTCCTTTGTAAGACTGTAGTGTGGATATACCCATTTTTGCCATCACTTTAGAAATTCCCCTTTCCATTGCCTCGCAATAGTTCTAAAGATTCAATTAAAAGTTAAAAATGTATAATAAATAAATAAAAATTATGTTTGATACCAACCTCGAATAATATTTTATCGGTAAAAGATGAATCCAAAACTCCTTCAGCACGTAAACTTTTTGCCATTTCAAATACTAGGTAAGGACATATGCCATCAGCACCATAACCCAATAAAACGCACATCTGGTGAACTTCTCTAGCTTCACCAGTCTCGACAATTAAACCAACTTTCATACGTAGCCTCAGATCAATTAAATGATGATGTGTTGCTCCTAAGGCTAATAAAATACTAATTGGTATTCTGAAAAGAAAAAAAAATCCACAAAGGTTTAGATTTTATTTTTATGTTTTTTTTTTCTATGTTAATATTTAACCTTTCAGATCCAGCTGATCTATCTGACAATATAATAAGTTGATAGTTGCTATTAGCAGCTTCACTGGCTTCTTCGCATATACGATCCAATGCTTTTGAAAAACCTGATGGGCCTTCTTCTTTATTAAATGTAACATCAATAACTTTTGTCTGTTAACATTTTGGTTAAATAATGATTAATAATTAATATAATTGACATACACATCAATATAATATATTCACTCAATGTGGTAGTATTCAATGTTTAAGTATATATTTAAGTTTATTACTTAAAATTAATAATTTTATTTTACCTTCCAGCCACGATGTAGATTATTGCGTAAGACTTCCAGATCATAAAGTGATAGTATTGGGTTTGGTAAAAATAATCTATGACACTGTTTGGCACTTGGAATAAGAATATTGGCTTCAGGTCCAATTGGGCACATTAACGACATGACAATTTTTTCACGGAAAGGATCAATTGGTGGATTTGTTACTTGGGCAAATAACTGTTTGAAGTATGAGTATATCAATGGTTGAAACAAAGACAGACAAGCAAGTGGAGCATCATTTCCCATAGAGCCCAATGCTTCTTTCCTAAAATATTATAAGTTAGTACTTGTTAAACTACTAAAATTTGTTTGAATTTAACATAATTTGTTTGAATTTAACATACTTAGTTCTGATCATTGGGATAATCAACATATTAATAGTTTCAATTGAGTAACTAAATAACAATAAACGTCTGTCTCCTCCCCATATGCGAGTCATTTCTTGTTCTGGAATGTTTTCTCTAATTGTCTTCTTACGTTCGCCACTTATAAATTCTATTGATTTGGCACGCACTAAACCAAATCCTTTAGCAACAGCTTCCTCTCTCAAGTCTTCAATAGTAATCTATAGATAGCATTAAATATATTAGTTTACAAGAATATATTTGTTAAAAACAAGAATATGTATTTATGTACACAAAAAGTTGAAAATAATATATACAAACGCCTAAACGTTATCAGATAGTTGATAGGAGTAAGAAGAAATTTTCAGAATGTTAATATAATATTAGTTAATATATATACACACATATTTATAATATATTAATCCATCACAGGAATAAAGTTAAGAATAAAAATATAATTAATCAATAATCAATATTTACAACAGAGTAAATGTAAATAAAATCTTAGAAAACTAAATAGCTAGGCATTCTAATGAAATTCATAATGGTAAGATACGCAGATTGCAGAAGCATAATTTTCAAACCATTTATCAACACATATAACTCACCCTCTATAAAGTCAGTACAGGAAACAATTTGCGGCATCAGATAAACAAACAAAATGTTTTATGATTTAGTTTTTGTACACAATAACTTTATTATAACATTATAATAATGATTATGAAACATTATTTGTATATACCTGTTCTCTAAGCCAATCAGAATGTGGTCTACTCCTTGCTATATCCAATTTTAGTTGAACATCTTGTATGATGCGTTTCTCTTTGGTGTCAACTAACAGCATACGACCAGGTTTCAAACGACTCTGTAAGAAAATTATAGTATTAAGTACTTAGTATGTCGAATATGTGCATATTTTGTTCAATACAATATGAAATCAAAACAAAAATAGTTAATAAATAATTGTTGCCTATTTTTTATTTCACCTTCAGAGCTACATTGGCTGGGTCTGTATCGTACACTCCGACTTCAGACGCCATAACCATGACATTGTCTTTCAATACGTAGAATCGAGATGGTCTTAATCCGTTCCTAAAAATCAAATACATAATGAGTCGGTGTTCAAACAATAACAATAAAAAAAAAAATTACCTGTCCAACAAAGCACCGACATATCGTCCGTCGGTAAACGTTAACAATGCTGGACCATCCCAGGGTTCCATCGCGCACGCCGCCCAGTTATAGAAGTCTCTTTTTTCGGAAGGCATAGTCTGATCGTTCTGCCAGGCTTCAGGGACCATGGTCATGACAGCCTCAGGTAGCGAACACTCACCCGCGTTGATCAGGAATTCCAAAACGCAATCGGCCGACCCAGAGTCGGACAGATTCGGTTCCACCACCGGATACAGCTGTTTGATATCGTCAAAGTGCTTGCTTTCCATCACACCTTCTCGAGCAGTCATGAAGTTCACGTTACCGCGCACCGTGTTTATCTCGCCGTTGTGCGCCAACACTCTAAAATAACGGAGAAGACGACATATTATTCATTCATCATTATTGATATAAATAACGAACACTATTTTGGCTTGTTTAATAATATATTTACCTCAGAGGGTGTGCTCTCTCCCAGCTCGGGAAAGTGTTCGTTGAGAATCTGGTATGAACGAGTGCTAGGTACGTTTCGTAATCCGGACTCTGCGGGCGAGAACAAATATAAGTTATAGCAAAATAATAATAATATTATTATTAATCATGGGAATTTTATTAATTGTTACATAAAAACTGTGATATAATTAATAGATTTAACCGAAACAAAAATGATATAAACGTTAAACGACCCCGGCCAGAATTAAACAATTAGATATAAATTTTTTTTATAATTGAATACAAGTATTTATTTTTAATTAAAGTATATTTATTATTCATTTTTGTGACCATATGTCTGATTATTTGATTTTAATTAAGTTACTATTGACCGCACTTTATTATAATATAGTTGTATTAATGTATTAACCAATAATTACATTCCATATATCATGTGCAAAATATTGCAAAAAATTTAATACGTAAAATATTTTACATAATACAACATTTTCCTCTCTTTATTATTTTTGTGCCACCAAACTCCATCAACCGTTGTCGGGGTTCTTTTTATTGGAAACAGGGTTTGCGGCACACCATATTATATAAAATTATGCATTTAGGTACCTTGTGTCATAATAATATTATCATTTTTATTACTTGTAAGTCGGTAAAGTACGCCCACAGCTGATCCGAAGTGAACTGTCCTTTGTACACGACGATGGTGTGCGACAGCGAGCAAATGTAAAACCTCCTGCCCGGCTTGGGTATGGTGTGCGTGGACCGCTTCCGGAGCGCGAACACGCGGCGCTTGAAGTCGTCCTCGTCATACACCTCGGCTGCGTCCACCACGAACGCCTGGCGGATGAACGGCTCGCTGCTCCTGGCCACCTCGCCGATCTGATTGTTGCGCACCGGCACCGTCCTCCAGCACAACACCTGCAATGATCGCCATAGCGCACCGTCGTGATCAGTTTGTATACTTCGTATATGTCGTCATTATATAATATATAATATGACTTCGTGCGCGGTTTCCGCGGCGGCCGTTCGGGCATTGAGAGTGAGTATAATAGTATAAAATAATACATCTTATGATGGATACCGTGGTTGTAGTTGTTGTTGTTATAACGGTTATATTCAAATTATAGGTAATGGCGTATTGTATGATGTACATTATATAATTATATATATTATTACGGTTTGGGGCGGTCGATGACACTAAAAATAATGTGTTGAACTAAATATTTTTAGTGTCGTCGTCGAGCGGACAAAATAGGCCGTCTGACGATGATAGTCGGGGTGTATGATGATATTATACAGGATTAACATGCAAATATTTCGTACATACCTACAGGTGATGGACTAACAACCGCCTGTAAGTTATTAATATACACGGTCCACAATACTTATATCACTAGTAGTGCATGATATATGATAATACATTTTTGTTTCAATAATAATTTCGCACAATATATATGTATATATATATATATATATAAGTTCATTATTTCTAGAATACAGTTTTTTAAATTGTTTATTTGTCAAATTCAAATAATATTAAATATTCTATTGGTAATTTTATTCTATTCATGTAATATAATATAAATGTATAATATTATTTTATACTAATATTTATGAGATAGTGTTACATTTATGCATTAAAAAAATAACTTATATTTGTATAATCACTTATGTATTAAATGTAAATTTAAAATATTTAACTGATTATACAAAAGTAATTGTAGAAGAATACAATTAATTGGCAAGAATTTAGCATTTTTCGTATTTTCCTTAGTTACCTAATCTTAAAATTTCATGAACATACTTTTAATATAATTAAATTAACACTAATTATAATCATTTTTAAACATAATTTAAATCAATACTATATGGTAAACGATGTTTTGTATAGTGATACAATTTTTTTTATATGCCAAAAGTTACATAATCTTTTAATAAGTAAGTATATTATTTAAATTTGATAAAATCAATAAAATTGTGGAAACAAATCTATGATTAGTTATAATTAAATTTATTTTTAATTGCATGATATGATGACTTGATTACGATTTTTGTACGGTAGATAGTAGGCACCTATTTAATTAAAAGAAAATGTATGTTAATGATAATCTCATACCTATCAGATTATTAAAGAACAAATAATTACCTTATGTATTTTATATGTACATGATGGTAAAAGTATTTACTTTTAGATGATATTGAATATAAAGTGTAATGTTATTTCTAACGAGATGCGTAACTACATTTTTTTTTATTTCTACAAGTTACTACACCATTTTAAGCGGTATTGAAAAAGAATTGAAGATGTTAATAAAAATTTTAAATTTGAGAAAATGTTTGAATTTTTATTTTACTATAGACTTTAAACAATACTGGGTATACATTTTCAGTTTTAGCATTCAGGTAACTATGAAATCAGTTAATACTGTTACTTAAGTTTTCGCATACCCATGTAATATAGAACATTTATTCAACCAATTTGTATATATTAAATATACGTATTTTGTAAATGGAAAACAAAAGTTGCACTATCAAAAGAAAAAAACAAAAAGGTTATTTGAAAACTATTATAAGTTAACACCAATAAAATATAATTTTAATTAAAAACTTTTATATTTTCATAATATAATTGTGTGTGAATTGCAATAAAATTAACATTATAACTATATATATATATATATATATATATATATATATATATATATCATAAGCGATCAAATTAAAAAAATTAAATTTAATATTATCCTATATATTAAAAAAAAAAAAAGATTAATTTTGCTGTTGACGCAACATTAAGTATATACATATACACATATATAATATATATATCGACAGATAACATATTATATGTATATATTTATACACACACATATATATATATATATATTAATTGTGATGTAAAAAAAAAAATAGACACAGATGATAAATTTACCGTACGACGATAGCGTGCAGTGGTTGTCTATCGATCGGAATCGGCTATTTTGTTTCTGTCGGTATTTGTATAATAGGTATTGATCAGGGCCGTTCTGCAATAAACAATATCATAACCTAGCTCACATATTCTCACACAAAATTGTTGTTGGGCTCACTTGTGGCGAATCGACACACAAATGTGTTTAATTCGCTTTTACCACGTTTCGTTTTCACGCTATTTTTCTAAATATAATATTACGTATAGGTATTGAATAGGTGGACTGCAGCATTTTCCGAACGTAAACACAACATACAAACCAAACCTGTACCGTCGCGACTGCCTGTCTTATATATATATATATATACACGCATTCTGGTATAGACCGCATGTACCAAAACGTGTTCAATACTTGCGCACGTTTGTTGCCCGTTTATTATACGCGGCGCTAAAAATTATTATTCGATTGGCTATCATAGTATATCATAATATATAATACATAATATTATTCAATATGTATTAAATGCATACAAAATGACAAAATGTCACACACACGTTAAATGAACGTCGTATGTCCATCGTCGAATTATTTTATTTTATAATTAAAAATATAATGTATGGACTGTACGTCACTTTCGACAACTTACTTTGATTTTGCATTCTAAACCGATGGCGGCGAACATCTCTTCGCTCTCAGCGTGGTGCGCCTTGTCTAAGTAAAACATGCCAGTCGCGTACTTGCCCTCTTCTGGCAATTCCACGTTTTCTTGTTCCCTGAAAAATTATATAGATTTTGGCTTTATTAGAAAAAAATGTATTAAATGGAAATTGTATTATAGGTGATACCAATATACTCAATCGTACTATAATATATAGCATGTTATTATAATATGATTGCGTTCTATATAATACTTTTATCTGACTTTGTTTTAATTGCCTAACCCGAGCGAATATAATACACTTTATATATAGTATCATTATAACATCTCGATGATAATTTCTGTTGGATTATATTCTCATAAGATGACTATTATTTTTCATAAACCACTAATCGTTGTTTATAGGTAGGTATATTAATTTTAGCTTTTTTGTTAAATTAAAAAAAAAGTAATAATAAATAATCACAAACCTTAATCATATTGGCACAATGATTACATACTATATATTATAAAATATAACGACGAGGATTTAAGTTACACGATTTCAGGGAGTTACAATATAAGAACCCTATTCTAGTGTAGCTACAAAATACTATAAACAACAGTTTGAACGATACGACATGTAGGATTAACACATTGGCAACCCAATAGCCTAAAAAGCGAATATCGGAGGGGGGATTCATTGGCAAAAAGTATTTTTGTAATACCTATATTATTTAATTAATACATTTTTATTTAGTGTACCTACCACAAAATTAACGATTAAATAAAATTATTTATCATTGAAATTATAAATTATATATTCTATTCATTACGTATTTGTTGAACAACGTCCAACAATTTGTAAAAATATTTTTGAGTAGACGTGAAGAAATAATGAAGTAATGGAAAATATACGTATTTCTTTGTAGAAAATGTAAACATCATGTATAAGATATTGGTAAATTAACTTTTCTATTATAATAGTTGTTTAAGTTATTATATATAATTTTGTACTTAAAAATATTATACGTGAAAGTGTGAGACATCTTATTTTAAGCGTGTTTAAAACACGAGAGTTGACAAATTTACATTTACATGTTATAGCTCAAACAAACTTGAAAAGTTGTAATTGTAAAATTAAATATATAAAGATAAGCCTACATTAATCTATTATATAACATTTAATATTTATTTTTTTAGATTCTGAATGTAACTGTTTGTTTTCTAATCACGTGCATATTCCAAATTGTTTAATAATATATTTATAAATCATTTTAATAATTTTTTAAAGAAAAAAAACAGATCAAACAAATTTGAATTTTTATTTATCAATAGTTTCCCTAATTATATAAATTAATAACAATAAATGTTTAGTTTTAAAAATATCTTTAAAACTTTATGAATTAAATAATCATCAATCTTAGGGAATGAAAAAATATACATATTATCTCTTTAATTATATTTAAAAACTAAAGACAAATTATTATAAGAATTCATACAGTTCTAATTTAATATACTTAATAATACGTTGTAAAATATTTAAAAGTGTCGTTATATTGATTGATGGGTACAATGATAAAAGGTTTAGAATTCGATTGTAGGTATATGTCACAAGTTAACATTATTCAGGGAAATATTATTGATTGCCTCAGGTAGTCATAAATATTGTTCAAATACTTGTACTTCAGTAATTCGTTTTAAAAAATTGGTGGAAACTTTTTTATTTTGAAATTTAAAAGCATCGTTGAGTGTTGAAATACCACAATATTCGGGTGAAAAAAATAAATCGATATTAAAAATTACGAAGGCACTTGGCATACGACTAATATACATGGTTGTAGACAACTGACAATACGGTTATTGAAATATTAATTATGACCATAAAATATTACCACAACGTCGATTTTAAAATTATTAGTTTATAAAATAAGGTATATTTTAACGATGTAATTAAATAATGTAATAGGTATGTAGCATAGCATTTTAGCCGTAAATACATTTTAAGTGAGTATACCACGGTACACGCTTGAATTATTAGCTAGAAACGGCGAGGGGTACACGTATAACGCACATAACCAAAATATAAGTATATTTGGTAAGTTCCCATATGAAATATAAAAGGAACATAAAACGATTAGTAAGTAAATATATAGTAGATATATATAAATTAAATTCAATACTTTCTGTGCTGCGCAAATATATAATATAGCATACAACACAACATATCGACTATCTAAAATTATAATAATTTATTATAATATGAATAAAATTACGAAATAGTATGGATAATCCATTTTGCTGAAACCAGTCTTGTTAATTTTAATCGAGTTAACTACATTGAGGTATTAATAAAATAAAACATTATTTCTAACACGACTATCCGGTGAAAGGAAAACAATGCTTTGTTCTATAACAATTTTAGAAAAAGAAAAATACTACTATATAGATAGACCGAGGCAACGATGATTAAACAGAGTACAAAAAGATTTTGCTATATGTTAGACATATCTAAAGGTGAAGAACTACATCTTGATAGAAAAGAGTGGTGGTTGTGGCGAACAATAACCAACATGGTCTATACTAAGATAAAAAAAATACCATATCACTAAAACAAATATAATGCTTGATTGTACGTAGAAGTACGTAAATAATGAGTACAGTGCTAAAAGTTACACCTATAGTGAAATATTAATTACTTACAGGTGGAGGCATATTTTTTTTTCACGTATAAGAACTTACATCATATGAGTGATTTTATCTACAATGAATAGTATGACAACGTATACTCGCACAAAATATTTTTTTAATTTTAGATCTGTGACTTTATTGAGTAATTTAATCCCATATTTCCGATCCGTAATACATTTAACTAACACTCACAACATTAAGTATAGAATTTATTTAAAAAATCAATCTGTATGAATTTGTAGAAAATACTGCATTGTTCTAAATTTCTGATTAAAATACATAATAATTTACTCGGTTACCAAAATTATTTTCCACAACTACAAACTAAGTAAAAAAGTGACAAAAATCTAACAGGTTGAGAAATAATTCCACTGGTTGTTTTTATATAAAATAATAATAATAATAATAATAAATAAGTATCCAATTCATAAATAATAGATAAAGATAAGATAAATATTTTGACATGTTATAAACTTTAGGTTTCTAATCAATTATACACAGAATAAAAAAAAATATCATTTAAACAATAACCAAGCGTATTTTATTAAATGGTTTTTTAATTTTAATTTTAAATTTACTTATTATAACTAATTTAGGTTTATTAAAAATAGGATATATATTTAAGCAAATTGTAACTATACCAAAATAAAAGTCAATAAATTCAATATGAAAAAAGTACTGTGATTGACTTTGTATCTTAGTGATTATTTATAATTTATATCAACGTAAAATATTGTATTGAATTCTCGTAATTATATAATATATTTTCAAAGATTCAAAATAATACATAATGCATTACATTTATATCTTTAAGATATAATTGAATAATAATTAATATTTTTTTAATCGCGAATAGCTATATAATATCATGTTACGTAAAAGCTTAAAATATTGTTTTAGCAAACATTTAAGTTTTTGATTAGCTTTTTATTTTTTTTTTAATAAAATCAAAATTAAACATTTGACACAAGCGTATACCTATCGTATTTATTTATATAATAATTAATCCTAAGCGAATAGATTAGATAACAGAGGTATAATTAATTTTATGACTTTCATAGATAGGTATTCGTAATAACTTATCGGGACTAACACTGAATGAATTTATATCGTATTTAAGTCTTAGATGTATCATCACATCATTATTCCTTGTCTTCTAGCAAGTCAAACATATTTTTTATGGCCACGGCCTCTTCACCTTAGTAAATACGCGAACTGATATGGAATTCAATTGAAAAAAATCCATAATCTATTTCCCGAATAGCTTGGTGTAAAATAAATGGCAAACCTTAGCTCGTGGGCGTAAAAAGAGTGTGGTATGGCTGTTAGTACACCCGCTCCATCACCAGAATCGTTATCGCATGAGCATGCGCCCCGGTGGTTCATTCTCATGGCTAATTTTTGTGCATCACGAACAATCTGAAAAAAAAGTAGTTATGATTAAAATTGTTTGATTCTATAAGATTAATTTAACCATTTTCAACATTTTAAAAGGTCTTTACTAATATAAATCGTTTTATATAAATAGTACATTCATAGAACTATATTATGTATTTATGTATCCCAATAGGTAAGTCTACATCCAAAAAATCGTATAAATTATGTTTTTACAATATGTATTTAATAATTTATTCTAATTCAAAGACAAATAGAGCGACCTGAAAGTTAAACAAGTAGGAATGATACTTTTTCGACAGATTCGTAAAATTTGGTATTCTGGAATACTTCATTAGTGTAAATACGTATTTTTCATACAATACTGCAGAACCTTTTAGATCAAGTACCTAGTTATTATTTATTACGAGTTTCAAAACTTAAAATATAATGTAAATTAATTATTAAATTAAAAAAAGGCTTAAATTATATAACAATATATTAACTTAATTTGAAAGTATTAAGAATTAAATTTTTATTTGTTAAAGTAGAAATATAAAAAACATCAATTCTGTATTTAAGAGAATAATTTATGTAATAGCGATTCAATAACGTGGTTTTCATACTATAAATTGTATACATAATCTAACTTGAATACTGTCGAGAGGTACACGGCTGTAGACAGGTACGATGTAAGTAGTAAGTGCACTACAGTTAGATAAATACACGCTATTTTGGTAATAAACGTTATTAGAGTAATCTTTATCCTATATATTTGAAATTATAAAATTCGTATTATACGTAAAAATTATATGTAGGTAATGATAATTTTCAAACAATTAATAATTAAAAAGTCTTATTTCCTGGATGTTTAAAATATAATAAAAATTTATTTACTTTCAAAGTAGACATAAACTATTTTATTTTTCTCTTTCGGTTATCCTTTAATGATATTTAATTAAATACTATTAATCTATTTTCGATTTTTCGAAAATCATCTATTTTTTGAGAAATTTAAATCAAAGATAAAATACACATCACTTAAGATATAAATTAAATTTTGGGCTTTTAAATATCAAAAACAATAGAATGTTAATATTAGGCCCAAGAAGAAAAATCAAATCCAAAATATTTATTAGGTAGTTAGACGCCTGTTAAAGTGTATTGTTTATTATTGATCGTAGTGTAGAAATTGCACAATATGTTTTAATTCTTAATTTATGTATAATAGATACTTTTTATTCTTGGTAAAATCGATATTTATTCAATCTGGGTATTTGAGCGTACATTTACAGTACATGAATGTAATGAATACATTATTATTCATAGTATAAGGAAAAGGTCGACGTTATCAAGTGAAATTAGTTTTATAATATGAACCAATTGTCAATAAATTAAAATTCAATATTGTCTACGAGATGTATTACAAAATACGTTAATCCAATACTCCTAAGTATAAGAACTAATAAGCTAGGTATTACCAGAAAATATGTAATGATATAATGTGTTATGTGTGTACGGATTTTGTAATATTAAACAATGATTTACATTTGAAATGGTAAGATAAAATAAAAGCGATTGTCGATTTAACACCTATATAAAAATGATTATAAAATATTTAATGTATTTATAAATTTCTCGTAGTAATATTTAATATCAACATTTAAAATAATTAGTGTTGTATCTACAGCGTAGCAGTGTTGGTGCACTACCATTAGGTATAGATTATACAATCTATACTGAACAGTATGTCAGTATAACAGTACAATACTCATTATATCGATATTTAAATTAAATGCACCAATATAAATTTTTATATCTAAGGATATTATGATATAAATTTCATTAATAATTATTGATTACAACATAAATAATTACATAATTATTATGTTTTATAAACCAAATATTAAACTCAATACTTTATCAACGGCTATAATTAATTGTTATTTAATTTATAAAAATCGAAAGATAATTTTAACTTGAATAATTTTAATTTTACTTATCAATTTTTCAATGAATAAAATATTATAAGAACCATATTTTAACTTATATTAATAATAATGTTTGTTATCCCATTATGCATGTTAGGTATCTATATTTCAACTTATTTCAACTATATGTAACTTCAATTAAAAAACTATACACATATAATATGTATACAAATGTATACTACATTTACTACACAATATATTTTTGTAGTTGCACATTTTATATCATACGAATAGTTAAGACGTAACCCCGGTATCGAGATATAAACACAAATAAAATATACTAATTGTTAGTATAATTTATAGTTCCATACATATTATGGAGTTTATTAGTTTGACAAAAACAAGACAGTTTTAACCAGATATTTTATTTTTGTTTCAACTATTATTTTGTTGATATTTTTATTATGTTTATATTAATTTAAATTTCAGATTTTTAATTTTGGTTTGATCAAGTTTTCTATAAAGATCGAGAACTGAAATAAATGAATGAAAAAATTATACGTTTATTGTGATCTCTGAAATATGTATAGTAACATCTTGATCTTTCAAGTAATTTAACTATTATAGCACATGTGTTTTTACGATTTGGATAATTAATTTACAATTGCTATTTCATAATAACATTTATTCTATCTCAATAGCAGATTATTTTCAATAGCTTAGACGTACTTCTTCAAGTACATAATCGACTATAATATATTCCGCACGATTGGAATGTAATTTTATTAGCGGAATTATTTTTCAAGGGTACAAAGTTAGACAAAAGTTATATCCTTTGGTTATACCATGTATTACAATTAACTAGATACCATACATGCGTAACGATTCAGGCATATAAAACATACACATGTTCAGTTATATGGAACAATTTTATTGGCTTCTTGTCTCTCAAGATTGATTTAACCAATATTATTTTCTTAGGGGAAAATAATTGTATTGTTTGATATAATTTTGTGGACAGCGCGTATAGATATACATTATTTTTTTCATAGCAGTTATTTAATCTAATAGATAGAGCTAAGAAATTTAATTAATCAGAAAATACGCTCTATAGTAACAGCAGTATAAGCGCATGACCAGAAGAATTTTCTTCCTGTTCCCGGTGAAATAAATACTATCTTAAGACATTGATACTACGATTTGTTTTCGTTTTTTTTCAATAGATATATATTTTATCGCGCCTATAATAACATAATTGTTTTGTGTCAAAAACAATGAACACGACTTCAACGAAATCTGGAATTTTAATAGCTTTTGACAGTGATAGGGAGTGTGGTGAGGTGAAAGGCAAAGAGCCACGACAACAATGGTAATCGTTATAACTTATATATTATAATTGATAATAGTTAATACTCAATAGCTAACGATCTGGTCCCACTATAGACATACTAGAATATATATAATATGTAGGTATGTATTATAAGGGGATTTTGAAGTGTCATTTTTCTTTCTTTTGTAATTTACTGTGATCGTATATTTTTTGCTGATTAAAAAAAAAAAATACAATAGAAAATGTATTATCCAACTTGGAGGAAACGAATGGTGGGCGGCTGCCGAATTAGTGGGTCAAGTGTAAAACTATAGCGGAACGAGGAAAATCGTTGAGGCTCCGCTGACGCGAATCTATGGTAGCCGGTGAGGGAGGCAGAGGACGAGGAACGAAAACGCAGTTGGTAACGTTCGTGTTACGCCACAACTGCTGCCGATCGATCCACAAGTTTCCCGAATAAACGTCAGTCGACGCGCGTTTGGATAATAAAGGGTGTTTTCTGCAGATCCACCCCCACCGGGAACCACCGTGCATGCATCCCTAATTTCGATGAGTCACCGCGCTCTAGTGATTGCCAACTGAACTCATAACTAACCTCATCATTGTCCTCATCATAATGAGAAGCTCAATAGAAAATACATGATAGCTATAGCCGTTCTGTTGTAGATTCCAGTAACGAACATATTAAATACAGTACCAATTATAATTTTTTTAAATTTTATTTGCAAAAATTTCTGCTAAATTAAATTTAAAAACATAAATTATTTACATATAAAATCAAAATCCAAAACAATAATAAGATTTTTAAAAAAACATTTAGACAGGCAAAATATTTAACGCTAAACAATTCTACTGAATTTTTATACTAAAATTAATACAAAATGATAAAAATCAATTTTTTATTAATTCTGATAATAACGATACCTTCACATAATTTGAAACATGACATTCAACACAATATAATTTATATAAATTAAATTTAAAACAAATATGAGTAAGAAAAGATTGATCGTGTATTTATAATATAGTTATGTTATTTAAAATCGAGTTTAAAATATGATTTCCGCTGACATTTTATGATATACCTATACGAAAAATGTAGTATGAAAATATAATGCGTATTTTGTATTTACATTAGTATAAAACAATTGTGATAGGATAGCGATACTTGACACGACAATATGACATTTCCGAATGTTGAATGAAAAATACTTTATAAAGAATAATATTGGCCATAGTCAAACTCGCGGAATCATTGTCAGACAAACAATTGGCGATGCGATATTTGATACTTGTCTCGAGAGCGTGATAATTATTATAATTATTTTTTAAATTTAACATATCCTACATCGATGTATAGAGATTAACATATAAATTATTTTTAAATAAATTATAAAAACGCGTCTGGCTGTCAGGTATAATATTAATTTGTAAGTACATATTATTATGACTGTAACAGCGGCGTATTGCCCTAACACGAAAAACAGTTAGCACCTTCGGGGGTTTAAATCCAGAGGTCATCTGTATAGATTATACAGCAAACAAAAGTTAACCATGAACATTTTTTTAAATTTATCCCGCCTAGGTCATGGCCACTCCTCCTTCTTCCGGCCCTCTCAAACCATCACCAAATTTTATGATTAAATAATACAAAGAACTTCAGCTGTTGACATAATATTATCAACTAATATAATTATTAGATGATAATGTGTATATAGGTTACCTAAATTTATTGTTTACCGTCTAGCGTTCGTACGCGTTAGTATAATACAATACGTTTTACCATTAGTTTAATTTAAACTATGTAAGTTTGTTTACATCAATGGTTTATATATTTAGTTTAAAGATAACTAAAATAATTAAATAATGAACTTTGTTTCATAATTTTCATTATTTAATGAAAAAAAATGTTATTTTAAATATTTTAATTGTTTACTAATAGACATTGAACCATTAAAAATCAATCTATCGAATACCTAACCTAACCGAACCAGTTATTTAAATTTAAATTTAATTATTATTCAAACTCATTATTTCAGACTGGGAAGATATGTTGTTTAAACATTAAAAAAGAATTATTGTCGTTGATATTCGATTCATACATCTAAAAAATGTAAAAAGGCCTGTTTGTTGAGATTAACATTAATTATACGTAATACAAGATATGTATATGTACAAATACATAAATAGGTGTAATATAATACGTATAGGTACATATACATATAAATATATATGTATTATGTATAATACTAACATGTGATATACAACATATGAATATCACACACCACACAAATATCCTCAAATGTATTTTTAATAATTATATAACAATAGTATAGTTATATAAAAGAACAAATTAAAAACTTCTTAAAGATGACAAAATCGTATTGTAGATTAGGTATGTATATATTTGCTTTGAAGACGCATCAATTTTTTTTTTTAAATTTTCACTTGTATAATTCATAGTATAAACGAAATGTTCATCAAATTTTAAAAGAAAATAATAAATTGTATTTCTGATTAAATATATCGTGTTAATTTAGGGTTTACTAAATAATGTAATGGTACTACCAATACTATTTCTCATATTTTGTCCAACATTAAAATGAATACGTTTTCTATCATGAAAATTATTAAAATGTATTATTTTTTTTGTATGTGTACTTACAACAATTGTATTTTAAAATCTATGGTTTATCATTTTTTTTTGTAGAAAATTATGTTATTATTTCTTGTAATAGTCAAATAAATATTGACAGACAAAATATTAACATTATAGAAGGTACACTTATCACTCATTTATACAAATAATTCATTCGATGTTCAATGCTTATTATTTCATATTTGTATATGTATAAAAGTTATTTTACTATGGAATGCTTAAAAGTTATTCTGTATTCATGTCTAATGATAAAACATTACCCAAATTATATATTATCCTAAATACTTTATAAAATACAAAATAGTAATTAATAGATTAAACGGTATCGGTGTACCATGCACAGTACAATTTTAATTAATAATTGCATTAAAAATAAGACAGAGATTTAATGCTGTTCAAATATCGCAACTTTTTTGTATCACATATACGTAATTTATGTATAGTGTACAATCAATACACGGTACGACAGTTAAATTTATAAGTTATCACTGTATGATTCTTGGTAATGTACAATACTAAAAAAATACAATTAATTGAATTAATTCACAATTTTAGATTAAAGACAGTAAATCATAATAATGTCTATTTATAATTAATGATTTTTAATAAATTATTATAATTTCTTTGCTTTAAAGAGATAAATATAATGCATACTATTTGAATCCAAGTAGAGTATATAATGTGAATAATGCTTAATTTAAAATTTGCTTAGCAAATGTTTTAGCATTACCTTGCTGCTTTGATGGTCTCCCCCTGAGGTAAATATTCAATCAATATGATGCCTTTGTGGGCCCAAAACACTGATGCTATGATTTTTTTGACTGAAATGATGGTTTTGAACTTTTTGGTTGAGGGTGAACTATGGTGTGACACTAGTGTTCGGATTGTCTTTTGGTTTCAGGCGTATAGTGTGCAACCCAAGTTTCATTTCCAGTAACAAAAGACTTGAGAAAATTATCACCTTCCAGTTTATAGCGTTCCAAAGAGGTAATGAATGACGGAGCGGATTTCGCACTTGGCGGCAGACTCGATCGACATGTTTCACGAGAAAAATTCTTGTGACCACAGTTTTCAAGGTACCGAACTTGTTATGGTCTTGTTATAAAGAAGAGGAGTAAAGCTATACAGCAGTGTAGCGAAAATAGTAAAAAAATATTCCCTGCGGTCGTAAGAGCCTCAGTACACTTACTTTCTGGATATGCCTCGTATATATATTATTAAAATAAGAAATTGATAAATTTATGAAATTAAATATTTCAGTGTTACTTAAAATTTCAGATATATCATATAATAATATTATAATATTATATATTAGGTATCTTTACAGTATAAACTAATATTTTAAGAGTATAGAACAGTAAGTTAAATTAACGTAATGCTCTCAAGTCCTCAATCTGTTTAAAATGCAGCTAATTTATTGGATTTATTTTATCGTTTTTTATTAATCGTATAAACATAATTTGTGTTTATTGTAAAATAAAACCATTAATTTAAAAATTATAAATATTATATTATTTATTACTAATTTTATTTTTGTTCTCAACAATAAATTTATGTACCTATTTATCATATATTAAATTAATCTACATAGTTGTTCATGTTTTTTTTTATTTGTAAATTTAAAATCCTTTCACTTAATAAACATTAATTGCGCATTAAGACTTAGGTATAACCTTAGGTGTGTACATTTTTTCAGAATTTATTAAAATACACAAGGGAGTATAATATGTTATTGATTTACACAGAATAATTAATTGTTTCAATTCTTATACTAGTTATACTGTTCTTATACTATCTCAAAATATTTTAATTTATATATTTTACATTATAGTATTACATAAATACAACAGCAATATAAGGTTGGATCGCATTAATGATTTATTATTATAACCTAAATATAATTAATAGTTTTACTCAGAAGTTATAATGTTAACCATTTACCTATTTACTTGACATATTCATATTGTATTAATAAACATGAACTTATTATTAATTGAAGAGCGTAGTTCAGAATTGTGTATTAGGTATAATATTTATAACTTTATAAATATGTAGGTATGTATAAACTATAAGTAACTATTCAAAATATGAACATCGTAACTAATGCAAACCCGGAAAAATACTAAATATTGAATAACGATGGGGAACTAAACGAGTACTTGGATATACACTACACTAAAATTGCGAGGAAGATATTTATAATCAATAACAGCTATAACGAAAACAATTGAAAATACTTTTTTTTACAACTTTTATCATTCATTTTTAAATTGTATAAAAATATTTCGGTTAAGTTCACGTGTTACAAATTTTTAGTACCTATTTTATTGCGTTTTGTGGTGCAATAAAAACAATTTATAGTTTGTAAAATATAACATACGTATTACAAATTATACATACTTGAATAAAATTGATATTTTGAAATATTTTATTTTCTAATATAGAGATTTAAATAGGTCTGGCCTCAAGTGAAAAAAAATCGTTTAACTATTTTGATACTTTAAAAAGCTATCATAGACGCTTTTTAATAGTACATTTTTAAACTTTATAAACACTTAAAAAAACTTACGTGACGTACTGTCTTTTTATTTCCACTAACTTGAAGAAAAGGTGGTTTGATTAAAAATTTAAAAAATCAATTTCTGCTAAGAAAATATAGGTTGAAAAATGTTTTATTCATTGTGGCATGACTGGACATTAAAAATCAATACTTTTTCGGCCTATTATCTCGGTTAAAGACATTGGCAACAAGTGTTTATACGCATAAGTATATTGTTCAGTTATAGTGGCAAATTTGACGATATGAGTACGTCACGTATTGGCAACTAGATCATTGAGCAAAACTCGGACAATTGAATTTTGAAATTGGGCCAACACACGTAAATAGCCACATACGAAAATAGATGAGCTACACGAAATAATAATTTAGCAAAACAAATCAAATATCGTCAAATTGTTTGTAGTTTAAATTGTGATTGTCTAAGTAGGATTGCTGAATCGTTGGAAAATGATAGTTAACACCTATTATAATTCACTGGTATAATTAATGTCCACTTATAATATGTATCTTAATTAGCCTTGCCTCTTCTCATATTTTGAATGGTGAGAGGTAAGGGACGATTTAAGTTTCTTATGCAAATTTTCCAAAACCACTACTACGTTTAATTTAATTGTAAAATGACTTGTGGTAAAAAGGAGGAGGAAACTCGATCTTGGTTAATGACATAAGGCGGCACTAGCCGCCTGGTTACGGAATGTGGTAAGAATACCAAATTAGAATAGGTTTGTTATGAGTTAATGACATTTTTATTTCGCATTCGTTTTTTGGTGGTTATTTTTTTTTTTATTTATTATATAAAACGTTTACATACTACTTCATATTAGTAAGATATGAATGAACTGACGTTAAGATTTCCATGAAAATATCATATTTTTTTATTATTTAGTTTGAGAAAAAAATTTTGATAATTATGGAAATTGGTTGATAACTTTCTGCGAATAAGTTATTAACTATGAACGTATCCAGAAAATTAAAACTACGTATTATTGATAACAATATAGTATTTATTTTATGCCCATATTAAGTTAATGGAAATAAAGCTTTTTATAATTTATAAGTTTATAAAAATTAAGTTGAAAAAAATCCATTAAACATTTAATAAAATATAAAAACTTTAGAAAACTGATAGTTTATAAACATAATATTGTGCAATGTGTTCGTATAGCAAAATGGGTAGTTATTTCTATCTATAAACTCGTATACATCATAATACGCAATAAAATAGTTTTAACTCATATTCTGCCAACATAAAGAAATGTTTCAATAACTTAAAACAACAATACATATTTAGGCATTTAGATACTTCAGGGGAAACGATTACTTGAAAATCATTTTAGCTAGTTGGATTTGTTGTGTCCGTCGTAACGAATAGCTTAGTTATAAATTATATAAATAACTAGTAAATGTTTTATTGATAACATTTGGAAATTGATTGGTAGATATTTATTTCAATAAATTTCTATGGCAAGATTATGACAGTTAAAGTTTTGTATGAGGATTATATAATTTTAAAAGCCATAAAAGAATTGTTCAAATTACATTCAAAACCCTTTTGATGTGAAGTCCTTCCAATATTATTAAACAAACTTTTTATTAAAAAGTTGATATTTAGACTAACGTATTTCATTAAATGATATAAAATATATTTTAAATATTACGGTTTTGAATAGGTTTATAGTAGGCAGGTAAATTAATATTATTCGTGTGACTAAGAACCTTATTTTAAATAACAATAATTAAGTAATATGGGCATATTTTTAATTCTTCACAAACTAAGTAATACGATATAATAATATACGTTACATGAATACTATAATAATAATATGATGATTATTATTACTATAGAATAGCAAGTATTATAATAAAATACAATACCAAAATATTGTAAAAATTTATCACTAAAACAATAACATTAATTATACCCGCGGGTGTCTATAAACAAGTTTTTATACATTCATTATACTTTGTTTTGTTAATGCAATTGTTATTTAAAGTTATGCACATTTATTTTGTAAATTTTATTACATAACTTATTGGGTCTCACCAAACTTGTAATTTGGTTTTCTGTAAGGTTAGTGTTTGGTTTACATTTTCTGTAATATTAATTTCATCTCAGCTCGTTAAATATCATATATACGTACTCCAGTAATTTAATTAAATAAATAAAATTTAATTTTTAAACACACGTTTTTCTTAATTTAAAAAAAAAAACAGATAGCAAACAACAGTTAAAAGAGAAGTAAAAAAGAAGTAGCATCTCGTGTATAAATCATTTAATTTACAAGTTTGCTAATCGTATCAAATGTTGAAAATAAGAATTAACTATGACAAATTATTGGTATTAATTCCATTTGATAATATTATTTTACAAAGGCGTACCCGATTTTAGTTGCCAATCTACATACAAATAACGATGTATGATTATAAATTTAAAAATGCAGTTATTATAGTTATCAAATACACACAACTACAGGAGTATAAATGTAATCATATAATTATTTAATATACCTATTATTAAGTAGTATAGTTATTATATGGTATTTATTTCATAATTAAAATGTTTATCGTGTTACAAAAAAGTCTAGACAAAATTACGGGTGAAAATTTGTATTATACATGATTATATTATACACCTATTATATTTTCATAAATTTAAACTGCATTTTTTCACTAATAAAGTTACATACGATTGTTATTTTTAACTATGCAAGCTAATTATAGGGAATTTGAATTTTTTGATATGGAGTTCACGATTTTAACATCACGATGAACTTTCTTGATCTCTATTTTAAATAATTTTATAACGATTTAACAACGTACTAATAACAGACTATTAAGTAATAATAATATCATTATCATTCGAGTTTAATTTATTTGCACATGGTAAGAATTTAACTATTTGATGATTAATATATATATATATATATATATATATATATATATATATATATATATATATATATACAATTATCAATAATATAATAAAAAGTGATATACAATTGAATTTCTGTGGTCTGTGCGAACTATGTAAAGCAGCGCAATCGATTGGCTCCCAAATACAAGAAGTCAATTTTTTACCCTTAATAAATATCTTTGAATCTGCTCCCTATACCTTTTTTTAAAAAATATATTGGTTATCAAAATATTATTAATATTTTAAAATTAAACGTATATTTTACATCGTTACATTGAGAGTTATAAATTTCAATATTTATTTTTGTTAATTATCAATATCGTACAAAAATCTTACTCGAATCAAAAATAAGTAAAAGCTAAAAAATAATTAAAAAATTAAAGCACTGACAATATTATAGCTGAATGCGACGTTATAATATATATATATACAAATTAATAAGTTAAATAAAAATAAAGGAAAATAGTATATTGAAGTATTCGTCGTGACTTATTGACTAATATGTTTATGTTTTAAAACATTGAATTTACTCCACTATCATATTTTCGAATTTTATCTTTTAAAAATTTTATATTTTCTCCAATGTCTCTCCGATGTGGCTCTATTGTATTGGAACTTTTTAAAATAATATTGTAGTATCAACTTGAATACTTTATAATAAATTTAAAAAATTGAGTATATTTGGATGTGAGGGAAAAAATAAAATAGTGAATTAAGACTTAATTTGAGTGCAAAGTATCAGTGAAGTCATAAAAGTAAACGCATTTAATATGAGAACCCTTTGTAAAATAATATTTTCTAGTTTAGTGATCCAATTCAAGGATCGAGATTTCACCCAAAATTGGGAGCTAATTTAATGGTAGCCAACTTAAGTTGCGTATTAACAATATGGTCAGTTAAGTTTTTCGATACCTAATCGAAATGTTCAGTGATAAATTCAGTGTTTAGTTTTTAAACTCTACAGCAGCTGCTACTATTGAAAAATAATTATTAATATTTTTGTACATTTTTGAATAGGAGGTTACAAATTATAACTGAAAAAATTAAAAATGTTTATGGCAACACACTGAGTTTGAACTGCCTTTATAGATGTTATAACCCATACGCACACATTTTATAATTTACGTCTGTACGTCTACCTATATTAACCATGTGTTTAACTGCAATACTGAGATACGGTGATATTGGTAGTTGGTACTGTTGGTATAGGTACTTACATAAATATTGATACCTAAGCATTATACGTATACACCACCATTCTTTCTATATTAGACTTAACGCTCAAAAAGTTGTTTAAAACTGTGTTCAATAAAAGATAATTTTATATTGACAAAATGAAATAAAAATTATCCACAATACGTTGATCTCTGCAAATACGTATATAATATAAATTCACGTTCGTTTTGGCAGGTGTGATAGGACTTAATTTGTATTTTTTTTTTTTTTTTGCGGAATTTAGACGCAACCTCAGCCCTATGTTATGGCATTAACCACGGTGGTATACTAGATATTGAAATTTGGTTTATGAATGGTAGGAGAAGAGAAATTACGCGGAAAACAGCAATTGGTACAAAAAGTCAAGGTCAGACTTAGACATTAACCTAGTCGTCATGACGACGCGAAATCGATAAGGGATTATTCCCGGAGACTATGAATATATATATTATTAATAATATAAAATCGCACCATCAATAAATCTGTGAGTCTCCCCCGCATGGGGCAACGAAAGTTTTTCGTGAGGGAAAAGAGGGGTATGGCATGTGTCGAGTGACGGGTGACTTTTTCCGCGAACGGGGTAGGTAGGCGTGGCCGGAGTGAGTAGTGGGATTCGTCGATTCGTCCATCGCAGAGGAAACACGGCCGTCGCCGTTTGCGGTTGGACGACATCTGCCGTATCGGCGGACGGCAACCCCTTACCGGTGAACACCAAGTAAATTCCCATCGTCCCCTCACCGGTGGTGATTCTACTGACTCGGTGGATGACTGCGTAATACCTAAACCACCCTGTCTCCCGCATGCTTACCTTGTTGGTGCGCTTGCCGTCGATGGCCACGATGAATCCCACGCCACACGCTTCTTTCTCCAGCTGCGGGTCGTACAGACCGTCTTTCTGCGGACCGGTCCACGGGTCCTGCTCCGGCACGGGTTGTTCCTGGTGCGCGGCCATGTCTGCGTGGGGGGTGGCGATGTTGGACACCTGGAACAACGGGGGCGGCAGCCGGTTAGACGGGACGGTACGCGTGTCGCGACCGAATAAAGCGGTAGCGCACTGCCAACAGTTACGTACCCACTAACGAACGCGCGGCGTGCGGGTGGTGTCCGTCACGTGGAACACGTGCGCCGCGCTAGTTGACCGCAGAGGTACACACAACGCCGACCTGGCGGGTCGATCGAATCGGCGGCGGTGAGCTTTTTTTTTGTCGTCTACACTATCGCAAAGTTTGACTTTTTTCCTCCTGACGACGGACACGTTAAAACGATAAAATATTATTATTACTATGATACACCGTCGTGTGATGTTATCCGGTACGGCGGGCGAACGCGACACAACGATGACGGTGTGCGAGTGCCGTGCAATAACTGTGACGTTATAATATTATTGTCGTAGCGCTGCGGTGGCAGGCAGTTTAACAGTGCTGTAATATTATATTCGAGACGCGGGTAGCGACGTGAAACGGACGGCGGCGGAGACAGACTGAGAACTCGTCGCGGCGAGCGTGTGCACAAGACTGAAAGCGTATCGTGTTGTGGCTTGCCGTTACCGTCGACGATGCGTTTGGGGGTATTATGGCACTGACGCCGCGCAGACGATGGTGCTGCCGATTTTGTGTGTTATCGGAACGAACCGGCGCCGTGCGCATCGGCAACGGCGAAATCGACCGGTGCCGGTGCCGCCGGCGGCGCGCGCAGAGCCAGTCGCCCGAGCCCGCAGTGTTGCCCCGGTTTCCAGCACGTAATTATTGTCACCGTCCGTCGTACAACGGTCCCCTACCTCCACCGCCGGCGACCGACCAACCACCCGTTATCAAAACGTCTTCTGTTCTGGACTTCTGGTATTCTCTAATTCTCTATCTGCGCAGTGCCCATCAATTGTTCCTCCCCTCTGCCCAACGCGTGTCTTCAAAATTTTTTTGATATTCAAAAACCACCCGAACCCGTGGTTATGGTGATGTATTCTGATACAACTGTCGCAGTCACTATTACAACGCTCAATTTTTAAACCCCGAGCAAAGTCAATTCGTTTTTACTCGATGTCCGATATGTCCGTTTGCCCATATCTATCTACGATAATATAATATTAAACTATTGATAGCCAAACGCGAATTTTGCAGTTGGTGGCCATATTTCGAGAGTATCGCAATACGGATGATAAACCATTTTTGGGCAATCGAAATCGTTTTCGTGTGCAGTGATATTACTTTTAAGCACTCATCACGCTTCACACTTGTCCGCATTTGACTGCCGTATCACATTTAAAAATAATCATTTAGTGATATGAATATAAGTACAAATCCATATTAAAACAATTATGATTTATTCTGCTGCGCAATATAGTTATAGTTTGAAGTTTGATTTTAAGTAACGTTGTGTCCCCTCCAACCGAAATAATAATTACATACGACCACGATAAGAGATAAATATATCTTAGTTTGCGCGATTATATATGTTCTGGATCTTTGGCCAGCAAAGTTACTCAGTTATCGTTCGTACGATTTACCGCGTCTGAATAGTCCTGTATTAAAATATCGTCTGCTACCGCCGGATTTACGTATTTTGATACATTGCCAACGAATATTATATTATTATTTTTCTGTACATTAAAAATCTAGCGGCGTCGCTAATAAGTTTTATAAATACACTTTCTACACGATCATCCTTAAAACGAGTTTATAACGTGGAAATATTAATATTTGTCATTTTATTTTTTTTTTTTTTAATCGTTTCCACTAGTTTTACTTGCCTATATAGGCTATATAGCGATTGGCTGTTAGATTTATATACACGTATTTCGATTTTAAACACGTTTAAGGTCTTTATAATATTGTATTTCCTTGGTTGCGCTTAAACATCCGATGTCTGGCCGCATTTATAATAGCAAAAACACTGAAATGGCTGTCCCAATTAAAAACTACAAACGAGTTATAGGTACTTGGTAATTTATGAGAGACTCTCGAATTTGTTTTATAGTTAATAGTCTCAAGCTCATCTAAACAATCGACCCACTCAAGAATATAATACCATAATATAATATTATTCTGGTTTTAAATTTAGTTTCATTATTTAATAATCCGTAGGTACTAGGTATAGATAAATTTATTGTTTAATTTGCCTTTATATTTTCGTAATATTATATAATATCAAAATACGTCAGATTTCTCCTTTATATATATAAATTTGTACAAATTTGGTAAATGGATACATTATGTAAGTAAACATATAAATTCTTACATGGAAATATTATGAATGGATATGATTCGATGTTTTTTACTGTTAAAAATTAATAAATGCAAAGTATTTAACATTTTACAGTAAGTACCTAGAACCTAGGCGATTTTTTTTTTTAATAAAATATGGATAACATTATTAGACATTATGTTAGAGTGTACATGAGCATGTTGTTATTATAGTAAAACAAATAAGATTGTGAATATTTAAGCTGCTAACTATAAATAATATTTTAAGTAGTTACCAATCAAATGTTATTTCAGATTATTTAACCAAGTTCGTAGATCAAATACGACATTGGTCGCGATCTATTTGTCGTATTATTGAAGTCAACAATTGTAATATAATAAATAATCAATAGATGATAACACTTTATACCTATTTAGGATCAAGTAGAATTAATAGAATAAATGCAATCTGAATCGCATATTTTTATTTGTTTATCTAACATTTGTATACAAAGTATATATATATATTATTGTAATATAAAATAATTTGTACAAATCCGATCTAACATAACAAATAATTATTATTAAATTTACCAGAAATATTTTTACGATTTTAATACTTAGTCTACCAGTAGTTTCCTCTGAAATTATGTAAAATAGATATGGATCTTTGTATGACATCCACGTTCACTTGTTCTAAATGATTTATAGTTGATATTTATTTCGATACTCCCATAGTAGGTACCCGGTAAAAATTGTGTAACGTAATATATTATAAATTATAATATGACCCAATCAAAGTCGTCGGTATACCAGACACCTAGGTATAAATTTTATACCTAATAGTATCATTGGTTTCGTGTTTTCGAATGAAATATTTTTCACGACGTGCCGCATGCCTGTAAATTCTTGTTGAGAATTATAAGTTCGTAGGTGTGTTTATATACATACACGGAATACAGGCTTATTGAAATCTTATACGACCCACGCACAAAGAGTCGAATCTGGTTTTTAGGGGATAATGCGTATATTATATAGTACATATACCTGCCTGCCTAACCTAACTCATATATTATTATTATTCGTACGACAGCTCAGCGTGTTGTACTATACCCGTAGGTATATGCTTACAGAATAATATTATAATACCATTTTAATACCTAAATGAAAAATATTATCGACCACATATACATTATATACATAGGCACCAAATGTACGTCATTCCTCGTACTCAAGATAAAATACCCAGCCCGTCACGACATGGTTGGAAGGGGACTCATCCTCGCAATACGAATGCTGATGTCCTGGAATAATACTAATGTTCCCTGTTGTATTACTCTAATACGATTTAATTTTTATTATGTCCATTGAAGACGAAATAAAATTTAATGATAGAAGGTAGATAGGTATACTAATGTGTGGATTCCATGTCATTTGTAAAATGTATAATACATAATATTACGTACCATCGTATGTCATTTTTTTTTAAATATAAAATCGAAAAACAAATTTTACCCATAATAATTAGAACTTTTTAATATTGTCCATCATTCTTACATTACTGTGATAACCTAGAATAAGTTATTAATTAGCGTATATTTATTGCATACATGTATACATTTTTCATAAAAAAGCGAAAAATAATATAATTATTTGATTCATTAAACTAATAGGATATGCAAGCTTAGTCAAAAAATAGACATCATAAAAAAATGGTTTTCATGCTATACATGGATATTACATAGAAAATAGATAATATATTATTATATACCTACTGGTTGCTATCTGCAAGAAATGTATAGCTAAGTAGTAATTAATATGGATTTATTTGTGTATTGTGTATTGTGTATAGAATATTTAAGATCTTTTAAATATATATATATATTATATATAGGTATCTATAATATTTAAAATGTATATACATGTTAAATCGTAAAACTTGCATTTTTAATGCAGGATTAGCATAAAATTAATAATATTGTAATTTGTAATAATTGTAACTATAAATGGAAGTAAGATGTAGGTACCTATACTTTTTTTTTTATAAAAATTAACATAGCTTACATATTGTATCATGTTTTTATAAGCTATACATTAGCGTATATTAAAATCTTAGTATGTTAATATTAACATAACTTTTCAGCTCTAATTTAATATATTTTACTATCTTTAATCGATTGATACTTGGTATTATTACAAACGAAAAGCCACTAATCTGTTATTATAATTAGTTTTTAATAACTAACATTTGATTTAATTTTCTATGTAATTTGTATTCAATTATAATTTTTAAATAATTAAATAATGTTATATACAGTTTACACTGTCACCAATAAAGCAAATAATTGTTTTGAGGGGAATAATTTAGTATTTAATACATTATCTTTATTTTACTACACTATACTATAGTAATACTTGTAACGTATAAAATTAAATAATAATTATCATGAACTATAACATTGATAGATAAATCCCAGTGAGTAATGATCAAATTAATATTTTAGATAAACATTTATTTTATTGATATTATTTTGTTATCTTAACCGTTCGCGTTAGTATATCACAGTCGTAGAATCATGTTGAATAATACATTAAACTCAGTATTCAAATGATAATTATTTATACGCAAACTTTAATAGTTTATATAAAATATGAACTAATTCATAATCATAAAATTGATTTAAGTTCATGAACTAATTACGAGTACGTTCGATTCGGTTTTTTTTATAATCATCTAGTTTTATTATATTAGTATTAATAAAATTAGGTTTCATATTAATTAGATGTATTCTAAAGTATACCTATTGCTAAATTGCTTAAATAGTCTAAACTTAAAATGTTATTTATATTTATACAAGGGTATATAAACATATAGTAATAAGATTCGGAATCATTTGAATCGATATAATATACAAAAAAATATTCTATAAAATATTAGGATACGAATAAACAATAAATCATTGAAGGCTTATAAGTAAAATGTGGAATTTTAGGTTCTTACAACTCTGCTAAAATACGGTTATAATATTATGCTCTAAAAAAATTTCAAAATATTCTCTTATTAATTCTTTAATTGAAAAAATATTATACTTATTTTCCCTGTGGCAAAATAATTACAACTAGATATTACAAATATAATTTTTTATGAAAAATAAAACAATATATTTTCTTATAATAAATAAGAAATATCGGTTAAATATTTTCTAATATTCAAGATATATTTTAATATGCAAAGTAATTTTTTTTTATACGAATTCTGTAGTGCATAAATCGTCTACATTTTCACCTCTGTTGAGCTGTATAAAGTCAATAAATACATGTTAAAACTGTAATTCACTATTTAAAATCGCAATGTCATCAAATAGATTTTATCTGTTACCTAATAATGAATTAAAATAAGTATAACAAATGTAACAAAAAGCATTTATTTCATTTTGATCTTTGAATGAATGAACGAGTTTATTTGTAGTTTGTACTCATTCACGGTGAAGTCTGCTTATACAAATAATGTACCTTTTAGCCACTATAAACTCTGTACAGATAATGACCATATTGTATGAATTGTGAGTTCAAATATAATATCAACTATCAGCCATTCAAGTTAATCACTTATTTACAGTATTATTATTGTCCCACATATATTTTATATTATACATTATACCGATATAATATATAAGCATTGTATGTAGGCAAAGACTGTTAAATATAACATTCTGAAAAAAAATATTATTTTAAAATATGCAAAAATTATATTTATTAAATATGTATATTGTATATTGATATGTATCGACATTAAAAAAAGATTATCTATACAGTGTATGCCGTATATGGTTATAATTTGTAATACTAACATACACTTGAACGGATTTCATACAAAGACATATAACAATGTTTTGAGAGTGTTAAATACATAAAAATTATATAATTTGTTTTAAAAAATAATAACGTATTTTAAAATTAAGTATTTTTCAATCGGATTAACATTATACAAAAAAGTAATTTGATTGGGGTAAATGTAAGAGGAAGCATAAACGATTGTAAAGGTTTTATATTATAGCTATATAATTATATATGGACTCAAATAAAAAAAATATTTATGATGAAAATTTTAGAATTGACTTGTAATTTGTATAATAAATTAAACACATAGGTTCCAATTAAAATATAATTTTTGTTATGTGCCAATTTAATTTAAGGCTATTATTAAAAAACTTTTAAAGCCTTATCGATTGTATTTCTCGACATATAAAGTAATAAATAATAACTAATAATTGTATTTATTAGTTTCTATTATGGTTCAATTTTAAACGTTTCAAAAATTTATCGTTATATTATTTTGTGTTAAGTTAAATATACAACACATAAAATAAGAGACTATCATAAATTATTTGATTATCTGGTGTTTGCAGTCACTTATAGAAAACCACATAAATTTTGTACGTCTTATCTTGATTAAAAAATACTCCAAGTTAACAAAACCTGCAGTGAGTCCATTAAATTAAATGTTTTTTTTTTCGTATAAATATTATACCATTCGTTTGTAAAGTGTAAAGTGCTCTATATAAATTATCGCAATATAAATGGAACATTTTCGATACACAGAACATTCGCATTAATGTACACACAAATTATGTTATTATCTATCCACTATCACTGTGATTGATGTAATCTACGGGCACTTGCACAAATTCCGCATACTCATACAAATATCTATATGTATGTATATTATAAAATGTATATGTTTTATATTTTGGGTATATTATGTTTTAAGAAAGTATATAAAACGCATTACGCATTTCAGTATCAGATCAAATCGATATGAACGCAACGATAGAACTAGGATTCGTTAATAATAATAATGATAATCATATGTAAATAACAATCGATGAGTTTTCACGGCATTCGGGCATATAATTACACGTTAGTCTATCTCCAAAATGGGCATGTGTGTTGAATAAAGCAATAACGATAATGGGCTCGCCAAAACCGGCTGGTATAAATTAGCAATAATAACAATAATAATAATAATAATACTGCATAAAGGGAAACCAGAACACTACGTATATACATACACGGTTCCATTAGGTATAGTGAAAAGAAGGGGTTTGGTTTTCATTTGAACGGATAGATTAAAAAGATTCGTCCCAATCTATTCGACGAGTCGGTTGACGGGACAAGCATGTTTAAATTTCGTTTGTGTTGGATCATATTATTTACACAATTCGAGGTAAGCGTAGTCATATGATTATAATTTACTATGTTCTCGTTTATCTCGTGATAGTTTTAATTATTTAGGAGTCCCTTATTGTAATGAGATTTGTGTGTTTATAAACTCCAGGATATGCGACTATTCAAAGACTTTAACGATTATTCTCGCGCCGTTGCGCTGCAGTATTTGGCCGACGGTTCTCAATTACCATTATTGTCTGTAAGTATACCACGACAAAGTACAATGGGTTGATACCGTGCAATGATATATGTCGTATGTGTTCTTAGTTTTTATTATATGTCTTAATACTATAATAATAATAATAATAATATCGAATGCCGATTCGATGATTTATCAATTTTAGATAATAATTTACCTACTTATAGTACTTACACTGTAAAACTCGACTGGCTAAATAGGAGATTTCTTATGTATTGTTTCTGCAGGATAAAATAGTGAATTCGGTTAACAATCAGAGACGACGCCACAGGAAAAGCAGCTATTCGGATTGGTCGGATTGGAGTTCGTGTTCGGATAGTTGTATCACGGTCAGACAAAGGTTAGTACGATAGCGTTCACGATTAGGTTATAGATATATCATTCCTGTCTTTTGTGCTCATAGCATATGGGTCGTAAATAAGAATTTTTGAATACCATTTTCCTAACACGAAACATCAACTATTTTCAACGAATACCAAAAATAAAAATAAAAACTACTAATTTTCATAAAAAATAATTTTAAATAAAAATCTATTAGGTATGCAAAATATTGTGAATGTGGAGAAAACATATATAATAATAATAATATTCAAAAGTCTGGAGGTGGGAGGGGGTGATGATGCCACTAGTGGTATCCGTGCCCTGGTGCCTTGCTTGTAACAAGCTGTATTTAAATAATTTGCATACGGTGCGTGTTTAGACATTGTCTAAGGTCGAAAATTTGTGGATCGAACGTCGTTACCGAATCATCGTATTGTTTTGTGACTGGTTCGAGATGCCTGGGGCTCTTGACGAATTACTACGAGCAGCTCAACTCAAGTTTCTCTAACAAAGGTTGTAAATTATTTTTATAGAAGTGATGTGTTTATTATTTGATGAAAATTTTGCATTGTTATTCTTAGTTGATGAGCATGGCGTGTCCATGAATTTTACATGTGGTGTTAATGTTGCTTCCGCTACTATTCCCAGTTACAAGTCTCCTAAGTTTTTAATTAAAATAATGGGAGGTCAAGAATCTGGGAAATTTCATTGGCCTTGGCAAGTTGCGGTGTTAAATGGATTTCTGGTATTATGATAGTAAAGCAAATAATATCGTTCACATCCTCCATTACATTAAGCGTTTTCACTTTTTTAGGAAGTAATCTGTGGCGGTACCCTCATAGCTCCTGGTTGGGTGCTCACAGCTGCACATTGTTCTAGGCAAAAATTATTTGTGATGTTAAAGGAGTATGATTTATCCGTACACGAAGGTGATGAAATCAGATTAAGGGTATGGACCAGTGTTGTGTATATTTTATATTTTATAATGTATAATATACATGATATTATATACAACACACTGCCTGTCATTACACATTTTATTATAATAAATATCATTTAGGATTTTTGAATATTTGCTGTGCGTGAACTTAAGTAATAATAGCTATTTTCATAACAATTATAGGTTGAGCGCATTATAATACACCCCAAATACAATCCAAATACAATTGATAATGATATGGCTTTGTTAAAATTACGTAATTCGAATTCAGTAATAGATGGTGGATTAAACTTGCAGCCAGCATGTCTTCCGACCTCTGATATTCAACGGTGGAAACGGAAGCCTAAAATGTGCGTAGTTATTGGATGGGGAAAAGTTAAATCGCAAGATTCTTATGGATCTAAAATACTTCGAGAAGCTAGGGTATGTAGTTGAGTATTGATTCTAAGTAGATAAAAAAGTTAGCTACGAGTTAATACAATATTAATGATTATCGTATCAAATAATTAAGCAAATAACATTTATTTTCGTACTTATATAAAGGTTTAGCTGAGTTATAAAATATTTGTATCTATCAATAACTGACAATATTAGCATCAAAAATATGTTAGATATATCTGTTGAACAAAAATGCAGTTTTAACAATTGTTAATCGGCTAAAATATTTCATAACTTTCACCAATAGAATTTATAAAAAAAGGTAGAGAACTCAGATAATTGTTTATCAATCTAACTGCTAATTTTTGTAATATTAAATCGTCTATCGTAAGACAATTCTTAGCTATTTTTGTGTATTAAAATTGATAAAAGTATACATATACGTCATCGGCAAACAGTACATATTCATGGTTGGTGATACTTTAAATTAAAGGGCCAACATTTTATTTTAGGTATGAATTGTATAAATAAAATTAATAACTGATCAGTGATTAGTAAGTTTTAAAAGATAATGAATAGTAATTATATTTTTTGGTAGTTTTGTTTATGATAAACTATTTTGAGCAGTTGAACAGTTTGCTATATATCAGGTTGAGTGGGTCATTATTACGGTTATATTCAATTTGAATTACACGATACATCATAGTATACGAAAAACGATTCTGAGCGGAAACGGTCTGTCAGCCTATTATGATATCACTAAGTATTATATTTATTGATACGTTTTGTTTTTTATATAGCTATTAATAGCATTTATTTTACTTTTAGTATTATGGTTTGATTTTATAATTTCTTCTTGGATATTGTAGCGTATTTCATTATTATAATAATTAATATTTATAAGATATTATAAAAATATAAACATTTGTAGAACTCGAAATTTAATTTTATTTTTTCATAAATATCTTAAAACAGAAAATATAAATTCATAATATAAATAGATATTATCTTAAAAAATGTGACTTATAATGTCTATAAAATAATTGCCTTTATATACTTATAAGATTTTATAGTTTCAGTATCATGAAATACTTATACAAGATCTGTTTGAGGTTTTCAAGAATTTTGATCCAAAGAATAATTTTTTATTAATAATTATAAAAAAAAAAAACTAAAAAAAATTGAAAATTGTTCATGCCTTTAAATAGCTCAAAAAGAGATAAATATTTGAAAATGTTATCTTATAGAATTTTTTTATGTATAGATTAAAAAATGTATAAGAACTTTTATTACATTTTGAGATCATTGATAGAAAAACAAACTTTTATGTAAATTTCTAACTATAAAATAATTTACTAGTTTCGGGGATTTTTATAAAATTTGTTAAAATTTTATCTTTAAGACCTTAAATGTTTATAAATTTGTACGACTATAGAGTATTGATATTTTTTAATTGAGAAATCAATAACTTATAAAGAGCTTTGTGTTAAATTTATAAGCATTTTTATTTTTACTCAGAAAATCATTTTAAATTGACATTTCTAAAAAAAGAAACTTAAAAAAGTCGAAGTATTATAAATATTTTATCGTAAATTATGGAATATAATAATATAAAAATTTTGTGAAAATTTCAAGTATTCATTTTTGAGTTACGCCAAAAATACCTAACCAAAAATACAAATTAAAATTTTCCGAAAATTAAATTTACGTGAAAATTGTTGTTTAACCTTTTTAGGGATTTTCCCAATTATGCAATCTTAAGCACGATTCTTACTTTTAGGGATTTTTACTTTTGAACCCCATCCCGCCTCAAGAGATTATCAACTAAATACAATATTTTACCAGAAACCATCCCCTGTTTTTAAAAATCTAAGTATTTTTACTGCCCCAAAAGTTAATTAGATTTAACTATTTTGATTTCATTGAATTATATGTTTAGATTCATATACTCAAAAAATAAAAAAATAAAATAAAACATTAGCCAAGTGCTTAAATGCTGTGCTTTACTCGTGGTGCATAACATATAAATATATAATATTGACATGTATGTTTTTATTGTTATCCGTAGGTTCCGATCGTTGGTCAGCGGACGTGTCGAGCCGCGTATTGGCGTTATCAGATAACCGACAATATGTTCTGCGCGGGGTACAGAGACGGTCGGTCTGACACGTGTTCGGGTGACTCGGGCGGGCCACTATTGTGCAACATCCGTGGCCGGTGGACTGTGGTGGGTGTTACAAGTTTCGGATATGGCTGTGGCCGGCATAGCAAGTACGGGATATACGCCAATGTGGCTAATCACGTGCGGTGGATCACGTCCGTGATAAAAACGTCCGGTTATCAGTGACCCGACGATGACACCCGAAGGGAGTGCTCGAAGCAACATTTTATGATGGTTACCTACCTGATCTTGTTCATTTATATTTTTATTGTTCTACTATTGTAGCTATATTGTTCACTAAGAAAATAATATTTATACATGATAATTTAGTATAAATTGTATGGACAACGATTTAACGAGATACAATTGAAATATAATTTTAATTATGAAATTGTCATATTATTTTTGAAACTGAATTCAAACATTATTCCAACTATTTGAGAATTTTTCAGACATGGGAATCATCATATTGTGATTTACATTGTTTGAAGATAGTTAAGTATTAGTTAAAAATTGTACTGTTCTACTTCAGTTTTTAGAAGGATTATAATATAGGCAAATACACTTACACTAACACTATAGTAATAAGGAGGATCCATTTAATATAAGACACTCATTATATCAGAAAACACGTTTTTGAAAATATTTCTTTCATATAATTTTCAGTTGTCACAAAACAACATTATTAAAAAAAATATATTTTCTCACTAATATTTTATCTTTATAAACGATAAAATGAGTAAAAATAGTAAATAAATATATATTTTTTAAGAAAAATTTTGTTTTTAATAACTAAATTACTTTCTAAAACGTTGATAGTTTTTGAAATAATAATAATATCTTATATTAAATATATCACCCAATATATCATGAAATATGTAGTTGTAGCATTAACAATTTTATTATTTCAAAAACCTTTGTTAAAAGATGATGTATAATTATTTAGAATATAGAAATTATTGGACATACAATTACCCAGATAATTAGTATTTCACTCTATTTGATTTGGACACCAAGAAATCACCTTGGTTAAATAATCCAATATTAATATAATGATAATTAATGGATTATTATGACTCATGTGTATATTATAGTGTAGGTATGGTATTAGTTTAGTAAAAATGTTCCCTTATCTATAAATTCAGATGTAAAATTTTAATTGTTTGGCGAAAACATTTATATGGTAGCCTTTATCAATAAAACGAATAATAATTTTTAATGAGATATAAATTAATATAAAATAGTTGATAAAAAAGAATTTAGAAGCTGCAAATATTAATAAAATATTGCAATTAAATTTATATTAATTACTTTATATAATTTATATAAAGTAATTGTATAAAATTATAATTTTGTTTTTATTTCACATTTATTAAGTTTAAGAACTATTTTGACGTATTTTATTTTTATATTGTAGATGTTAAAATTCATAGACATTATACCTACACTTACTTTATATACTACAATAATTAATAATTTTACACATGGAAATTAATTTTACGCTTTTCCATTGGATATTTTGGAGTTGCTTTTTAGTCTTTATTTTTTTCTTAGATTTATGTAATATAATTAGATCATTTTTATAAGTCAGAAAGTTTGGAAAAGTATTACGTTTTTATAATTTGTTGTTTATCAAAATTATATAGTTACGATTATTATTTAAGTATAATTGTTTAAAATTCAAATTTTGATAAAATTAAATATTCAAAAGTATAGCAACGATTTGCATATTATTTATGATTTTTGTTATAATTTAATACATATTATTTGACGAATTTTAAAATATTCCATTTTACTTATATTAATATTTTCATATTTTCTTTACACATTTTTAGACTAATTTTGAGCTTTTTTATATACCACGACCCTATCCACATTTTTTCAAGGTACATCGTTATAGATGTAATCTTATAATAATTATTATATGCTTAATGTTTTTTTTGTTAAAATTAGTAAACCATAGTCCATATTACGTATACATATAAAACATGTAGTATTGATAATAGTAATATAAATAAATTATGAAATATCTTTAAAAATAGAGGCTCGTTTGCGCTCAGAATCGTTTTCGTATGTAATGAACAAATATGGTTTGTTATTGAATTTAAATTTAACATATCTGTTACAGTGGTTCAATGACGAGATATACATGAAACATATTATACAGCTGAGCTCAGTGTTTTTATAGTATTTATGTTCTTTACCATTCTGCTTACATGAGTTAAATAAAAAATATCACATTATTGGTTTTAATTTTTAATTTTTATGAATTCTGTTAGGTAATAAATAGTTTTTTATAATGCATATTGTATACTGAGAATTTTGCTACTTGATATGGACGTATGTGTTTAAAATAGTGTATTATTTTGTAAATGGTGTTTGGTTCAGTGATCTTATGCGATTATATAGAACATAATGAGAAAATAAATGGAACATCAACTTAAGAATTACCTACTTTTATCATGTATTATAATATTTATTTATGTATTGTGCATATATATAATAATAAATCAGAATGTTCAAGATTAAAAATACTATAATATAACTCAAAATTTGCTCTATGATATATAATAAAATAATTCAAAATGTGCAAGGAAATATTTTTTGATGCATTGATTAATGTGCTCCAAGTAAACATAATATAATACGGGGCTACAGAATTTAAATGATCAAAACGATTTGGAGTTGTATTAAAAATATTTTTCAACTTTATTGACGGTTTTATATTGCTCTGTAATTTCTTCTGACACTGTATGGATACTATGTGATAACTAACCTAACTTGGATCATTTACGTGCAGATAAAAAAGTTAACAAACGACAATCAGTCGGTATTTGAAAAAAAAATACCATTATAATTTTGTCTGAAGATGACCACATAAAAATACACGTAAATAATTTAGCCACGTGGCAATCGTGGTATATGTACATTTACAATAGTAAAACAACCGCACAACAAAATTTTCGAGGATTACAGTAGGATCACTGGACAAATATGCAAAATATCAGTAATATGAAAAAATATTAGCATTCTTCGTTTCCCTACTCCTTCAAGTATAACATTTATTTGTAGTTTACCCTGCTGTTATTTCAAGTTTTAGAAAAAAATATGCAAATGAAACGTCTCGAGCTCTGCTCATGTTATCAAATAATTTAATTCAGAAGTTTCCATCATTATTTGTCTTATATAATAATTGTATTGGTGTTAAGTTTATGAAGTTTATTTCCATGTAATTGTTAGTTTTTGTTTTTAATATAAATACAAACTACTTCCGTTAAAATATTGTATAGAACGTTTTATTTATTTTCACGTCCGTCAAAACAAAAAAAAACATACATACATTTTACAATAATATAATAATAACCGTAATATGCTCCAACAATAGGCAAGCATCACACATTTTTGGTGAACATTTTGTTTATATGAAATTCATCACGCGAAGGGTTGACATTAAAAACATTATCATAACAATGTAACTATTCTAAAAATATAAATTATACGTATATACTATATATATATTATACATTTTATAATATACATATATTATAATTTGTTACACAATGTAAAAGTTTACAAACACCGAAAACAACACCAACATTATTACATTATCTATTTCGAGTAATTTTTTTCATTCTGTCTTGGCGTTGTTATTTATTAATTATTTTTTATACAGTATAATATTTTATGTCCCTGAATTCTGATACAATCACAGTAAAAAACAAGTGTGCGACAACAATGCGCTTGATTAAAATTTTTAAAACTTAACACCATATTCAATTTAAAAATGAAAAAAATAAAACTAAAATATGTCTTCTAATCGAATGTCTAAATATTAATTATTATTAAATAATAATAATAATAATGATAACATAAGCACTTATTTATAAAATAAAATAGATTAAAAAAACAAACTAAGGAAATTATTAAATTTAATTGCTGAATAATTGGATATATTTTTTTTCGAAACTCGTAATTTTGATCGTTTTATGGAAGCAATAATTATTTAATTATTTTTATTATTTATATACTTAATATTTTTAATAGAAATCATATGTTTAATCAGGTACGTAGCACAATTTATTATTTTCACAAACTTTATTTGATTTTAATTCAAATTATGATTATTTTAATTTTTAATGTTCTGCATAGAGACAACTTAGAGAATAATGTTATATTGCTTTAAAAATGAATAATAATAACTCTGGATTAAGTATGCTACCTATTGTTTTAGGGTTATTGACTTATAATGTGTCAAATGTATCAGGGTATGATTTAATGTTAAATGTGGTGTGAGACGACAACGTATAGAAACTGGTGATCATTTTATTTCATTTGTTGACATTAAGATCTGTTATTAAAGTGAGAAAGTTACCATAATGATATAATATATTTATTGAGAGTGCTTATTAAGAAAGTTTATCTTTTACGAAAAAAAAAACTGAATTTGGCATTAAGCCATAATTATAGTACATTTTTTTCATATAGAATGATTTCAAGATTTTAACACATACAAAAGGCGTTAAGTGCTATTATGTTAAATCGAATTTTCGGCCAGTAGACATTTTTTTATATAATCAGTTGTGAACACGCTATTGTGGAAATTAATTCGGCACACAAGTCTAAAGGCTTATGAGATTAATAAAACGTCGTATTATAACCGATGAGATTTTAGAGTACTGTAAAAATATGCATATTATATTGTCGTAACTGATAGTTTGGCCAGTAAAACGTCGACTGACTTAAATCTAAATGTTATAATGCTGATCAATGGTTTCAATATATTAGTTATTAATTCACCTGATCTATATTTCGAGTATAATAAGTTAGAAGTTAAATTAAAACTGTCTGAAAAGCACACACTGAATCATTGGGTATACGTATTATAGTTACCATAGACAAATTATTTACACATATATATGAACGTTAACACTTCACACTCTAATTATATGTTTATATGGTTTAGATTATTTTTATTATTATAATTGTTATATTATGTAATATTATCATATTGTTTTACAAAAATCATACAACATAGATACCATGCAATTTAAAATATACACATAAGTTATAAACTCGAAAATAAACAGTTGAAAACTTGATTGTTTCTTAAATTTTTATTATTAATAATTTAAATTTATAATATAATTAATTAGTAATTTATATATGCATTTATTTATTATTATTAATAGCAATTATTATTATGTGAAAGATAAAAATCTCTCTGCGATATGATAACAAAACATCATGTTTGAATAATAAATCTTAAACTAATCACAAAACATACATTTCTTTGTAAAAACTAAATTTTAATACTATTATTAGTGGTCTTCTTTTCAAAATGATTTTTTATTTTATAGATAAGGCTCGACGTGGTCCCAATCAGACCTATGTCTGCTGAGCCTCTCGAATACAGTCTTTTCGATTTTGTACTCGCCGGTACCAGCTTGCTTGCACAGGGTGCTCAGAATGTCTTGATTATCGACAGTTCGCGTAGGTAACACGATCTAAAAAAATTATTTTAGTGAAATTTCAGTTACTATTTCTACACACTATTAATATTTTATTTACGTTTATGAGATCGTTGGGTGCAATTTTAACCAGATTAATATCTTTTTTCAGCCTTGTCATGATATGATGAAATTCTTCTTTGGCGTTGGTTTTTGTCTGGCTCTTATTGGTTGCCCATTTTATCATTGCCTGGAACTTTCGAATTTCGGACACTTCGAGTGGCCTACACATTATCTGCTGTACCAGTGACTCGGAAAGCGTAAGGAAATCACAGTGATTCAAAACCTAGACATATACATAAAGATAATAACAAATTGTATAGATACATACATAATACTATAGATATGTAAAAATTAAAATACCCTTAATGCGTTTTGTTCGATATAAGTAAATATTAAATTAACTAATTCCACTGCTGAATTATATCTCCATACGTAATTTTCCAAACTGTTTAACATTAGGCATATCTGAAATCAATTTATAGTTATAACGGATAAAGAAAAAGGTTTAATTGAGAAAAGTATATACTTACCACATCTACTCTTAAATGCTGTTTTGTATGATGGAAACACGCCTGTAATAGTTCTGGCAAGTCATAGTGTTCAGCTGCGCATATTAGCCCCGGGACATTTGCACAAGTGATTTTACATGAGCTCGTATGTAAGTAATCCAGTAATATTCGAAATGTGTCAGGATCAAATTCAATGATTGAAAACTTAAGGGCAAATACAGTTATTTATTTTATAAGTGAATAATTACTAGGTGGGTGAACATTTATTATAATTGTGTTACCTCGATTTGATTGAGTTTTGCTCGATCAATCTTGTCCCCTCCGTTATTTGGACAAACACTTACTTTAGGCACAGATAACTGAGCTAACCTTTCTTTTTCCTTTTCTTTGTCCTTTTCTTTTTCTTTATCTGAAAATTTAATAGTTGTTAAAATTATTTCAGTATTACAAATTTTTATCCGTTCAAGTCTACTTACGGCTGAAATCTTGAGAAGAAGCCCATTTCTTTTTATCATCAGCTGATAGATTTTGTTGTTTTCTTATTGACTTACTCCACCCAGCAGTAATCGTTCCTATTCTGGAAATAGCTCTCCGCATCATCGGAGAGCTAGGAACACTTTTGGCCCTTTAATTTTTTTATTATTATTTTAAAATTATTATAAACGAATTTTTTTATTAGAAAATGTTACTCAATTTCAAGAATATACATACCTTGGTGTTTCTATATCTGGAACTTGTAAAAAGTTACTACTTTTTGTTTTTTGGTGTTGTTGGGAGGGTAAACTAGGAAGACCTCGGGCTAATAGTTCAGCTACCGGCATTTGAGGAGATCCAAAACCGGTGGAAATGCCGTATAACATTTCTTGGAATACTCTGTTAAACATAAAATAATATTAAGATACAATTTTAATATTTGTATTGTTTTAAATTACATAAAAATTATCTTATTGGCATGATACTTACCGACTTCTTACACCCAAAATTGCTCGAACACCGATAAATTTCGTTTTTTGCTTACTTTGACCTACTAAAAATACTACATCAAATAAATGACCGTTTATAGAGACATTTGATTCGGAGTTTATAAAGAATTTAGTAAAATCTTTAGCAAGAGTATCGTAGTCTTCAAATCGATCTCTAACCGAATCGAGTAATGGACTGGATGGCCTCATATGCCCTATCGGTCTCCATGAACCTCTCCTATAAAGTTTTATAGCAATGTTATATGCATTACAATAATGTATGAAAACTTTTACTTACCTATATGGCTTAGGTATTTGACCAGTTTCACAATGATTTTGTAAGTTGGCAACAATATCTTCGAGCATTTGGCTACGAGTACGTTCTTGCATTCGAGCAAATTTTGGCGCCGAATAACTAGCTCGTTCGCCATTTACGATCTTTGTTAAAATCCATTCTCGAAACATATCCTTTTCTTCGAAAACCGATTGTTCCCAAAGATAAGGTTTATAAGCCCCAACTTCATCTCTAGTTACAACAGATACCTTGAAAAAATATTATTTAATGATTTTATTCAATTCAATAACGGTTAATAATTAAATCATTTATTTACTTCGTATTTAGTTCTTTCTGTTTTTCTTCGAATTCTTGGACTTACTCTGACCAATATAAAAGTATGAAGAAAATGTGATTTTATACATGCTGGTGAAAATCGGGTATCATCAGCTTCAAGGAATACAACGCACACAATATCATTACCAATATGTCTTTTTCTTTGCAGCTGTAAATGATATAAAAATTTTATAATTTTACAATTAATTTAAAGTTATCTTGAACTTTACTTTTTGTGCATCGTGTGCTTCATAAGGTAACATAGTTGAAACGTGAAACATTATTTCAATATTTCTCCAATTTGTATAAACAGAATGTGTTCCAGTCAAATCATGTACCGTATCTAATCCTCCACGATACTTATCAAACCCTATGAAATGTATAACAAATAAAGAAAACGATAATAATTATTTTTTTGTTATCATACCACAAAGTCTTTTGGTCTCTCCTAAAAGTCCAAGAAATTCTTCAAATGCTAAGCTATTTTCATTGTTATCCAATATATCTTCTTCAGTGGTTTGGCCTTCTTTGACGTATATTACTCCAACTTTGAGTTCAGATTTCATGAACACTTGATCTAGTTTTAGAAGTTCGTCGGCCGTATCAGGTAATTGTCCTAGCACTAAAGGTGGATTTAAGTTGATCTCTTTACCTAGAGACCTGACCACTTCCTCACGATTATATCGATCAGCAAATACACAAGACGCTGGTATTAAGCCATGAACTGTGTAGCTGATAGCTCTGACCAATATCCTAGGTACCGAAAAAACAATATTAAACACATATATTTTATTCCAATTTATGTATAAAATGAAATATACCTAAATTGGTCTCGACCATTAATGGTTTCTTGTTTAAGACTTAGGATAATTGGGCCTAAATCTTCATCATTTGTGAAGTAATTCCAATGTTCCTTTTGATAAAAGTACCTCTCAAATGTTTCTTGTTCTACAGAAGTCAATTCAAAACATCTGTTTTTCTCCCATTGTTCTTCAATAGAAGTTTTTGGTCTGTTAAATGGTAAATTAATAGTTAATAAATATATCACAATATTCCTATTTAATTACCGCACCTGGATGGTGGCATGATGTAATCATCATCGTACGGATAATATTCATCATCCTCTAGTAGCAGACTATCCGAACCCCGAGGCCGTCCATATCTATTTCCAAAATATTCTTGGGCGCCATCTGCTCCGTCTGAATTTGAGCCATTATTTAACTCACGCTCGTCAGATCCCGATTCTTCAACATATCCTGTTTCACTTGTGATTTTTTGACGAGAACATTCTATCCAATATCCAGGAGCGGGCTGGAAGTTATGAGGCCATTCTTCACAAATGTCATCTATAATAATAGAACATAAAAATAAAGTATTATTATATATTGAAACGCCTTAATTTTAATATATTTTTGTTCGCGGGCTTAACATTTTCCTACTTAATTTTCCTTGCCAGTAAACATCTTCTAGCGATTTAATCAATTACTCATGGTTAAACAGTATAATCTACAAATATTTCTTGTAGTGACAGAATATTTCTGCTTGAAAACTTAGGACATAAGGGTTTATATTGTTTTGGCTTAATATTTTCCGCTTTGTTGGTTGTAAAGAAAATCTTATAATTGGTTGGAAGAGAATATTTTATTGTTGTTATTGTTATTTCTAGACTTACAGTTAATTAGTGTTATGATAATATAGGTACATGTAAGGTTTTTTAATAAGACTCATTTCTGTCAATAACTTTTTTTAAATTCATTATTTTTTAAATAATATATTTCTTTTAAATTTGCACACTTTGGTTGTAAAAAAATACAAAATAAGTTTAATTTTCCATAGTTGTTTTTGTGCTTACTATAAAATTTATATTAAAAACACGAATATCTATAAATATTTTGTAGATCGTAAATAATATAAAAAATGCAAATTAAACGTATTATAATTATTACAAAAATTGTTCAAAAGTATTCATGATATCATATTCAAGTTCATATTAAATGTTCACATATGCTGTCTCCAAATTGTGTTAGTACTGATATATTCACGTCGTTCTAAATATGCTATTGATAATCATTTGATGTGTTTTAATATTTTAATAACTTATTTTTTTATATCTTTTCAGTTGCTAAATCTAGGGATAAGAGAATTTTGACAATCCTTAAATTTAATTCTTTCTCATTCAAAGTCATCTTTACAGACCTCGATCTTTAAGGTTACAATTTATATATAAGAATAATCAAGATATATTATAGATTATAAAATATTTAATTATTATTTCCCGAAGATGATGTGAATACAGAATGTTCACAGCATGTTAAAATTGGGCTTAACAATTTTAAAACAAAATTTGACAGTTTTGAAAAATACTAAAATAAGAATAATATTTACCATATTTTTAATATTAACTTAAAACAGTTTGTAGTTTTAATAACATGCAGTAATAATATTATATTATGTATTTGTGATGGTTTTATTTGTTTTGGAGGTGAGATGACATCAACCTTTTACTTTTTAGTGACTTCACTTTATAAATTATATATTCATATACATTTTAAGGTAGTAAGTTATATCAATTTAGTGGCGTAGAAAATTTTTTTCTTTAATAAACAATAAATTATCTTATAGTAGTAAAAATACTTAATAGGTACTTGTTTTATTTCAATTATTTTCAATACCTTATTAGAAATCTTTATTACCATAATGCATGTTTGCACGGAGAACAGATAATCTGTGATTAGGTAAAAAAATAAATAAAATGTTTTACTATCAGATTCTTCAACTTGTCAAGCACACTAAGTTGTATTCAGCTGTTGTTGTCAAATACAAATATTCGCAATACATAACACGTGCTCATATATTTTATGTTTATCATCCTGGCCATAATATGGTTATATGTATGTATATATTTATGTGTAGGGAAAGTAATGAAAAAAAAAAATAATTTCCGGCTCGGACAAGCAGGTTTCGTTACGTACATGTATCTCAAACTTTAACACAGACGAATATTATCCTGTTTATATACAGCCACTGACTTTAAAATACTTTATTAAAATATTTTAGTAATTCAATTACCAGCAATACAATACCTTACTAGCGGTGGGCTGCAGAATGTAAAAAGTAGGTAGTTTTAATATATTTTTCTAATAAACATACTAACTATTAAAATAAAATGACCTATATCTATGCGCATGGTATTTTCTAGATAAATTGTTATTTCACTATTTATTTTATGTAAACGGTTCAGGTAGAAATTGTAGATTTATATATTTTATTTATATATTATGACAAATATAATCATTAAACACGATAATACTTATAAAAAACGTGTTTTAATTATGTATTATTATATGAAAGAGTTTTAGATTTTTATTTTATTTATTAGATTACATGATAACTCCAATCAATTACATGTAAATTAAAAACTAATTTTTAAGGTATCAATAATTATAAAATGTGTAGGTTACAATAAATATTAAATAGTATGTAGTTACAATATTTTATTTTTATAAATATCATAAATTATTCAAGAAGGTACTAGTTTTATCACGTAATTAAAAAATGAATAACATTTGAATTAATAATAATAAATTAATATTTTATTGAACATTAAGTAGACTTATATTTTAAATTTTGTACACAAACTTATTTTTTTAAGAATATTGATGAGTAGGTAATAAGTATAAGTCTAACATTTTTCGGTCTTTTTATCAGTCATCATGGGTGATAAATAATATAAACATACATCTATACAACTTTAGTTTGTTATTTTTGGTACATAGATATGAATGCTAACACTAGTGACACTTAATTTTACTATACATATTATTTATACTTATGAAAAACGAGTAAAGGCTACAAACAAAGAATTGTTTAATATTGTTCTGTAAACAAATAATTAAAATAATTGTGAAACCGTTGAATTTCAAACTGATTGTGTTAGCTAAATAATATGTTGATAATTAGTACGATATTTGGTGATAAGCAAATACAAAATCATTAATACTATCGTTTATTAATTTTTCACATTTATATAATAATATATGTATACTTTTTTATTTTATAAAATATAAATAATAATTCCCGTGTCTTCACAAGTCACAATGATCACTTTTGTGTACATTTTTTCATATTTCCATTTTATCATTAAAAATATAAGACATTTTTTTATAAACATTTTAGCCATTTATTAGTGTCATAAAAAAAAAAAAAATAATAATAAATAAATTAAAATGGGTATTTTTGAAATATTGAAATATTTAAAATACTTAATTGAAGTTTTTACAAAAAATATTTGATAAGTAATTTTGCTTTAGAATTTGTTTTTAAAATATCTATCTAGTGTTCATAGCAATTAAATGTATTTCATGAGAATTAGTCCAATTGTAATAAGTTAGTAAACATATATCATTGCAGTGAAATGTCGATACAAAATTAATTAAATATAAAAGTTTGATATTTAAATTTTACAAAAAATAAATGCTTGTATTCAATTATTATATTAATATACAATGTAGTGATTCTTTTAAATCAATGAGAATGTTTTGAAAAAAATTATCACGGTAAAAACTGTGACCTCTTATTTGCACGATGTTATTTTACAATAATTTAATATGATAAAAAAAAAAAATAGGTACATAATAAAAAAAAATAGTACTATGTGATCGGTAAATGGAACGACAAATGTCGTCGTGAGTTAAATTTTAAGATGGGTAGTTATTATTTTATATTATTAAACGTAAAATATATAAATCACCAAATATTGACTATAATAATGTTGTATTTTTAATGGTATATCGTTTAAAGTGTATGCGTGGCAAATCTACACGTATGCATTTCTCGTATGAATTGAAAAATATAAATTTTATTATTTCTCCCTTTGAAAATCGTAAAAATTGTTCACTTTATTTATTTTTCCGTTTTATTAGGTGTGTGTATATTATGGTGTAGCCCTTATAGTTGAAGACAACCACTGTAGCACTGCTGCAGCTATATAATGAAATTGAAAAAATATCTATATATATAATATTACACCAAAACCAAAATATATGTCGACAAATCGTTTGGCTCAACATAATCAGACTAGTCCATATTATGTAAGAAATCGTTAGAACACGGACTATCTGCCAATCACGACGGTTGGAATCCAGTCTGCACCATTTAGTCGGAAACTTTTGCTTATCTGCAAATAACAGTAAATTGGAACCTGGGTCGCATCTCCTATTACACCTTAATACACAGTAAAAAGCCGGGAAGGACTGTGAAACTTTGGTGTAGGTACCTATTTTATATAATATATCGTGTGGGCGGCGTAATACAAGAACAAATCTACGCAGTTATCTAAATTATGAAGGTAAAAAAGTAAAATAATAATAATAATAAAATTCGGAAATGTAAGCCAACTAAATTCAATCATCAGATATCTGTACTCAATAATTTAACAAAATTAGATACACTTTGTTCCTGTCTTCCGGATGTACCATTTCAATATTATTAAATAAATGTATTTTGTAATAAAATATTTGCTCAAGACATGTAAAATATGAATTCGGCACAATACCAATGCGTTAAATTAATGATCGGTATATTATTATACTGTATGATGTATGAAGTTTAACGTGTCGATACAACTAATAATTGTGAACAGTACCTATGGTCTGTATTAAACAATTAATATTAATATAATCAAAATCTAAAGTTAAACTAATTAACTATATACCTAAAACTGTCTAATTTTTTCAGATGTTTAATTTCAACGAATTATACATATAAATACTAATTTATAGCAAACAATTTAATAATATAAGTAAAATTGTATTAAGTTCCGGGATAATAAACTAATTTTCTTATACTAAATGGTACTACTATAAAAATTCACGGTAAATACAATTTTGTAAAATAAAATGTAAGTAATAAATTTATAATTTATAAAATTGTATAATCAAAATAACTATGTATGTATTGCATTTAAATATTTTTTTTTTATATTTTGTATTTTAATCATGTTTAAATATATTCCAATCATGTAAATGTAGGTAGGTACTTTATTTGTGTATGTATTATATGTTTATAAACATTTTGCAATGGTGTTTTTAAAATATATATGTGACGTACTTATACTTTTTTAAGTAGTGAAAAGTTCTAAACTACTTTATTGTTTAAAAAATATTTAAATAAAAATGAGCGTATGAAAAAATATAAGTATGTCGTACGTAAATATTGTTATTTTACCTACCTATTGATAATTATTATACATGGTTTACTGTTCAGGAATCAAAATGGATATCATTTATTATTACATGTTCTTTAAATAGTGAATATAATTACTAATATAATATAACTGTAATTAATTTATGATTTAAGTAATTTTAAATAATTATCAACATAATATATTTTCCATGAGAATAACTGAATCAGTTTATGAAGTTTACGTGTTCAGAATTCACATAAATCATAAATCACAAAACGAAATGATGAAAATTTATTTTTAATTTGATCTACTGAGATTCGAGAGATGCGCATTAATTACACGATTAAAAAAAAAAAATGTTTGTTGGACGACCGTAAATATTTCAACTTTTAGTAATTATTTATATTATGTTTAAGAATGTTCATGTGTGTATACATATGTATTTACCCTAAAGGGCCTAAAGCATATTGCATAATATTATATATTTTATTCATTTTTGGAATTTTAACTATTTATAATTTTGCGGTTGGAAATTATGGCATTATGGTAGTATAATACTCTATAAATCCGCGATGAAAATGATCAATATAACACATATTATATCGTATAATATGCGAGCGACTAAAGTGCGTTTATTTATATATTGTGAACAGGTAGTATTGGAATATCGGGAAGTAATAGAAATGACAATTGGAAAATATATTTAAATAAACTATTACATAGACAAGTTTAAAATTTGTTAATGATATGGGTTGTTGTGTATCTAAATGTATTGTAATAAGTAATAACTAATGTATTAGGTAACAATATGCATAAAGTATTATCGTAACGGGTATTCAGATGCAATGATAAAGTTGAGTTATAGAACAATGACTATGGTGAAAATAAAAGAAAAACGAGGAATCTAAAAAGCTAAAACTAACGAAATCGGAAATATTAGTAGATATATGTGACAATGAACAGACTTTTTTTTAAATATTTATTTATATAGGTATGAATATCGGTGAGTTCGAATTAACCGCGATCTATACTACTTAGTAAGAACTAACAACCCTAAAACGATATAATATAATATATATAGTATTATTTCCTAATGAATGATATTTTTAATTTAAATTTAAAAATATTATTCAGTTGAGAAACATGTTGACTTAAGAAACAATACTTAAATTAAGGTTAAGATAATGTGTATACTTTTGAGATCCATTATTAATTACGGTTACCTATAATTTTAAACGGGTTATCTACAAAAAACATAATATGCAAATTGATTTATCGTGTCAATTATCGTTATTCATTTGGTATCGGTAGGAATTTAATATAAATATTTTTGTATATAATGTATGATTGGACGCCAAAAATCGATTAATAACTGTGTAATGAGTGTAGGTAAACATGTTATATAGAATTATATTGTGTCCAAAAGTCAAATAATGTAGTGCATAATATAATGATAATATTTTGAACGCTATTTTAATTCAGAACTATTAGTTCGTTTAGGACAAAAATGCTATTATGATATTATAAAATAAAAATGCGAGTTTGTTAGTAAAAGACGAACAGAAAAAAAAAAAAAAAACTTAATTAGAATAATAACAATACAGCCATTTAAATTATGACCGTTTGAAACGTCGTCGCACCTAACTAATGTTTATTATTTATATACGCACACATACATATACATATAACATGTATATATTAGTATAGCGTGTAACGTCTTATTTGTAACGGGTCATTAACAAAAATAACGATTTCTATAAACAGAAATACTATATTGACGGTCTGACAACAATAAATGCCGGTGAAATGTTTAACGGCTTGACGAATATTATTATGTTGTCCGGTCGTCGATTGGTTAGGGTTATTGAGGTTATAAATATTTTACGACGCTTCGGTCTTAGTATAATTTCATAGTACAATTTCGCCAAAAGGATGGTTTTTAAGTGAGGGTTTGTTTACGAGTACCGTGTGCACACACGGCATGTCATAATAAACATTTCGTGTATACTTTGTATTAATGTTATTATTTTGCGACTTATAAATATAAGTCATGCGGGCCCGAGAAGCCGGAGAAGAGAAATGAAGAAAAGTTATAACGTATAACCCGTGCAAATTGTTTATGGAATATTGCGGGGGCGTCTAACGTGTGGCGTGGGGCCATATAATATTATATATAGGTGTGCCTCCTATATAGTGTAAGTATATTGTACCTGGTATATGCATATTTTATTTTCTGGTGAAAAACTTAAGAGCGGTAGCTGCGAGAGGAAAAATAAAAACCGGGAGAACAGTACAAAATATAAATGAAAAATAAAATAAAAAGCGAACCCGACGAATTTATCACGCAGTGTCGAAAAATATAAATTGAAATCGACCATCGTGCGCCGGGGCCACCGCCACTGCCATTATTGAAATTCCTCACGCAGTTCAGCAGTTGTCGGCGGTGGTAAGAAAAAAAACGACGGAAACAAATAAAGAGGAGGCGGGGGAGGAAAAACTATAATATTAATAGCACTGCCAGCACGAAGTTTTACCGCCACTCGCGTACATTATATAAATATATATATATATATATATATATATATATATATATATATATACATACACATATTATATTGTATAATAGTATATGTGTGTGTGTACGAAATTTATTAATATTTCCATTTTCTATTGTCTTGCACGACGACGACGCGTGGCAGAGGATCTGTAATGATACGATATTCAGGAAAAACCGTCTGGGAAAGTCGTCTCACGCACGTCGTAACATAATAATTAAATAATAATAATTTATAATATTATGTTATACGGGTTTATTCCGATTGAAAACGTACGGGTTACACTACTCACGACTTTTATAATTTATTGTTTATATTATTATGTGTTTAAGAACACGTACTAAATATATATATTATCCTACGGCAACGTCTCCGTAATTTACTGGCCGACCACTCTGAAATGAATGTAACCATATAGCACGTGTTAATGAAATTTTCCTCTATAACCGTTGATGAACTATTAGAAAAGTTGTAGAAAAAGTAAAAACTGTATTCAGTTCTTTTCATAATATTTAACCAACAATTTGGGCATGAGTTGCCTTTCTCAGTTCTAAGCAAAATGTGAGGTTACTATAGTTCCGAAACCAACCTAATCTCTTTATATGGCTCCAAGTGATTTCTTTCCTTTTCCAAAGTTAGTTTTTTTCTTCAAATAAACACCAAAAGGATGTAATTTAAAATAAAATGAAGTCATAGAATATTATATGGAGATCAATCTCAAGAATATCATTCAAAAGTATATTTTTCTGAAGGATATTTTCAAAAGTCGAAGTAACCATGGCTGTGGTGTATGTATTCCGTATTACCAAACCCTATAGAGCCCCAAAGGCATAAGTTACCCAGGGAAATTACTTTGTTTATGTTATTTTTAAAATAGTATTGAATGAATAACAATTTATTTGAAAAATCGGATTATATTTTATCACACCTAGTATCATTGGATACTTAAAGGAGATGAATTGCATGCTAAAAAGGGTCAACGTAGAACATGGAATATTCTATGTTAGTACTTATATGATAATTTTACTTTATGATTTATTTTATTTATTTTATGTATTATCAAACAAATAATTAAATAATTACAATTTGAAAAATTGTTAGTTGTTTTTGTTACTATCAGTCCCAATTCCTAACTTTCTAAATGTGGTAAAGGTAAGTTTGCTTTAATATAATTCTAATTTAATAACTAATAAGTAATTATTTAATATAAAATTAATGTATTTTATTACATTACCTAAATAATTATAAAAATGTTGTATAATGTATATTATTATTATTTATATTAAATCGAAAATTGTTGTAATAGCTAACTTAAATATCAGTAAACTTAGACTTAATGAAAAATGTAAAAAAATGTAATTTAATATTTAGTTTTTAATATAACTTAATAGATTGTCCGTGTTTCAAAATTTTAAAATCCTTTATACATAATATTATATATTTATTTCAACTCTCCGCATACTAAATATACATAATTACGTTAAAAAGAAATATATAACCAATATGTGTATAACGAATATTATTATTCCTATTTTAATGGCCATGGTATACAAATCGGACAGGCTCTTTTAAGATAGCATGTAAATCAGACGTTTTTTGCTACTGTGTTGATTGGTCGTCAAGGTGATAGAATATGAAATTCTGACGTAGAACATAATATCATGTTACTATTGTCACTTATTATTAATATAACAATAAGTCCATATTACATCATAATAATTTATACGTTAAATATTAAATAATGACGTGGTACAGATTAACAATAATAATAATTCTGGATTATCGCGTTTTATAAAACGGAAACAATACAATAATGATGATAACAATGTATATAAATACTTTTAGCATAACAGCCATTTTTATTGGCTTTAGAAAATAAATGTAATGGTATAATTGTTAACTGTATAGATATAAAACCGGAAATTTGGACCAAATCGATTCGATCGGCATTTAAATTCTGTTAAAACGATTCGACTTTTTCACAATACCTTTATAAACCTTTATTAAACGGTTTGCTATGTTTAAAGGACGGATTAACGGCCAATGTACATAAAAATGTACTGTTTACCTCGATATCGTATTTAACGTATCTTAGCAACTTATATTTACAAATATATTTGTATGATATATTATACACGCACACTTACATACAGTATACACATACCTTAATTATATGTGAATAAAACGATTTTTCATATTAAAACCTTATCGATCGTTTAGTAAAAAAATAAAAGCCTTTACCACAATTTATACTAACTCTCATTTCACCTCAATAGACACTAAGTGATTTATTTTAACATGCTTCCATTCTTATAAACTTCTTGTATTCGTAATTTATTTATCCCTACACCCACGGATAACCTTCGTATTTCGTACACACGCTGACACATGTATGGTACACAAGGTTTGTGACGTATATTCTCTTCTTCTTTACTCTTTACCACTTTATTTGACTGCAGAGATACAGTCAAACGGTGGAATATTGTGGAAGTGGGTGTGATAAGCCCCTTTGAAATTTATTGGATTTGATAATTTGTTTTGAAATGACTTTTTTTTAGGCAGTTAAGGCATCCAATTTCTAGATTAAATCCCTTCTCTCTTCCTCGATAAAATGTATTTCCGAACCCCTGCAGCCGAAGCTTATAATATGTTTCACCATATTAGATAGCATTCAATTGGCCATGCACAATAGTGCCAAAACAAAAAAATATGCTTATAATTTGTTACGAAATAATGATTAATTTAAAAACGTATAATGTATATTATCCAGTCAAACATACTTCATTGTATCATCATCACAAATCACAATATAACTATTAAAAATAAACTATTGTATTATAGTACAATATTAAAATATGGTAGGCAGGGCTTTGCATCCGAATCAATTATTTGGGTTTCGGGTTTTAGGTGCTGGATGTATTTGGATGTTCAAATACTAGAATAATAAATTTAAACAAATATTTGGATCTTTGTAACCGTCATTACTCGAGTTAACATTAGTTAATATGGTTGTTCAATAGTTTAAAAAATCATAACTTTTTATTGAGTCCAAAATAAATTTTTTTAAATGATTTATGTTATTCATAATAAAATATAACACGAATGCGCAACATTTGTTTTAGATCAAACTCGGTTTATTTTTCGAATTTTAGTTTCAAAAAAACATTTATTAAATTTACTTATATAATTGATTGAACATTTTTTCCTTTAAATAACATTATTAATGTTAAACCATCTGTCAAATTGAACTAACCACAACAAATATATACGAAATGATTTTTCACATGAAGATTGTAAAAAACAAAATTATTAGGGTTCCGGGTTAACTAAAATGTTTTATTCGGGTTTTAGTTAATTCCAGTGTTTTGAAGAAAAAAAATCATTGGTTTTAAGTATTTGATTTTATAAGGGTTTTTAAGGATGAACGGGTTTGGTTTAATTCGGGTGCAAAGCCCTGATGGTAGGTAAATATTATAGTGATTCTACACAATACTTACAAATCGTGTTTCAACATTACTCGCTTATGAATAATTCAAATTGCAATATTGAACTAGTATTTTAGAATTATACATAAATGCACGATACTATAATATTAGTGATTGTTTAGAAAGGATATTTCTTTTTTTTATGACTTTAAATGATTAATGAAATACACGACATTATGCGATTTGTAAACTGTATACACCGATTTGCAAGAACTTTATTTATTTTAATTATAATTTTATAATTTTTTTTATTATTTGTAATATAAAACTGTTTTTAATTAATATTTAATAGTTTTAATATATCAAATCAAATATTTGTATACATTAAAAAAATAAAATTGTATAGATTTTATATACTATACCTACCTATATTGTCGAGTTTAAGCAAAATATTCTTAGGGACATTGCGTAATACTATTATTACAATTTGAATTAAATAATAAACGTTCTTGCACACTGCAAATATATAGCGCTCAATTGTCATTGCGCCCAATTTTCTACGACCAAATGTCTGCACCCAAGTGTCGTACAACCCTTCATTCTCCTACATATTATATATATATCTGTTGATCAATGATTGTACCTACAGTTCTACATTCAATTAGATTCTATTCAAAATTGAGACACTATTCATATTTTCGTATGCCCCAAAAGTGCATTTATTTGTTTAATCAAATTACATTAGTAATGCACAATGAATTTATATACAAATTTTTATATTGTTTTTAACGCGTATTTTGTTACTAAATTGTTAGGTAAAACTTGGCCAATATAATGCGTTATCGTAATGCGTATTTAAGATATTATTTTATTATTTAACACGTGAAATTATTTATTAACATATTTTTGGGCTTAATAAAAAGCTTAATATAATAAATGATGAATGAAAATTGACAATGTGTAATTTAAAAATTGCTAGGAATTCATATGCATATTACTATAATATTATATTTATTTTTGGAGAAGTTCAGAATTCAAATTACGATAAAAATGTGTAAGATTCTTTTCTATTCGTATATTATAATACTGTGTACTAATATTAATGACTTCACATTAAGTTCTCATAAAATATAAATTATCTGGCATTTCATGTTGTAAAAATTATATAATTAACTACAAAAAGCTTAGACGACATATTTTGTCAATGAGCAAATGTATTCTATTAATATTTAATCCATTTAGCAGTTTTGATGTTTAACTCTCAATTTATATTGAATGCATTACATTATATTCGTCCTAATTAATAAGAAGTTTAAATAGTTGAAAAACAATTTGAAATTTGTTAAGATAGCCGCTTAATAGATATTACAAAAACTCTAAATTTAATAGGGTAGTTAATTGTTTGATGTATAATACATAAAGTTGTTTTAGTTTATCTAAAACTTATTATTTAAAAAGTATACAATTTTCATATAAACTCATTTTTATATTTCAATTATAATCCATAACCGTCAAAAGTACTTAAAAGTAAAACAAATATAATATTAGCCAAGATGCTAAAACAGCCTAGATGAGGTTCTGATTCAAAAATAACAAGCATTATGTATAATACCTACGTCCTATATATATATAACCACGCAGAAATATTTTCAGACAAACTTTATTTGATATATAAAATTTTATATATATATATATATATATATATATATATATTATAATATGCTTAATGCTGATACAGTGATATATCGGTATAATATAGAATCTAATTTTGTTATAAGTTTTATTTTTAAAATTTAAATATGTATTATTCGATGTTATTTAATAGTAGTTAATTATAAATAAAGTATGATAATATTATATTACACGTGTATGACAATACCAATTTTATTATTACTAATATTCAATTAATAAAAGGTAATAATATAATCGTAGAGCTTATAATTGTACACTTCAGCTATGTGAATTAACTCTCCATGTTAACTAATTTGTTGTTAATTGAGCTACATGTTAATCAGTCTAAGTGAAACATTTTGTATTATAATCTAAGCAATTAAACCAAGACAAACTTTTTCTAACTGTTCTTGCATGCTATCTTTGTTTCTCTTCTTCAAAAAAATGTGTATAATATAGTTTACGGTGGTTGATACTTTGTATTTCAAGTTCTGTTCATAATGCAAATATAAGTGGATTATACTTTTTGTACTTCCTATTAAATTATTTCATCCTATACAATTATGTATATAAAATAACTAAACATAAATTTAATAGAAAATTTAGTTGAAACATATAGAATAGAAAAGGACATCTTTGATGATAATGAATCACACAAAAGTGCACTTAAATCAACTAAAATTTAAAAAATAATGGCACTTAGTTCGAAACTCTTACAAAATATCGCATAATACATTATATACGTATATAATATAATATATATATAGATATATACCATTTTTTCATTATGAAACTTATAAAACGTTTAGAAGTGTCATATTACAGAAGCGGCAAGTGACTTTCGAATATTAAAAGAGCTTTATAAACTTACACCCACCGTGATTTCTAAAAATATATTTTTGGAATTTTCGTTTATCATTACTGAAAGGCGTGGGGGCAATTTCAGAATGAATAATATGTTTTTAAATACTATCATGTTAAATTTTGAATAATTATAATATTTTTTATAATTTAGATTATACATAACAACTTTTTTATTCGTTAAAAATTAAAACAACATTTTTAGAATTTAATCTTATTAAAGTATTACTAAATGTGTTCATAGACAAAAGTGAGGTTAAGCAATATTTAGTCAATCAAATATACAAAAAAATGTATATATTCGTTTATAGATTTAGATAAAACATAAAATTTATTACAAATATAAAGTATTTCTGTATTATATTGCTACATACAATTTATTGATATAAATTCTATAAGTGTTGCAACTCATCCCGATGTTTATATTTATTATAATAACTATTTTATATAAAAATAATTAATAAAATATTTGAATTACGTTTATCAGAAAAATGCCCGTGTAAGTTAATCATTAAGAATGTGATATTAAAAAAAAAAAACGTGGTATGAAGTTATCATGACAATTTAAAGTGCCTAGCTATCACATTTTTGACCTTTATACGACATTGATTAGTCAGTTAGGACATCCTTTTAGTGTGTAATTGTGAGTAATTCCAGAATATAGATTCGTCAAAATTAATCTATATATCCTATTTCAAGTTTCATGAAGATTGGTCAAATAGTTTCAAAAGAGATAGAAATAATAAATATTATCGAACAGGGGTATGGAAGGGCTATGTTTTGATTCACCCAACTTTACGCCAAACTTTACTCGCACCTATGATATGTACAATAGAAAATAGTAATTAAAACTAATCATACCATGATTTCACACTTGTACATTGTATCAAATAAAGAAACTACATTTTGATCATATCATATTATTTATTTCAGAATAAGAATATCAGCAATCTCGTCTTTTGGTATACAAGTGCTGAGTAGGTATACCGATAATTATTAAATATAAATATATATTTAATAATTGTTATGATATCATTCACGTAATAATCGCCATATTTTATACTTAAATGGACATTAATGCTACTGTGTCATAAGTCTATTAACGTTAAAGAATTTGTTTGTGTTGTGCATGAATAACGGTCGGACAAATGACTTCAAAAAAATAAATATCAAAACAATTGTATATGTGTGATTATACAATTTCTACTATGCCATTGTAAAAGCCGATTGTCGTTTGTTTTATAAATAAATAAATAATAAAATAAATTATCTTTGAACTTTTGCGCTGGAAGTTGAAAACGAGGCATTTAAGTATGAATATTATCTTCAGTGTGCCATTAGTCATTACATGTGAGGGAGGATGGTGTCGAGACATAGTATTATAACGTATGGTTATTTGCGTCCTCGTCTCGTCATGTTGACATGTATTTCCTTGTTCTATGATCACGCTCCGTTGTTGGTGTATATACTGTTCATATATACATATACTAATAGTTAGTTATACATATGTGTTATATTCATCCACTACAATGTACTCATAAGTGCGCCTACGAACACTCAGAACATGGCGTGTTTGTAAACTACAAATTAATGTGCATTTATTTCGTTCGAATAAAAAATAAAACTAATCGTATATGAAAACGAGATTTCTTTTCGAACGGATAGAGTTACTACATCTATATACCGACGTCACGTTGGGCCGTTAACGACTACGCAGCCTGTCGGATTTGTCGGAAATTTCGCGACGTGTCGTGATGCCTGACATAACGTCTGATATGGGATTAAACACCGATTATGAGCTTCTTTTATTTTACGGAATTGATCAAAAGTTTAGGTTACGGTGCCAGAACGATGTTTATTATTCGAAAAAAAGATTATCGTCAACACGCGCGTAAATCCTATCATTTATTATGTACCGTTCGTCGACTAGAATGATTGAAATTTAAAAATGAATAAATAAATAAGAACTAATATTCGTAGTGCGTTTTCGATGGCATTGTAAATCTGTACCGGATCGTTATCAAAAGTCCATAATAAATTATAACATTTTTTTGGAAAAAACTCTACTTACTATCTCAAAAATATAATATTGTTATATTATTATTTTTTTTATTAACAATGTTTTTTTTTTGTTATGTTAAAAAAACTGACAAGGTTTGAGAATCGATTGTTAAACGATTACCTATGTACTGGATGATAAATTTGAATTAATGTCAAATGGTTTCAAATGTTGATGCAATCAACTAATATAGGTGTTAAAGAATACACTGTGATTACGAGTTGGAATACAAATTGTACGCCTAAATGATACAATAGCTACCTAACCAAAATATGTTATCGAAAACAAATAAATAATACACAATAAAATAAAAATCGAGTTAATAAGTTTGAACTGTGGATGAAGCAAAGGTAACTTTTTTCATATTTTAGTTATTTTAATATAATGTAAAATTTAAAATTTTGTTTATTACAATTATTGACACTGATTTATTAGAATAAGGTAAGTAGTATTTTTTCTAGGTTATTTTACGCGTTTATATTATTGAAATAATATTGAATAACCAATATTTTTCAATTTTTATTACGTGGTGATCATTGCAGCGTGCTGTTGTTGCCTTTCTGGGCGTGAAAAACGAGCCGACAAATAACGATAGCGAGAGCTCGTTAAATGAAAATAGTTACCCTAGGTTTAGAGGACGATGGCAGAGAAATGGGGGTGACGGGGTGACGTAGGCGATAAATTACGGATTGTTATGGGACGACAAACCGCGATTACCACGACCCCGCGAATATGTGCCAAATTGTTCGTTAGATAATGGCTGAAAACATAATATTATAGCTTAGATACTACATTATTTTTCGTGATATCACAGATCTCAGAAAATTTTCCCAACATTCCCTATTAGACGTGAGTAAACATAATCGAAGAGTGAATGCACACGATGGAAAACAAAACCCCGACGATATATATGAGACGTTAAAGCCCCGTGGAAATCTAAAACGTGTTCGGTTATACAGACACCCGGAGACATTTAAAAGTAAACATTGACTGCCGAGTAATTGATTTCTAAGTCCATACTAGATTTTTGAGTGTACGTGTGTTTTATATCTTTCAACGATCACCAATGTCACCTTTTTGGCTACGATTTTCATTTAAAGTTACGAGTTGATGTTTGTAAAAGTACGAATTTCATTTAAGTTTAGACTTATATTAAATGTGCCATAATATATTTAAATTTTTAAAACGATTAGAAGTTTTATTTTTTTCTTTGATTTATATTATGGTAATTGTATCATATTTTTTAAAATTATAAAAATATTAGCACATTTTACCTTCTTTATTTATATAATTTTTTTTTTATAACTTTTAAATTATTCAAGTTAACATGGATAATAATCGAATAGTAAAAAAAACTCAAATTCTGATGTAAACTTATATTTATATTAAGTGCTTAAAAATCAATATATATATTTATTATTTAATATAATTTATTATGCACTTTTTAATTACTTGTATGGATTTTTTTAAATGTGTTTTTCCTTTTTATGAATAATAATACTACATCTACAAATAATTATTTATTACAGTATTTTATTATGTGGTATATTCTCGTATTTATTTTTATCGACATTGGAATGTTGTTAGTTTAAAAATATAACTGTTAACTAAGGTTCCCTTATTGCATTACACAGAATCTAATTGAATAATTTAGAGCTTGTGGTCATTTTTAACCTCATAATGATCATTAATAGTAACTCCTAATTCAATGTCGAGTACAAATTCATGCCATATATTATACAATAAGTATTACAAGTGACATCGTTTCATAATTTAATATAACATCTGAATTTGATCTTTTTATTATAGAGATATTATTAGGATGTTCACGCCAGTAACTAAAATGTATCTTGGAATAATAATTGTATTTATTCATTTGATATTAATTATTCGGGGTACTTATGTGTCATTTTCACAGATGAACAAAATGTAATTAAATCGACAATAAAATTCGAGGAAGTAAAATATTAAGTATTTATTACCTTATATATGCGCATTTATAAATTTACTCAGTACACTCGGATGTTGTTACTTTGAAGTTTTCATTGAGTATTAAAACGACATTATTTACTCAGCATAAAAGTAACAATGAATGTAAAAAGAAATGTACATTTAATGTACCTACTATTCTCAGAAGTTAAAACAAAATTGGATAGTATAATATTCTATGATAAATAATAGAAATAAAAGTAAAGGAAAACATAACAGAAAAATACGCAGCTATAAAAAGGATAACGGTAAGAAAAGGAAAATGTCATGTTAAAATGTAATAATGGGACAAATGAAATGAAGTTCATAAATAAATATTTACACACACACACCCATATATAGGTATGGGAATATGTACATAAATTATGAAAGCTATCTCGCGTTCTTAAATAACATTTCGGATTTTAAAACGTCTGTAAAACAGGAATAGAGAATCGGGGTAAACTGTTAAAATTAAGCAGTATACAAAATATACGCCAAAACATTATGTTTATAATTTAATGTATTATAAAAATATTTATTTGACTTGTTTAGAAAAATGAACTCATTTATCAAGTGCCGTAAAAAAATATGATAATAATTGTAACTAAATATAGTGTACACAATTGAATTTCACAGAAAGCTCAAAACCGATATTTGGAGTGAGATATCTCTATTTTATATTGAAAATATTTTAGTTTTTTTTCAAGTTATTTACCGATACATTTTTTTGGAATATTACAATGTGAAATATGAAAAAGGAGAGTACCACGGACCATTGTAGTCATCGCACACCCGAAAAAAAGTAAATATATATATATATATGTAAAAACGGTATATCAAAATACGTAAGTATCCATTACAAATATGAATGTAGTTTGAAACCGAAACCGCATATATACATTTTTTTTTGTAGGAAGCACGTTTCAATATAAACTATTTTCAAACTGAGAGCCACTAGAATATAAACCTGAAGAATTGGCTGACATTTATCACGCACATCAGATGATATGTACATATTATTATACGCGAGTTCCGATTTCCGAATTTGTTTTGCAGACTGCTGCAGTATAACATGAATTTAACTTGCTGTCTTTATTGTCTGACAAAAAACTGTATAATATATAGGTACGGAAGAATTTTATTTTTTAATGTTATCGAGTAAGACGTGTACATTGATAACGAGGTATAAGATGTCGTTTAACTTTTGTTTACTGCCCGTAGGTATCAAAATACGTTTATTTAGGCGTAATGTAGATTTTTTAGACTTGAGTTTATTCAGCGTGCACGATATTTAATTGGTTTATAGTATGTTAATCGTGTTTGCATCATCATAAACTTATCGATGGTTTCAAAAGGGGGGGCAGATCAAATACAAATATTATAAAAATAACAAATATTTCTATATCCTATTCTAGCTATACCCGTATGAAAGCTTATTTATAATATAAAATGATAATAAATAATGAATTATTTAAATTATTTTGATTTAGAAATTGGTGTAATTAATATTTTGATATGTTTATTTTAATACCTTTGCGTTCAAAACTTTTCAGTGGTACGTATCCGTTATAAAATAAATATCATACAATTTGAAAATGTTTTTTCCAATCATTATATTTGAAAGGCTTCAAGGTTTGTGTGAAATAAAATATAATATGTCTATGGTGGGCGCTGAAAAGTAATTATTTTAAACACTTTTATGGCTGTAAAGTTTTATAAGAAGTATTTCATGTTCCAAAATTTTTAAAAAGATTTAAGGAAAAAATATATGTATGCGCGGTAATTACTAATTAATTATTAGTAAAAATCTATAAATATCTGACTTGTTTGATTAATATACATTGTATAGTTTAATATTCAAGTATATTTTATAAGTTATGTTAAATATGTTCATTGTACATAATTGAATAATTGATGAGTATATTTATTTAAAATCTCATTTTGCAACTTCAAAAATAATGGGAAAATATTATACTTATTTTAGGTTAGGTATATTTTTTTTATTGATAAGAATTTGTTATTTTGATTTTAAAAGAGCTTTTTATTTGAAAAATATACAAAAAGTTTTGTTTCATCCACCAATTTATTCCTTTACAATTTCTCCCTCCAGACTGAATTGAAATAGTATTCAAAAATTTAAATTTCAATACTGAAGATACAAATAAAAATGTTTCTAATGTGATTTTAGAAGAATTTTTTTGTAAATGTATTTATTTATATAAAAGAGACGAACTTAATTGATATAGCGTTTGTAACATAACGTAGATTTCATATTTATAAAAATATAATTTGACATTTTGTTAGCTTTAGAAGATAGTTAATAATTTAATTGGTCCTCATTGACCAATTGTATAGTTTGGAAAATGGAACGATTTAACAAATACTCAAAATTACTTAAATAAATATAGGGAACGAGAAAAAGTTTACGGGAACTTAAGGTTGGAATTCTAAAGTCACTCAACAAAGTGAGAAAGTGGCATAAATATGGTCATTTATAAGTTTTAATAAAAGCTTTAAATTACTCTGATTGCGCATGTTACTTAGGTTCAGCAAACTGAGACGCTGTTTTACAATGTTGCATACTAATATACCAATGCCATACAAATAAATAAAATATTGATATGAACATGTAAAATAAAAGAGTCACATTTTGAATAGAGTCAGCACTTTTGCAAGCTGACAAGTGACGGCTACTGTCTAGTATTAAAGGGTGTTTTAGTCTCAGATACCAATTTACACTCCAAAAAATATCGGGTAAATTATCAATAGTCGTTCTTTATAGAACTAGAAAATTTAATTCAGCTATAATCTTAGAGAATACAAGCTTTAAAATAAATTAGTCAAAAAGTATGATATTTTAAAGCAGATTTTTATAAACCCACCAATAACCACCATCTCCAAGTTTCTTGCATTAATTTCTAGGTACTTATAAAAGATATTTTTCTACATTAAGACATGTTAACACTGTTAGCCAAATACTTGAGGAACTCATCTTCAAATAAGTATCAATGTTTAATTGGATTTCTGTGGATAGTTTTAAACAGTAAATAATGTTATTAAACTAGAAATCGTAGAAGAAATAAATATTCAATTAATAATAATAATAATAAATTGCTTTATATTTTTAGTTATATAAATAAGTAACTAAGTAAATATTTACTCGTTGTATTTTTACAGCATTAGGGTTTAGTCGACTCGTTTTACTGTAAATAGATTTTACTTGAAGAAAAATCCTCATTCTATTCGGACCATTTGCCAGCAAACGTCGTTTCCTAATAATATCATATTATTATTATGAGCTTCCGGTGAGAAATGCTAAAAATATTTATAACAATATTATTGACCCAGGATCCCTAGAATATATTCTTATTTCCCGGGATCGTTGACACTGATCCACCACCAAACGGACATTCAAATTCACAACATGCCGCACTGTCGCTGTGTACAGTACCTCGATACAATATTATAATATTGTACTATATAATTAGCCACACATTGTGCGCGTTGACCGTCCACGGCATTATCGATTATGCAGACGCGGACCTTCGTCCTCTTGCAGATTTCTTGCGTAAACCTATCCCTACACAGCCATTAAGCTGTGTAATATTATGTTCGTGTCCGATAAAGTATACTATAGGTCTGCCGTTCTCATTGGTAGGTGATTCACATTTAGGTCAGTTTTCGAAGCGGTCGTTTAACATTTTATAACACAAGCAATTCTTTACGACCATATAAAACCTATCGCTACAGCACATACATAGGTACTACGTAGATATGCATTATAATAAATATCACGTATAATAACGGGCTAGCTGGAGAACGGGACAATAGAGTTTTTACTGTAATTCGTTAAATGTTTTTTTAGTAAACGAAAATTACATAAATTACAATTTTACTGTTGGAGTATTAAAAAAGCACAAGCGACTGCGTATGACGATGAAAATAAAAAAAAAAGAGCAATTTCACATTAAAGCCGTCAATTGTTAATTGTTTGTTTAATAGTATTATAATACTCAGGTCATTGTCAATAAGTGGTACACTTCGTTCAGATATTGTGTTTTTATTTTCAAGGAGTGAAGCATTGGTTTAATTTTTAAAATCCCCTGTGTAATTGTCGACGGCCTATTTAAAATATTTAGTGTATTATTTGATATCTAGCTGAATCCGAGATTATATTATAATGCCCAGCAACAATGTTTATGATGTTAATATACTCAAGTTCGAGGACCTAATAACAATAAATTGTAATTGTAATTGTATTTCCATGATAATATTATGAAATAAATGTATACGTTTACAAATTACAAATATAATCGTATCAAAAAACAATTATTTATTTGTTTGAGATATGTTTTTCATTTATTCTAGTGTAAATATATTCCCATATGGACGTAATAAATGTAAATTATTCGGTTGGGTTGTCCCAAAAGTATATATAATACATATATATATAAAAAAAAAATGATCAGCTATTTGAGACTTTCTTTGAATATGATTGTTTTTTTTTTTTTTTGTAGGAACATAGTATATATAAGTCCATATAAGCCCTAAGGACTCGCAGAGTAACTAGGTACCTAATTTTTCAATATACTACAAACATTTCTTAAAAATACCAAGAGACAAATAATAGGTCATATTATTTGAAAATATTGTTTATTGTGTTTTATTAGTTTTGGAAATTCTCATTGACTTAAAACACTATATAGTAAAGCTGTAGATCAAGATATTGTCTTCAACTATAATATTATTTTGTACTTGAACCAAAATATATTAAACCGTACATTTAATATTAGTAATTACAATAAGGCTGTTTTGAAGTAATTTTTAATAACAAATTTTACAATTTATAAAAATTATTCAAGAAAGATACAATTTACAACTAATGAGTTTTTAAAAAATTAATAAATATTAACGACTAGTTTCAAAAACTAAAAAAAATGTAACAAAATACTCTACCGAATATCAATAGGTGTTTTGTATTTACATTATACTTACAACAATCGAATATCAATAAAAAAAAAAAAAAAAAGATAAGAAGTAACGATAAAACTAAACATGTAGTCTTACAACACTCGTGCAGTCGTGTGTTTGACATTTTAATATAAATAATAATGCAAATGTATCGTATTTCTATATATATATATCATGCGTATATCAAGATTTATTTACGTTTGAAACACAATACTTGCAACTGTCTTGTTTACTATCATTATCGTACCCTATAAATAAAATATAGACGTCCAAGGTCCAATTCCAGATTTTACATATTGAAAACGTGTGGCTAGTAATTCGATGGTCATCATATTATTATAGAAAATTTAGACTCACAATAATTGTTTGCATGTTGCATCGTTATATAATAAGTTACATTGTGTCTTACAAGTATTTATAACTATTAGTGTCTACCACAGTCGCGTAGTTATTATAACTTTTATAGGTACCTCTTCCAGTAATATGGTATATAGTAATAATAATAAATATTATTATATCGATAGAAACAAGATTGATTGTCACGGACCAATTTGCCGAAAACAAACAATGTGTCGGTCTTGTATTATTATATATACGAACAGTTCGGGTTCTAGCGATTATTATAATAATAACGTTCATCATGTAAAACGAACTCTTGTGCTCCAGACGACTTATCCCGGACACGGAGGCATCCGTGAAACGTCCTCCCGGGTAATCCATTCGGAAACGTTAACTTTACAAACTGCTGTAGTAGTATATCATTTTCGGCGACGTGTCATTTTTATACCACGTTCATCGGGTTATTTTTTTTTACCCGATCGACAGTGATGCGCCGTTGACATTCTATAGAACATTATTATATTCTGTTGGAACCAGACCCTTGGACGTCTCACCGGTATGGTGAGCGCATTTATATAATATGACGATGATAACGATACTAGTATACTACTTATATTACTATATAGTACCACTGTTACAACACACTACCACTGATAATAATACGGATCTAGGGACGACTATTGTAATAAAACATTAGAGGGATATTTCGAGAGGTTTAAAATCATAAAAATAATAATATCGACTATCGTACTCGAACGCTGTACATCGAAGGTGTCGGCAAGTATACCAGTAAATACGTTTATTATTATTATGTTTGTCCTATGTTATAGTTTGTATAATACATATAGTATAGAAATCGGTTTTGCGTTTATCACACAAAACGTTGGCAGCTGTCTACAAAATATAATTGATACCGACTTACATAGGTACAATATTACAAATGACTAGTGCATGAATGGGTATCTAATTCGCGTATTGTCGATAAATTGTTAAATTTGTCTTATCGAGGATTATTTGTTAATTATATACCTAAGCTTGATTTTAGATTTAATTTACACGTGCTTTTAAAATTTAAGCGGACGTCTTTATTGTTTTACCTATATAATATATTATATATATGCCCACCAATATGTATTAAAATGTTCCCATTTTTTATTTGATTTTGTGATTTTATTCAGCAACTCGTTACACTTGTCTTGTTACATATTTATTATACTAAGCTGGATATTTTATAAAAACAACGTTTTAAACGTCAAAAAATAGGATTTCATAAAAACTAATAATGAAGAAATATTATGCACGTTTTAATGAATGCTGGCTACCGTTGTAGTCTTTTATTCAAAATAAAACAGTGCCATAAATATATGATTTATTTTTTTTTAACTATCCGACAATTGATAGATTTAACTCATAATGTACATCTATCACAGACCATACTGATTAATTTTATTGAAATCAAAAAAAGGTTGGCAAGTGGATACCGCTCTGCTGTACATTCGATGTCGCGTGGTTTGTTATCATGGATATACTAAATTTGAATTCAATGATATATCATCGTATCTGAAAAATGATTCTGAGCAGAAACGGCCTGTCAGTCTATAATATCATTAAGTTTATTTCGTGATAGGTATGTTTTTATATAGCTATTTAAGCCATTTATATATTTATTTTACTTTTAGTAATACGATATAATTTGTTCTTGAAAAATGTATTTAATCATTATTATAATAATATATATTTATACATATTATAAACATGTATAATACTTGAAATTTAATTTTATATTTTTTTAAATACTTTAAAATAGTAAGATAGATTCATAACTGAAATAGATATTATTTTAAAAAGAAATTAAAATTTTTATTGCATATAGTAAAATTACTCATAATAAAAAATATAAGTACGTAAATATTTTAAGTTTTCACAAATAATGTTTTTAAATCAACAAAATAATTAACATTATAGTTATTTATCGTTTAAATAAGTAATTTCATTCAAATGTTATCTTAAGATATCTATAAAAAATAATTACATTTTAAAAATGTTTAAAAAATTACATCATACACAGAAAATATTACTATAAATATTTGGTTAAAATTTAAAGTATCTGTTGTTATTAGTTTTTGAATTCTGTTAAGATAAAAATTAATTTAGCGTAAAAATTCCGTTATGATTTAATTTTTAGTTTGTTTTTCCCGATTATAAATGAATATTGGGAATTTTCAATTTTCACCTCTTTAAAGTACAAACAAGATCTAATTTTTAATTTAAAACCACCCTCAACGTTGAAAATCGAAGCATTTTATCAACAACTTAGTGTGTACTTGTACAAAAAACTAATTAAAAACACATTGTAAAATCAATGTATCATTCCACTTAAAATTTAAAATTCATAGTATTTCATGATACTTATTTAAATTTCGGATTTTTCAACTACATCGTGTGAATTAAAATCGCCTACCTTCTTTTGATATTGATATTGAACCGATAGTGTCATAAGATTATTCTTTAAAATTATATTCACAATTAAAGTTAATTTAATTAAAATAAAATAACAATACAAACAATATCGTTGTTGAGCTCTGTCCATTAATAAACCGATATTGTTTTAAGGTATAAGCAATACCCTCATTTCCTATTGTGATCGAACAATATTCTGATACTCACAAAGGAATATAATACATTTTACCTGTAACAACTAATCATATTATAACAAATTTCGTAGAAACAAACGACGTTAGTGTACACCATTTACGAGCAGTGTTTTATAGACTTACAATATCAATATGAAAACTCGCCGTATTGTTAGATTTAGTCAAGGTCAATCATCGACATTAATTTCAAAAATATTTCTTCGAGCAACCATTCTAACATGTCAACCAGTGATTTACCTTGAATAGACTATAAACTTAAAAAAATTTAACAATAATTGATAGAATTATTAAACTTATAACAACCGTTTTTGATGAACGAACGAAACGGATCTCAACACTACATATTATTGTCATGTTAAAATCATAGGTTTTGATTTAATTTAAACGTGACATTTTAAAATCCATAGCATAACATTAACCCAGTATGCTTTGATTGTGTTATATATGCGAATGCCTACAGTCTATATTATAATATTTTAATGTAGGGAAACGCGTGGCAGAAGACCAGACCGTATTTGTAAGCACTCGCTTCTAATAAAGTAGCACTGTAGAATTATAACATCTTAATACATTGATGTTGGATTGCGTTTTGAATTACAAATATTGTAAGCTTCAATATTATTTATGCATTTGAAATAAACTCAACATTAACTCTAAAATAAATCCGAATCGCCGAATAAGTGGGTTGAACTCGTATTTATCTTGCGGAAAACTATTATGATCATATTGTTATGATCTAAAAAAGTAAATCACAGTAGTTATTTTTTTTACATACGAGAAACAGTGAACGGGATATGTGCTGTAGCCTGTACGTGTACCTATCTCGTTGCGGGTATCGTTATTTTGTGTATAATATGTACGTATGTACTTCGTAAAGATTTTATAAGACGAAAGTCAAATGATGTAACGGGACGTAATTGGATTGTTAAAATATGTGTGTAGATACTTTGTAGGTTACCAAAACCAATGTAGGGTACCAAACTTTGCTTGGTATACTTAGCTCATATAGGTACATAGAAATATAGAATATGTGCGTGAAGTTTATTATTTCTTAAAAAAACAATATACGCAGAGAATCGTATATACAACTGCAGTGATTGTGGCCCTCAAGAAACGTACCTAAATATAGGAACAAGGTTAGCCACAGATGTTTTCGATAATTAACTATGGGCTTTAGCCAATCTAAGGGTAGTAACGTTTTTTTGGAACAGTTGGCATATTGAATTCTGGCCATTCTGCAGACTTCGTAGTCTTAGTTGAAATAAGACTGATAGGAGTTAAGATTAGTAAGGATGGAATAGAGCAACCGCGAATTTTTTGTGACGAAATATGTTTCGTTACTATAGCATCTCATTTCATTGTGTAGTAAAATGGCAGCAATGTAACTTCTATACTTGACACCTGCAGGTGCGAACATTTCTAATTACCCCCTAATTTAAGTAAGTATCTTAGAGATCTTATAGAGATATTCACTTATTTGCTAAAATTATATTGAAGACTTTTTAAAAAAAATATTATTACATGTTTTATTATAGGTAATATGTATATATCGTTCCACGAAGATTAAATATTAAGCAGTTTAATATATTTATTATTTTGAATAAAGAAGTCACAAAATTTAAGATTTGAAAATTTTCCACTTTTGCTACTCGCAAAATACACATAGACACTTCAATGTTTATCATATTAAAAACTTTGAATTTCTAGTTAGTGATCATGAGTATAGCTGACATGAAAAATGAATTGGTAACACAGTATTTATATTTTTTTGCTACAGGTTCATAAAATTAAAATTTAATTTAATTGTGTTTGAATTATTAAAATAAACGTAAGTATAACAGTATATTTTTAAAAGAAAAACATTCTTCAGGCCCCCTAGAATTTGGGACTGGGTACTACCGAGTGCCTCTGATCCCTCTTGATTACACCATTGCGACGTAGAATGCCCTTCTCAATCTGCGGATCTGTCCCCATTATTTTATATACGGGACTATATTAAATCTTATATTTTGAAGATAGTCTCCATACAATTGATGCCCTTCCAGATTTCATCTTGAGATAAACCTGAGTGATTTTGTCAGCTATGCTCAATAGGTTTATGTGAAATATATAAATGACCGTGATTTAGACGAATTATTTTTTTTCACGAATTGCATATACATGTTTCGGGTTTAAAAAAATACAGTATGTAATGATTAATTTATTGTAAAAACAAAAATTACAATTTTTACGATAATAATATAGTTAGGGATTTTTTTTAAACATAATCATACCTCTTTTGGTTATTCTACTTTTGTAAATAAAATAATTGGATACGTAATCAGGATTATTTGGTTTAAATAATAAATAAAAATGATTATGTATACTTAGACCATAAATAAAATACTATTCATACCATTCATTAACGAACATGATTTTGTAGAATAAAATATTATAAAAGCAAAAACTTCATACGAACTAAACCGTTTAGAACTTTTTATTGTAGTATAATATTAGTATATTAATATATAAACTATCTATATATTATACTTAGTTTGTTGTGGAAAATTAAGTTTTTGATTGTTTTGTGTTGAACGTCTAAAGTCGGTTGATATACTGTAATTTGCTTATAGTTTCAGAAGAAGGGGGAGGCTATATTGGTTTTATAATGTAATTTGTTTTCCTCAAAAAAAAAAAATAATAATACTTTTCAGGCAATAAAAAAGTTAGGAAAAAGTTTAATACAATAAATAGTGCATTATTGTACATAGATTGGATGGTAAATGAAGTGTATCCAATATGAAGAATTCTCATAATATAATTATAATTGGGCCTGGTACTTTCAAACAACGAATTATAAGCAATCAACTGCGTTTTGAATGAAAGCTTGAGCATATTTTGTGATAGGCATAATAGTAACTATATAGAGTAATTCGAGGTCTGCTTGAAATAGTTTTTCGAATATAATGATTTATCATCGGTTTCAAACTCGAAGAAACCAGTGACGCGCGCGCACGAATCCAACTGTTTTTTTTTTCATCTCATCACTAATCCCTTTATTTGTGCGGGCCCAAAGACATTTTTCACGAGAGAAGAGGAAGGTTCCTTATTCACAGTTTTCTTTGGAAATCTCTGCCGCGAATCGCCGTCATATCGTTGTACGTATAATATGGCTGCGGGCAGCAGGACACCCGTTGATTGGTAATGTCGACAACCCGAAAGCGTACAGTCGGCGCGCACTTGTATTTATAATTACTACACGTGCGTATATACAGTATACACGTATATTTGGTAGGTACCTACTATAAACGGTTTTAATCAAAGTGTCGAGTTTCGCCGAGTCGGTTGTATAATGTGCGCGCGGCAGTTGTAATCGTGCCCGGTAGAGTCGTATTCCGCACCATAGAATATCGTCGTGTCGCTGCTACCGTTGCACGAGCGTACAATAATCATAAATACTCGCTAATAATAGTAACGCACCATGAGTAAAGCGATCGCGTTGTTTTCGTGCACCTGTATAATAATAATATGTATGCTCGGCCTGCATGCCGACGACAAGAGAATGTACCGAATGGTGTGTGTGTGTATGTGTTATAGATAGTGCTAAGTGTGGTGCCATAGGTACGATTTAAGGCTGCCTATTGGGTGATTCTCGGGGAAGGGGCAAAATTAAACCAGGTTCCGAAACCCATTTAAAGCATATATAGAGGTACCCGGTTGAAAATGATCGTAGAAGAAAGGTTATGCAATTAAGTGAACATTAACTTTAAACTAAACAGCGGTGTGTCACAAACTCATAGCATTGAGGTCGGAAACAATCACAAACATGACAAAATTAACAATCTAGTACTCATAAACACATTTTTGTAAACTGTATAGTCGCAAAAACTGAAAAATAAAATATTAAACATATTTTTTGGTGTAAAGGAAAAGAAAAAACAGGCGTGCATCAGTCTGTTTAATCGAGAATTGAAAAATATATTTATTTTTTTATACGTTTTATTCATTTTCAAGAGGGGGTCATGTAATATTGTGATTCACACTACTCTTAGGTAGAAAATAATAATATATAATAAAAAAATATAATTTGTGCTACAATTAGATATAGATAGTAAAAAAAAAAAAAAAAAAAATCGACTAAAATACAACTTAACAATATTACGAATGACCATTGTACCGATTAAACTTAAAAAATTTAATTTAAATTTTAAAATTGTAATATTTCACACCGTGGAATCCGTCCATCGCCTATTTCTCGGCGTGTTTGCAATCGAAACATATTAATATTATATCGGCACAAAACAAAAATCAAGTTTCCGATTGTTCGCGGTGGTGAAATGACGATAATATGAATTATTTAAATTCAGTATCGCGGTAAAGGATTGCCGGGACGAATCTTAACACGTTATTTTAGGTCGCCGGCGGGAACGATAATAATATGAATCCTTGCCACTGTATTTCTCTGCGATAATAATTACATTTAACAGCACTCACGGTGCGACGACAGCGAGAGATGAAACGAATGATATATTTCACGGATCCACCTCATCCCATTATGATAATATTTTTGACTTGGAGACGACGGTCGCTCGGCTTATTATTGTCGCGTTGTTTGTGCTGTTATTTCTTATCGTAACGTTCAAGTTCAAGTAGTATCATACATTGTATTTTTTTTTTTTTTAATATTAACAAGTATAATAAGAATTATTATGCTTAAACCATTTATGTGTATAGTCGAAACAATGATATAGAGGCACTCAAGATGCGCGGTTCTTATTTTCATATTTAAGTAAGAAATGTTATTGTAATATTATAATAAATTGTGTCACAGACAATACTACGAATCTTAACTAACGAGAAATTAAAAAAAAACCGAGTTACGTGTAATTAATATTGTACTATCGTAGCGGAAAGTGGATAAACACAATGGTGTTACATAGTACAGTCGTGCAAACTAGAAAAAATTAATAATTATTAAATATTTATATTTTAATATACGATTACGTCGACAGCGTTATTTTTAAGTCTTGTTTTTGTTTTATTTCCCTTATACTTCTAGTAGTTTAATTTAACCATTCTGACATGTTCGTATGTTATTTATTATTATTATTTTTTATTTTAGAAAACCATAAAAAGTCCTCAGTACCTACTGAAAACATTTACAACTAAAAGAAGTTGATAAGCATTTTGAGTTTAATTTTTGATGTAACGGTTTTTACCAAAGTATTTTTATATATATATAAGCTAAAAATCGAAAAAATCGATCATATTTAATTTTTTAGAAAGGTTAAAAACATTTTTTTTTATGTTGTTACAAAAAATAAATATATATAATTATTTTCCTTTGACATAAATCGATGCTATTGGGTGTAAAAGAGCTTTTATTATTTTTATATAGGTACTACTGCACACCTTTTTAAAATTCATCGAATTAATTAAACGTCAATTATAAATATTAAAAATGGTGTGTTTGTCATTTTATATTTAATACTTAATTTGTTATTAGAAGTTTGAGTGAGCTTTGAAAATAAAATCATTTCTATAACTGAAAGATTACTAATATGATTTAATGCATTATGCATTAATATAAGTATTGAGTAAATTATTATTCTGATAACTGTAGAATCTAAATTATATATATTTTTTAAGAAAGAATATTTTCAATCTGTATTATGTTCACTAAATAATACAATGTATAAATAAACATATAAAAAAACGACTATGGACAACTTGATTGAAAGGAACGTCCAATAATACTGCTTCAAAGTTAAAATTGTAATATAATAATATATATAATATGTATATTTAGTTTAATTTTAGAAAATGTTTGATCTATTGTATCCATTAGTGTTTGTTCTAAGCATAATTTTAAAGCCAAAAAAAATATAAAATATAAGCTCAAATTATTCTAAAAATTATAGGCGTCTTTTCGTATTTTTAATTAAACTGTTATTATGTATAGTATTCATATTATGATGAAAAAAAAATTATTTATTAAAAATATAATTGATATAATTATATTATATTATACATATTATTTGAGTATACTTATTGGAAATACTAATTTAATTGTGTTAATGAATATAGTTTGAAATACCTAATATAAGTACATGTTCTATTTTAGTGTATAGCCATAAAGATGTATTATAAAAAATGTGGACCAATTTTATTTAATATTATTATGATTTGTTTTAGTAATTGATATTGGTTTAGGTGTTCGTTTTATATGTATATATATTAAATTTATACTATAGGCCTATAATGTTATAATACAATTTATATCTTAAAAATAAAATATGTTTTTTTACTAAATCAATTTTTATAATAAAGTATAAAATATTACATATATATGTTATTATAATACAATTTTAATTATGTTCGATAAAAAAAAAAAAGAGACGGAATCAGGAAATATATTATTTTGTTCGATATTTTTTTATTTTTGGACACAAAAATAATACATCAGTATTACACTCATAAAATATACAAATAAATATGTTTATTTGGATACTCTGGTTTGATCAATTTATACATTCAATTTCAAATGGGTATAACCAAGTAAATAGACAGAGAAAAATATTATTTTTCTAAAAGATAATTTAAAATTTAAATTTAATTAAAATATTAATAGGATTCTTTTTTTTATACATAAAAATACACAATATGTTATATTTAAAATACGTATTATTAATTTTTGTCAGAATCATAAATGTGAGGTGTCTATTGTTCAATATTGCTATGGGGTATATATAAAATATCAACTATATACCTATAAGGATTATTTATAAAATATAAATTATTAGTAAATTAGAACCAATTTTGTTAGTCATAACCAATGTGAACATTTAAACATTCGGAGAGTTATTAATTAAACAATATTTAATTTGAATACATGTTTATTTCATCAATTTAGTCTTCATAATAATAATAATAAAAAAAAAATTGCTACATTAATTTTTAAATATGTTTATTTCTACAATATACAATATATTATATTAAAAATAGGTATAATGAAAATAATAACACAATATTCTTAAAATATAATATACACGAGCTGAATTGTCTGCCGTCGTCACGAGTAGGTCCGCTCACTGTAAGGTTGAACACCAAACAATAAGCCTGAGGCTTGGTGCTCAAACTTAAAGTGGGCGGCCGTACCCATTGAATTTCATTGGTCTACACCGGATTGTCTGCGATCAGATTTGGTGATGTTAAAGTTGTGTTCCGGTACCCAGTGGTTAAACGCGTTTCGTTTGTTTGACAAACAATATACAAGTAGGTGGTAGGTATATTATAATTATTATTACCGAATAGTTATATAATATAGATATAATCCGTATTTTATATAAAAGTGAATTATCTTTTACACTATAGTCTAATAATTAACAATATTTATAAAATATTATGAAATATATTTATATTTATATAAGTATAATAATTCAAATAACAAATACATTTCGTATATATATTCTAAAGAATACATCAAACATTCTATTCTATATTAAATTAAACGTTCCATATCTAGAAAATATTTGTGACGTTCAATTAATTGATTTGACTGAATTTGGTTCTAAAAATAATTAATAACTTATAACCCTTGGCCTTGGCCTTATAGAATATAACGTTTTAGATACGTTTTACGATCGAATAGCAATTTTTTTTTTTTAAATAATTGTCTGTAATTAAAATATAATATTTTAACATAACTATATTTTAATGCGTTTGTAATTAGCTAACTGTGAATGGACCTTAAAAACAAAATTAAACTTATTAATATTAATTGAAATTATAGTTCTAAAATAACTGTCCTTAGGGTGATTGCAAAACCTGTATAAATTATTCAAGTTTCATTAAAATTACAATAACATTTAAACCTGAATATATTATTTTTTTTTTGAGTTTTTTAAGTTTTAAATTCTTAAAAATGTCGATATAAAGTTAGTCAACAGGTATAAGGACTTTATAAAAATATAATAAGACGCTAATAATAAAAATTTCAAATTTCAATTGAATACATTTATAGATATCTTCGTGTATCTTTTTATTTAGAGACCAAATAGTTTGATGGTATCTAATGAGAATTCAATTTTATTTTAATATATAAATCATAATTAATATAAATACGCTAATATGTATAAGAATATTAATTTTAAAAAATGTATTTAAAAGGGTATATTATATCATAAAGTGTAAACTAATGTAAAAAAGATTATTATTTTAGATGGATGAAGGCTAACGGAACAAAAAAGTGCTAATTAAAATCTAGGTTTATTTCACACCTTTTATTAAAATATTAATTGAGTAATCACCATAGGGACTGATTTTCCGATTTTTTTTTTTAATTAAATAATAGGTAATACTTTTTTATTCACGAATCAACTCGAGGTCAAAGTTTAAAATTAACTAAAAAATATAAATTTAAATTTATCAATATTTTAATGATTGCTTTTACATAATTAAGTTTATGTGTTTGACAACTAATAAATTGAATATTTGACGAGTATAAAATATATTGTGATATCACCACGAAGAAAACAAACTTGTTTGACGCCACATAGGCAATGCATATTTAATAAAGTAATAATTATTTGCCAAAATGTAGTATTTTATATTTTATAACATGCACAACCAAATATGTATATTACCAGGCATCTACTACATTAATTTGGTATAATCCATAAAATAATATTATGGAAATTAATACTTTTCCATTTGAATTCCTCATTATATTTTGCGTATTAGGTATTTAACTGCGTATAGTAGTTTTATTTACGTCGTGTTTAGTGGTACAGATATTTACGAGACATACTTAAATAAAAGAAAATAAGTGCACTGTTTGCATAACTTTTTGTTTATAGTTTTTAAAGGTGAAAACATAATTTGTCTGCTGGAGTTTTCTTTTCTTGCCTACTTTATTTTCTGTTTTATTTTTCACAGCACATAAATAACTTTACTCTAAAAGTTTTCTCATCCAAATACTACAGTGCCACCACATACCACTCATCCTCAATTAACCTCGTCTTGAACTTCAGTCCTAGCAAGTCATAACTATATATTGAACATACACTTCACTCATACTTAGTGTTTGGAAATTTCACGAAATATAAAATTTTAAAATATTTCCGTTTTTATAATAATCTTCAGGCATGTATATAGCGAATAATGATTTAATAAGAAAATTTTTTTTAACTTCAATGAAATGTTTAATTTAAATTGATTAATTTCCATATCATAAATGATGTACACGTGTAGAAATAAAGTTAAATCAAGTGTAATAAAAATAATACTAAATAGTTATGATAAAAAAAAAAAATAGATAACAACAATAAAAGTAGGATCTGTCAAACAAGTACGAGTATAATGTATCATTTATTTATACTTTTATTATTGATCTATAAATATAACTTAGGAATTCGTAAATTTGTAACACAAATCATAAAAAATAAAATATTAGAATATATAATAAATAGTAAGAAATATAATATTTACTATACTAATATGTATTATGTATATAATAATAAGAAAAAAAATAGAAACATGTTTAAATTCAAATATTTAATATCTGTTTGTTTATCTGTCAATATTATATTAATTATTGATTTTTAATTTATAAAATAACTTGAAACATTAAAATTATTTAAAGAATAAGTCATAGACGTTGTGTTCCTCTGTTTTGATCTTTGTATTCTATGTAATTGAAATTAATTCTATGTGCTATTTTATAATTGTCTCATAATATTGATTAGTATAGTTAATTAAATTTTATAGTTTTAAATGATAAAGTGTGTTAAAAAAGAGAAATAATAGCTTTTAATCAACATATTTTTAAAAACACCAAAAATACAATACCTTTTTCATAATTATGTGTTATTTCACTCATTAAAGTAAAATTTTAAACTTCAAACTACATTACTTTCATTTTAGTATTTTACAATAAGTTAAAAATTATATTCTAAATTTAGTCTGTTAAACGTTAAAGTCATGATATTATTTACATTAGCTATTAAAATTCAGCATTAAATTTGGATTGACTATCACGTGAGTTCCAAATGAGACACTACAGTTTATTTATTAGTACTATGTAGTTATTTAAAAAAGAATTACATTTAAATTGTGAAAAATAATATGAAATAGTGATAGGTAATTACTAAATTAAGTTTTGAATAATATAAAAGTACCTATAGTAGAATACAGATTATTTGCAGTGAAGGTTTACAACATAATTTTTTTCGGAAATAGAGGAAGCATAAAATTGTTTAAAAAAATCAACCAAATTAACACTTGTATTGTGTCGCTGATTTATTTTATATAGATACTAGTTGAGCAATTAAAAAATTCTAAATATACTTTACTATATTATACTTTTTAAATAATAATACTAATAAAACTAATCCAATCTCGTATGGAAATTATGAAATTAGGGTACATGTGAATTTTCGAAACATTTTGACATTTTAATTACGAGTGTTAGAATGCGGAAGGAAATAATCTACAGGATACAAAGTATTGAAGCAGGCTTAACAAATAAAAGCGTATTCTCAAAGACATTCGATCATTTATTGTAATAAGTAATCCGGTGCCATGGATGTATTACAATATATAATAACATCGTGTCGATTTAACGCGACATTGCGTTTTTCACTGAACTAAACATATAGGTACGTTCAAAGGAAGTTAAAGAACTAATCACGGTGTTAATGGTTAACCGTCGTATTTGCTAATGTAATGCATTCAAATGATTATTTATAGCTGGGATAGACACCGTAGAAATCGTTTGATCAAAAAGTGTTGGTTCGATTTTTTTTTTAGAACTATTTAAAATTGTATATTTCATTGATATGTCTATACCTCAAACTGATACACACAATCAAATTAAAATAACACGATTAACCATAATTCGTTTTTGAACAAAAATTGTATCGCATAACAAAATACTTATTTTATAAAAAAAATGAAAATATTAAATATTTTTCAGTTAGATTCTTGTAAAAATTGTACGGGAGTTAAAGATTCGATTTTTTTCAAAACTAATTATCTTTAAAATTACATAAGTAACCATGTATTAAAATTACTTAATATTATTTATGTCCATAAGTCACGACGACGTTATTTATGAACTATGATAAATCGGTATTTGGTTACTTAACAACGACATGCAATCATTTTTCTTTATTATGTGTAATTATTGGACAAATGTCTATAGTATTATGGGTTTGCAAATGCTTAATCTCAAGCATTTATTTAGTTATCACGCCACTAAACAATTCGAAATTATTGGTGATTATTTCATCACTAAATAATAAAAGAATGAATTATCATACCACGTTTATCGACGACAAACTGTTAATTAAATATATATCGTAAAAATATAAAAGTAAAAAATTGCTTCGGAATACACCTTTTATATAGGAGTGAATAAAACAGGCTGTAATATTTTATTCAGTTGACATATGAACATATAATTTTATGGTTTATAATACAATTTATGAAAGTTGGAATGTTTCTGTTGGCAAGGAATTTAAGTAATAAGTTTTTAAGCAAATTGGTAATCATATTTAGTTTTCAATAAAAGCCACAAATCACTATCAAAAATTGGTTTATTGAATCAAAGAATATTTGAACTAAAACATACTTGTGTATCGAAATAGTGGCGAAATGGTAAACAGCAACCACTCGGCCGTTAAAAAACATATTTTAATATTTTATATATATATATTGCTGTGGAAAATTATCACTTTCAAACTATATCATCGTGCCACTGACTATTCTACCATAATATGAACAAAAAGTTTGCCATGCGTTAAATCTGGTTTGTGAATATTTTGATTATTGCGTCGCGACATACTTCAATGAAAACTCGGAATCCCATATATTTTGCACGTTGATGTAGTTTGTATCGGGTATCCACACAAATAAAATACCCGGTATCTACCCGTAATAATGACCTAATGCCTACTTTAAAAAAATTAATTACAATAGAATACCTATCGCATCAGCTGTACAATGCACGGTGTTGCAAACTGCTGGTAACAATATTTTTATATTGGTAGAATAGTTAAAATAATATTATTATAACTAATATTTAAAAATTGAAAAGTGAAATCAAGTCTATCTTTAAATATCTTTATAAAACAATAGACTATCAAAGTAGAGTATGAATACTATGAATGTGGTTCTGTCTTAGAATATTTATTTCGGGTCGGCTCACAGGGACCGTCGCCAAATAACTGATACTGATTTCATTCTACGAATTTATAGTAAAAGAATAAATAAAAAAATGTTCACATAAATTGTAATATGGTTTTAGTATTTCGTTGGTATACTATGACACTATGTATCTACCATGTATCTTTGCTTAAATTAAGTATGATTTACTCTTTCATTTATTTTTAAAATAGCCGTATAAGTAGTCCGTTATTATTGCATTTATACAATCATCCTAAGACCTAGCTAGTAGTTTAAAGTCATATATTTCGATCGAATAGAATTTGAACATAATTTTTTGAATAAGTCATATTCCATCTCATTAACAGCTCGACGTTCAAGGATTCTATCTTAATTGTTTGGATATATTATACATTTTTTTATGGATGAGAACCCGTTTCTCAGGTTTTAGTAACTGATTTATAAAGTTGTTTATATTCTTCATATATTTTTATATTTAAAAACCAAATACTTATTTAGACTTTTTTTTAAAAATCTACGATGTTGAAAATTCTTTATGCATAGTTATATCTGTAATAAATTCTTAAAATTTATAAAATAATAAAGAAATATATAATATATTGTTTAATAAAAAACATTAACTTCTATTACTTTAAATTATATCTGAATCAAAAACATATACGATAATTATTAGCGTCGATTTTAATGCAATATTTGGTATCTTGTTCACATATTTATAATACACCAAGTGAAATAGATTACCTAAAGTCCTAAAATAATTATAGATTTTATATTGAAGTCGGAACTTTGAGAAATCAAAAAATCGAATACTCTTATAAGAGTCTTAACCACTGGTAATATAAAATTATAATTTTATTCGCATTAAAATTCGAATTTACATATTCCACGCACACTCATTTTTAGTGCTGCTGAACTCAGTATCCTGCTGTCATAAATATATTTGATTGATTGAGCGTTCCTATCGAATGTATACGTATATTGTATAAATGTATAAAAATAAATGCACAACAATAAAAATCTATACGATTCTTCACAAAATAGTTGTATAATGGAAAACAAAAGGATACGGCTCTGAACTATAGGTATTTAAATTATACCAAAAAAAATATAATCATAAATTTACGAAATGTAGAAGAAAATGAAATATTCTTCTCGATGCAGATATTACCTGCTGCTGCTGCTGCTGCTGGTGTTGTGCCATACGAAATTATAAAACATGCTTCTATTGTAACGTTATACGCTTTGGTCTATGACGTTATATATTAAATCAGCATTATTTGGAAATATTTATTCTATATCTATGTGAGTAATGGTATTATGTTTTGCATATATGTAGTATACATAATGGCGTGTCAACAAGCATAGAGCATTATCATAGTGCCGACACGCTTTGAGAAAACATAGTTGTGCGCTGGTGTTTAAAAAAACCGGGACGGACGTTTTGTAAAATGTATGCTTTTGGGTAAGATGCGTAATAAATTCTTGCGGAGTTTAGTAGAAAAAACTTCGAAGTGTAAAAAAAAAAAAAGAAACGGATAAAAAAATGAAACAAATATCGAAAAGATCTTCGAACGAGGCTTCCCTGTCGCAAATACCCTCGGCCGTGACGTGTAATCACAAAAGTATTACCCACGGTTCCGCGATCGACGCGGCTTTATTAAACTAACGTTATTAAGATACGTGCTATGAAATCTAAACGCGACGACAGGGGACAAAAAAAAAAATAAAGCCATTATTGCTCAGACATAATAAGGACGTAATGTATATTTATTTTAGTTCAAATCGAATGCCAAGTATATGTATTATTTATATATATATTATATTATATTAAAACACGTTTCTCCGGAATCGCGGTTATTTCACTTTTGTGTAAGTGTCTCGCGTTTCCCACTACTGACAATAATATTTTCCATTATTTCGTTAGTCGAGTGACGCAGACACTCGAGATTAAAATGTTTGCGTTTTCTCTAGTATTGTTTGCGATTGTATTATTACTATCTATTGACATTTTGCACGGACTCGAAGCTACATTCGACTGCTATATATGAATAAAATTACCTTTGGACGTGAAATAATTTGTTATTTATGAATGTATGATATCGCCTTTACATTAATGTTATAAAATTTGGCTCAATATTATTGTTTAATTTCATGTACTATTATAGACAAATAATTTGATTTGGCAATTATGATTGAATTACAAGTATAGAATTATAACACAATTGAGTTGATTTATATAGTGTTTTTGATATTTTGATTGCTCTTGCACTTGACCAAATAAAGCTATTATTGTTATACATATTAAGTTTTGTAAAATAAATGTAACTTATTGAGCCAATAATGGGCCTAATGACTATTGCATTTTATCAATATATTTAATATACTAATAAGGAAAAAAATAACCTATGGATTGAAATTGGTAACCGTTTTTTTTTTTTTTTAACAAAAATTGATAACCTATAGCCATTTACCATTATTTTATCAATATTTTTTAATTCCAGTTATCGTTTGCCTGTTATTATAATAGTTTATTCGTATATATAAATCCTTGTAAAAACATAAAATAATTTAATCTATTAAAAACCATTCTCCAACTACTGTATGAATCAGATTTTTTTTTGAAAAAATAAATTATAAAAACTTGATTCTTATAATGCTATAATACATTTTTAAATCTTAGGAGTTTTTACTCTATTATTGTAATATTAGTTGATATACCTAGGCACTTTTATATTCCATTATATATATATATATATATATTTTATATCGTAAGTTATTGATCGTATATTGTACGTATGGAAAATTAATAATTAGTTAATTTAAAAATACATGTATTTATTATATATAACTTGTCTATTTATATGAATAGATTTTTCGAAATTCTATAACGTAAAATGTAGTCTGATAAAGTTGTTATAATTATTGTTCTTAAATAGTTCACATTATTACAGTATATTGTATTTAATGCTTTTAATTTTTAATAGATATATATTTAATAAAATATTCAATCTATTTATTATTATTTATTAGAATATGATGAATACGGTTCTAACAATAATTATATTTATTACCTATTTTATTATTGATAATTTAAAGTACAATTATTTTTTGAATACTTTATAATTTTATTTAGAAATATAGTTTTTAATGGTTGCCATAAACCTAAAATATTTAGTAACGGTTATCGCAAAAATCTGTAATTTAAACTATTGTACTAATAATTGGCTATAACTTAAGATAGGTTAAGAAACTGGTAACAGATAACTGAGCACTTTGATAACGGTTTTAAGCCCTGTAATAATCAGTATGTGAATATATTTATTTTTATAGAAAAGAAACAACTGAATATCAATTTAATTAATTATAAACCAACTATAATAATAGAGCTTTAAACTCTAAAAAGAAATTATTACATTTTGAGAAGATTAAAAAAGTTTATTTTAATATACATAGATATTTAAAAATTCTAAAAATATAAGAAACCAGATAAAACTAAAAGTTTATATTTTTGCATAAAATATAATTTAGACTTGGCATAAAAGAAATAAAAATCATGATATTAACAATAAAATACATTGGTTAATGCTAACTATATAATTGCAAAATGTTTAAAAAAATAACTTAAATAATAATTAGGTATAAAGAATATTATGATCAGTTAACTGAGTTGTAATTATAGGGTTTTTGATGTTAAGTATATTATTATGTATTGGTGTAGATTGTATATTAGATAGGGGAGATATAATGCCATAAAAAACGAGTGTGTAGTGTACACCACACACGGGCCACAGACCTCATACTATAATGCAGGGCCTCAACAAAATGTATAAATCGATCACACAAGACCTCTAGATTTTGGTTTGTACACAGGCCTCAAGTAATATAGTATCTCTTGGAGATAACCAACAATTTTTTTCGTTCAAAACGTCTGAAAATGTAATAATACACATTACACAAGGTTTCTCGTGTTAGTTATTGTTCTTAAAACAATTTATTTAAATTATCAAATACATATCCACAATTTTGTTTTTGTAGAATTTTTAAATTTTTATAAAATTGAATATTTATTTTAAAGGAAACAGACGGTATTTTCCGATATTTTATTTGTTTTATTTAAATACTATTGATCACGGAATCTTGAAACTGTTCACTAATATACATATTATAAGAATTTTCTATGTAATTAAATTTTCAAAATGTTAAAATTAGTTTGAACAGCTTGTACCACGAACTTATTTATGATACGACGAAATTAACTAATAAGTTTTTTTTTTAAAACAATCAATAAACACATGCATTTCAGTGCTCTACTCAATAACAAGGTACCTAGTTTCATATTTGATTTTGATAGGGCTTTTATGGATTATAAATATATATGGTATGGCCATAGACAATATACATAATATATGATAAGTATTATATGCATATGTGTTCGACACATAATAACCAATCATAATAAATAGAATGTCATCGCTCATCGTTTACCGCAAATAGCAAATATGCATAACATAGAGTAATATAACATAGTATATTACAAACTTTATATTAGTATACAGGTAATATTCTATGATGCGAAAGTGTAAACTAGATATTGCCATTAAGAGACAGATATTTTGAAACGTACTGCATGTTTAACAATAATATGATAAAATAAATGTTATTGTAGTCGTACAGTTTATAAAACAGAGAATTCAATATTTAATAAAAGTATTTTAAAAACAAGGCTCGTGGTGGGCATAGGATACGAAACCAGATACGCCATCACAGTACAATCATTATTATGATTTTATTCAAAATATAATCGATAAAAAAGAAACTATAGTGATAATTTATATTTTATAACAAAATATAATATCATAACTAATTAAAAACGAACTGTTAAAATCATATAGAAATAAATCAATGTTTTCTATTATCAATTTAAGGATTAAAATGTATTTATAAATGAATAAGTTAACAAGTTTGTTGTAACAGGTTGTTGTTCGCAAGCTTTGTTACAAATCATACGTTATTTACATACAATACTCTGTATGTAAGTATAATGATCTAACGATATGATTATGATACTGCTGGTTGGAAAATATAATATTATTATATTGTATATAATTAATAGGTCGATTATTTATTGTGTTCAATGTGCCACTAATACAATGTGACATTGTGATATGATGCCTTTATGGCTGTATAATGTAGAGGCTGTGGGAAATAACCTCTAATTGCTGGTTTCAAAGGGCGAACAATGCTACATATTAAAATACTATTGATCGGTTGCTCAAGAGAACGACGACACACAATAATATTATACATTTATACCTGTCTGCGAAGCGTATACAATTTCGGCGGTGCCTAAGCACAGACACAAGTGTTTTCGCGTGTTTGTATAATATACATATGTACCTACATTATTTATGATGTGACGTCAATGCGACTTACTCGTCGAGTAATAATAATAATAACTTCTAAATTAATACACAGAAAAAAATATTTGACGTTCATAAAAATATATTATTTGCAGCGAATCTATTTTATTTTTATTTTTTGGTGGTAAAACGTAACATTTTATGTTAGGATAAATGTAAATAAAAATTTAAATTTAGAAGTCGCAGCATATTTTATATTAAACGTAATATTGTAGTACAAAAATATGTACTGAATACGTATTCAGTAACGTTTCGTTAGAAAAAATTCACGCACAGACGTATAAAATATCAATAATTGAGTTGTAGAAATTGTATATATGTCAGCCGATAAATAGGAAATTTTTCATAAATTTTTTGACACAGACAATTTTCAGTGTTATTATATTCAGAGTATAAACATATTTTACAAATCTATTATGTACGTTAAAAATCTCTTATATAATTTAGCTAACACAGATATATATTTAAATCAATTGTTTTATTAGTTAATAACCGATATATAATTAATAAATAATTCCCATTGCTTAATAAACCGTCTAAACCGTATAGGTTTTTGAGTATTGACCATTAATATTCTTAAAATATTTTATTAACATTGACGTTTATTTGGTAAATGATTTGATTACAGATAAGAAGGAATATAATTTAAATACTTCAATTTTTATATAGCACCAAAAATAAACTATGATTAAGAAAAGTAAAACAAGTTTATTCGTATTTTTATTTAGCAATAAGTACTTACCTACGTGACTTATGAAAATAGCGTATAATGACGGTCGCGAACTTACAAATTTCAAAGCCGTTATATTTTCAAGATTATTTTTGAGAATTCTAGGCTATAATATAATATTATGAAAGTTTAAAGACGTTATTTAATTTTATAGTTTGTCGATAGTTTTTTTTTATTTTATTTTATTTTTTTATAAAGATTGAGTTTGTTTGTAAAACTCAAAACCGGGGATTTAAAAGGAATTTAATTTTTAACTCTAGTCGAGGGTTTCGTTTGTTCGTTTTCCACAGCGAAACAATACTCAACGCGTGCGATGTTGATACAGAATTTTCCGGACAGCTAAAAGAATGAGTCCTGACCGAAATTGCGAATATAAGAACAATGGAAAGTTCATGGGCGTTTTTACGAGAAGTTTCAAAATAAATCACCCAACACAGTCGTGGGATGAAATCTTTCGTAGTGCGACCGAGGTCGCATAATATCACAGACTCGTGATAATGTTTGCTTTCGTGGACCACCGCTGTAATAATATTATTACGGCGTTCAAAATATGTTCAATCATTATTATCGAAACGATTTGTGTCAATACCTCGACGGTCAGGCAGGACGTCACGCAAGTATTTTGCGAAATCAAATAAAACTTATCGAAAGGTCTGGCGAATGTTAATAATAATAATAATAATAATAAATACGTCGTAAAAAGGGTTTAATGCGCACATGTTATTAAATTATCAGCAGATGATAGTGTGAGAGAGAGAGCGTGTTACGAGATTGATTTGCTGTACACATTTAATAGGGCCGAATTGTCGCAGAGTGGTAAAATACACATATGTTTGTGTACGATCAGTTGGTCATAAAATGAGAGTGGACGTGAAATTGACGGACGACACGTATGCTTGCTGTGACCCTTAAAAAACTTATTTAGACTATTCGATCGTAAAAGCTCGGTTGCAAAAAGTGTCATTATCATTATGGTTATGGGTATAAAATTATACGTGAGTTCATTCGCCATTTTCAATAAATTTCATCTACAAATAATATGTTATAATGCAATTAGAGATAAGTGCACACGAGTGATATTATTATTGGACTCTTCGATATCCTTGGATAAATATAAATGTAATCAATTTCTGTTATGTTGGAAATCAGTATAGTACGCGTATACCCCATGGACCATTAGATCTATAAGTTTATTATTGTGATCCCCCGACAAGGAACTGTACAATTTTTTATTTTACAAATTTATTTTGATCAAGTATGCATTCGGTATTATATACGACATCGTGGGTGTGATTGTATACATAATTTAATAATATAAATAAATTATATAATACATTCTGTACCAACACATCGAGTGTTAGAAACTTTATAAATGACCTTCTTAATATTATTATTATTATTATTATTATTATTATGGTGGCAACGACAACGACCATTCGACGATATGAAAGACCTGAAAGCACATAACACTTAACGTCGTGCGATGTCGTCGCCAGTTCCTTTCGACATTACGAGTGGCGTTCTTCCTTGAAACCCTTCGTCGCACATTGTTGTTGAAGAAATGTCGCAATAATTAATTCATTAAGTTCCCAAATAGTTCTCTGGAATTTCTTTGCGCAACGCGCACTACTATACTATTTAATAATTATTATATACGAGTTTGGCGTATGTGCTTAAAAAGTTGACAGCAAAGGTTTGTTCAAGCATTCACGACTTGGCATCTTTGTAAAACAATATTATAATATGTTATTGGTGGAGTGATAACTAAATGTCTCGTTGTCGTTTACCACTCAATCATTTTTTTCGGATTCGGATCTTTTGAAATATAAAATAATATTATAACTGTAAGTGTCATTTACTGTTTTATTATTAAATCAGATTAAATTATTTTTTAGTTTAATAATATTCACAACAACAATAAATGTATTGTATTGATAATATAAAAGTACAATTATGTACATATGTATTAAAAATAAAAAAACATATGTGATCCCCATAGTTAGTTAGGACACAAAATAAATTAAATTCATACAAAATAATTTCATTTCACTCGGGTGAGTATGTACAAAAGCAAACACGTTAATACTGTAGCAGCATGCTGTATTTACTACGAATTGGCTGTCAAGTGTTGTACACAAATGATAAAAAAAATATAATACATTTTTGTTTTACAAGTACAGCACTCACACATAAATACACACACACACACACATTAGATAATCTAAAAAACGACGTACACTTTTGGTTTGTTAAAATTAAACACTTTAACCTTTTAAGTTATTAATAGGTGATTTAACCTAACAAATTGAGTTTATGGATTGTTAAATTTAAATAAATTATATAACACATTAAAACGATAATAATGAGAGTGATAAATTTTAAAATAAAATATGTATTAAAAGATAATATATTAATATACACCTATTATCTGCGTTCCTGAGAAAATTGTATTAATGAAAATGACTCACGAAACTATTTATTCATGAATATATTTATATATGTAATATAATGATTACTGGTAAAGTCGACTATAAAATAAAGAAAAAAAATTCATCATACAACATGTAATTTCACAATGTAAAATTAATATTATATTTTTATTTTATAAAAAGGAATTCTTTTGATGTCTGCTAATCAATTTATTTTTGATTTCTTGATTTCAAAGAAAAAATATTAACTGTCAAATTTATTACGAATCATTGTAATGCTCGAAATCAAATAAAATAAAATAAAATTGCAAGCCTACGGACTTGAAGGCATTTGTCATCAGTTAGAACTGATACAAATTTCAAATTAGTACAATAATTTACAAAAATTAATTTAAAACTAAAAATTCATTTAATTAATAATATACGCGTTCATATTATAATTATTATTTATTAATGTTTTATAATCATTGTTTTTAATAATAATAAAAAAAATTATTTGTTTTTACTTGTAGGACTAAACAATAAGTCTTAAACTAATCTATCTATTAAACTCGTCTTTCTTAAGATAGAAGAAGTTCTCTCCAACATTATATTTAACAAACTAATTAAGATTCATTAGTAAATTTATTTATTTGATATTTAAAACGAATTAATTCAAAACAAAGATACATTTATAACTTTTATTTATACTTTTATTTTTATCTTTGTCGAAATACCTTCAAACTTACATAACTATTATAGTAATTATTATACTTTTTTGTTATCATATTTTAGAAAGTATTTCTAAACAAAGGTTGATTTCTGATTATGTATTATAATATAAGTATTAGATTGTGTTTAATTTGTATTCGATGTTCAACGTATTATTTTCTCGTAGATTTAAGTACCTATCTATATAGTATATACATATTATACATTATATATATACTTATCACATTTTAATACACATTAATAAATATAAATCGTACCTAAGTCTATCTTAATACCACCCACTTAAAGAACTATCATAATGTAGGAGTGTTTTCCTAAACTAATGAGTTACTAAATATCAAAAAGAATTTAAATTCATTCAATGGAAACAATATTAAATTTTTTTATCACAAATACGGTAGTAGGTGTTCCTTTTTCGTTTGATTCGAAGTAGCTAAACTTTGTCTTTAAACCTAATATACGTAAAAATGTAATAATATATATATATATTACATTTCTAAGAAATTTAATCGGAGAAGTGGTGATATAGAGCTATTATATATGCTCGAGTAAGATTAAGTAAGTTAATTTACTATTTCTATATCAAAAATGTCACGTAAAATACATTGCTATACGTTTTATTTATTTAAAATCATAAATTATATAATAATAAATGCTATAAAGTCGGATAGTATTATTTAAATGTCTACATAGTTCAATAATGTATATTATGTTAAAATTATATAAATATAAATTCACAATTATATTTCATTTTTAAATGTATTGAAATATAATTTTAAATTTTTTTCTAATTTAATGAAATTCAAATCATTCAAATTATATTTAGAAACATAATTAGGATAACAGTAAATTCTTATATGATTCTCACAGTTTTTGTAATGTAGCATTTAAACATGACTACATTCTATAGATATTAAGTGCAATATACATTTGTATAATATTATTAAAATAAATATCAACAAGGTACTGACATTTTTATCAGAATGATATAATTAATTATTGAATTGATATAATAACATATACTGTTATGAATAGTAAAGTAATTATATGATAATATATAGTATATGTCATACCTACAAGTTGATTAACTGTTATTGTATTGCCCGTATTACTTGATATTATTTCATTATTATATCATAACTAATTCTCAAGCTAAGTAAATTGCTTATTTTCATTTTTTTTCAACTTGTCAAGTTAATGTAAGTTAAATAAAAGTTAAAAGTTACTATTCCATTTTAATTTGTAAAAGTTAAAAGCAAAATAAAATGAAGTAACTTAACTTAATTAAAAATTAGTATTTCTTTGTTATTGAATATCTAAAATTCACGTCAAAGCACAATAAGTATATTTGATAAAAATATATCATAAAATAGTACATTATAGGAGTTAATAACAGAAAAGAAGGCCATTCAAAAATAGACCCTACTAAGTATTATTAGAGGTTATTCATTTTTAAAAGATCACGGCACCAACATGGCAACTCTTGAAACGTCAAAATGAGTTATATAGTAGTGTTATATTTTTGAGGGATTAACAAATGATATGTTTGCGTAAGTTCAGTTGCGTAATTTGGGAAAAATATTAGGGGCAGCAAAAATTACTTAGGATGTATATTATGTATAATATTATATTAAATACTGGTACGTGATAAACGATAACAATACGACGTCATAAAAGTTCAAATCTAAAAATAAATAAATGTTATTGTAGTGAATTGTAATCAGTTATATTTTCATTGTTAAAGTATTCATAAAATATAATTTCATTTTTATCATTGTTTAACAGATTCTTTTTTTTCATAATTAACTAATAACTAACCTATTTGATTTTTTTAACGAAAAACTATAAATATGGAAATTTAAAAGGTTGCAAATTAATACTTTTGGTAACCTCTCGATTGCGTCTCTGGGTAGCTTAGATTTTTATTTTCTATAGAGTGTCTATACATTTATATTATTTTGTATAGTTACATTATTTTATTGATATACATAAATAGTGAAATCGATACGTCAATAGTTCCATACTATTTAGTATTTAAAATACATATAATAATTATAAATGATAATAATATGTAAAAAACATAATATATTTTAAATCTATTGGGTTTATGTTAAAAACAAAATTAAATTAACGATACTGTAAAATTAATTAACTGATTAGTAATGGTATACATTATACGATTAGAATACATTTTTTATAGTCATTAAGTAAGAAGTTACTTTTTAAATAAAGTAACTCGTCATGAAAATTAGTTAAAACTAAAAGTAACTTAACTGTAACTTTTTAACTTTTTAATGCTCAGCCATGATAATTCTGATTACAAAACATATATGAGTACAAAATAAAGTTGATGGACATTTCTAAAAGTGAACAAATTTAAACGTACTAAGTGATTAAAATACTTGTATATATATATTATTATTCGAGTTCGATAAAGTTCAAAGTCTTTCGAAGAAGCTTTTTGTTTTACAATTCTAATATACCCTAGAGATATTTTGAAAGTGTTTGCCTTAAATAATGTTCGTGAATAAGTTACATTCCAACTACCAACTTGATGTGTATAAACTATATACACGTATGTGTACTCGTAGCATGTCAGAATTAACACACTTAGTATAGTTGCTGAATGTCATTGGTGTTAAGTCAATTTTCTGATTGCTAGGTCTCCGATTATAGGGTGGCTACAAAAATGTAATCAATAATGAGCTTAATAACACTCAGTTACAATATTTCCTAATCCAATCCATAAGATTATTTTCATAAAGATCATAACACAAATCAGTAGACATACGTAATCTCAATCATAGTTATAGGACAGTTTTATTCGAGAATTAGCAATATCTCAGCGTTAAGTGTACCGAATTAAATTAATAACCAAGTTAATAATAAAAGTTACTTTTAATTTCAAACCAAGTTTGGCGTCGCATCACTCTCGCGATTACGGTTGCCATATGTTGCACACATGCCATTTATTTACCTATAAAGGGTTTTTAGTACATACAATTATCTAACACACTAGACATTTGTTAAACACTCTACTCCATTAATCTGACTTTATCACTTAAAACAATCATAATCAATTTTATAAAATATTATGTACACCTATCCCCTCTGATTTAATAGAGGTGCACGGAAATCAAAGAGAAGTACCAGCGTTAGTATAGTTAAGATAAAATACGATAATTTTGAAATTCGTTTTATTAACTTCTTCAAATTCATATACTTTATATTAAAACTGAAAAAAAATTGTGAAACCTACAAAATAATGTGCGTGCGTGCACATACACACATTAAAATAAAATTATAATTTACACTTTTTGTATAATATAATATTATAATTTTACAGTTTAGGTTATAACAAATATTTAAATGAATTGTTGATAATATTTTGTCGACTGTCATAGGCTCATACGTGTTGCTTATTGGTTACATAATTGTTTGTATAATAGGTTAGCCAATAAGAATTTTTTTTGTTGAAATTATAAATTAATAGAGCTGATAGTAATTTAATATTGATAACACCGATGTACAACACACGTTATTATTACTACTAAGTCCATTTTTGTATCTTTACTTTTTAGGTGTGTCACTTTAACATTTTCGCTTAAAACTATGTTTATTTCGTTGTTCAAATTCTGAACAATATGTTCCAACCACGTTAACCGTATGATAGACAAGTTTTTATTTTAGTTAATGTAAATGTATTTTGTTTTCCAATTATTGGCTATTCTTTATAAAAATAGAGCTTGGATTTATATGTATTAAAAAAAAACAATATATGTAAATATGTATGTAATAACAAATCATTTTATATGTGATAATAAAATTAAAATATGAAATATAAAATAGCCTAACTGAAAAAAAAATTAAAAATTGCTTTATAAATTACAAAAAATAAAAATAAAAAATGTAGACACTTGAAATGAAATTATTATGAAATTGAACCTTATTCTTCTTGATCTTGATCTTGATAGCAAGAGATACTATGTATGCTCAAATTGTAAAAGTTAAATGATCTACGGTTTGGTCATAACACAGATTGGTACTTACTAAAGGAGTGCTTAATTTCAACAGAGGTAATGAGTACAAATTACATGTTTGGAATGCCCAAAAGATAACTCAGCCTACAATATTACCCCATCCATTCCGCAATGTATATATCTAATTCATTTTAGGCAGTTTAAACCAGGATTTTTATTTAATATATACATTGTAAATATGTAAGAAAAATGAAATTATTCAGAAATATACAAAAACATGTTCTTATGGCAAAATATCTAAAAATATAGTTCATTTTATTGGAAATCGCTGGAAACTAATTTATAGCACACCTAAATTAATTCATCAAGTCACAGAAAAAATATATATTTACATATAAATCCAAGCCCTATTCATAAGTAATGCAGTTTTGAACAATTTATCGTTAAAAACTAATGATTGGTAAGAAACAAAAAAAAATTATATAACTAGAACATCAGTATAAGAAATATTGATGTATTCTATGCACGTGCTTCTGCCAAACTTGTATTTATAAGAAGAACCGATATGTATTAAAAATAGATGGCGCCGGGTCGCGAGTGCAGGTAACGACGGCGTGGCAAATCGAAATCCGACCCGAAACGCCATAATATATTATATTATAGCTAGCGGAGTTACCCGACCACTAGTGAATATAAATATTATCTTCTATGTTTATATAAATTATACATTATATAATAAACACGCGTTCGCGTCTGCCTACACGGTCATATTTCGTAGGTCGTTAAAGTTTAACGTTTATATATATGAGCGCGGAGGGTCACGAGTGTAGTTACAGTCATCATTATAATAAAATTGTAATATTCCATTGTACAGGTACCGTCGTACACACAGATGATATATAATTATACGCAACGCGGTCGTAACTTAACCCCCTCCGCTGCCGCAGTCGCCGCGAGAACAGTCGCGATGGCGAGTCAAAGGAGCATCGAGTCTCACCATAATATTATGACGTATACACAGTGACGGTATATATAACACGCACTCACGCTGGATTATACGCAAATACACAGTAATAATACGATGTGCGTCGAATATCAATACCTACAAATTCAAATGCGATAATAATATATTATTATTGTTATCGTCACGCCGCCGCCGCCGCCGCCGACTATCCGCGAATAAGTGAATCGTCAAGTCGGTCGACTGCTGTTGTTGCCGCCATCTCTATAATATTACTCTATATTGTACCTGGTGGCAGAAGGACGACGGAAGTACGTCGAGACACATCTATTCGCCTTAAGTTCGGGTGAACATATATAATATGTACGCGTGCGCGGTGTATGTGTGTGTGTGTGTGTGTGTGTGTGTTGGTCTACCCACGCTCAGACACCACAGCAGCGCGCGCGAGGGTCGTGTGGAAAGCGAACTCCGTACGAACGACGACGCCGGCGGCCGAACAAATTGAATTTTGCCGTGTTCGCCGAACGTAACTCTTCGAGTGTAATGACACGGTGGCGGCGAGGGACTTTGAAGTGGCCTCGCGTGACTTAGACAACACCGAGTGACAGCTTTTCGTTAGAGCTTTTTTTCTTCCTATTCTTGTTTTATCATTATTATTATTATTTTATTTTATTATTTCCCGCGTCTATTCATTTCCCACCCTATGTTATCGAAAGACACTCTTTTGCTCTTTGTTTTTGTTTCGTATACCTCTTCGCGAGATATGGTGCTCAAATTCTTTTCTCTTTTTTTTTTTTTTTTTTGTCTCGGTAAAACGATCTGATTCAATAACGGATACTAGGAAAATACCGTAGCACCTCTTATATGATTTCGAGTGAATCGAATTACCCGGAGAAAAAGAAATCATCATCATTCGAACCATGTTATTGAATTTGTATGACATATATAGCTTATTTAACGTACTTTCATTTTGAGTATCACGATTTCATATACGACCGCGGCTACATTCGTATTTGAACATATTATTTTCGTTATTGGTTTAACGTCTATTACGATTAATTATCTAGATTACTTTTTTCATAGTAGATAATTTTAATTTATAAAAAATTTAATATTTTTTTGCGTACCTATAATTAGGTAATACATTATTTAATTAGTTTTGTAAAAAAACCATCTAGAAGTTGCGGAAAATAAAAAAATTAATAGATTTTGATTGTCTAATATCTACCCATGTAAATCGCGGAAGAGTTCAACGCGTCTATGCATTTGTTTTCAATATAAATACAATTAAACGCTTATAACACTACAAGTAATTAATAACTATAACTATTTTCTCTTATATAATTACAAAAAACGCTTACCTCCACACGCCTGCGGTGGCAACGGGAATATTAGCGTCGTAGAGCTTTTCCTTCTGGCCACAGCACAACCTAACGATTGTGGCTTGAAACTGCGAAGTTGTTGCATGAAATCCGAGCACTCCATCAAAGCCACGTCGGCGAAGTGTAAATCACACAGTATGTGATTCTTGAACCTCCTGGCCCGTTTCTGGTTCGGGCCAGTAAGGTTCATTCCACACGAGTTGCAACGCAAACATTCTTCGTGGTAGTGCTTGTTGTCATACAACAAAGAAGTCTCTATTAAGAAAAACAAAAACAACCGAATTAATTTAAGACTTTAATCCGATTAAACTTACATACACGATGGTAAGTATGTATAATGATGGTATATGCGTATAATAGTATATGCATTGTTCTTTTTAATTTTTTTCTTATAATTCTACTCCATTTACGAAGTTACTTCGGTCATAGACTTATGTACAAGGGCGTGGCTTCGCCATATGACAGGTGCGTAAATAGTAAACGTTATTGTTTTAATATTTTAATTATTATTATCTCTATTTATTTGCACTATATTAATTTATATCTTATGTACCTAACGTTAAAAATTGTTCGATTTAGTGAATTATTATCATAGCTAGTGGCTGTCTATATTGAAATCAAGTATATCATTACTATTCATTACAAGTCATCACTCTGTTAAGTGGCCATTATGCCTATCCTGTTTATATAATTCAAAGGTCACCATGACATCATATAGTACTTAGTTTTTGAAGTCTTATTTTAATACAATGTGTATCTTTGTGTATAATTTGGTATACACAATATGTATTTATATCATATTATATTCATTTTACTTTTATTCCATGATCGAAGTTATTAATTTAAAATTTTCATAAAAAACAAATTATTTTAGGAATATATTTCATAGCCACCTATTAAAAGTAATTACTAATTTATGGCTTCGTTCAAAAAGTGTTTACTACAAAAATAAAGCATTTTTCCCTATATTAATTTAGCGATAACAATAACTATAAAAATTATTTTATTTTTTAAAAATGTTCAAATAATGGTTATAAAAGAAAGGAAGAAGCTATATGTTTTTAATTACCAATATATCGAGAAAAAAAAATTATATATATATATAATATAGTTCGTGTTATTCACTATAAATACAAACATTATATATTTTAAGCAGGAATTCCATATAAAACACTTATATTATACATATAATATATATTACTGAAAATAATGTTTAATACATAATTTGCTTTCTAAAAATAAGAATTTTTATTCGAGAACTGTTCAAACATAATTATTGTGTAGTCTATATTTTGAAATAAATGTGTTTTGAAGTACAACAGTTATATAAACGTAATAATAAATAAATAATTTAATAATAATGAATAAAAGCTATAAATTATAATTTAATATAATGTACCTACTATATATATTTTCACACGTAAATTAAAATTTGTGAATATTCCTATATTTATAGATAATAAATAATAAAAAATGTGTGTAAGGTGTCTAGGATGGTTCTAAAATAAGGCTTTAATTAATTAATTTAAAAAAAAAAATCTATATCTCTTTATAGAGAAATTAGTTAGAAAGCTGATTTTTTAAATTTGAATAATATAAATTAACATTGTGACTAAAACGTATTTATAATAATTTATTAATATGTACTTAAGAAGCTTTTCACACGTTTTTAAAACATAGTATTATTTATATTTAAACATAATATTAAATTCATATTTGATGATATTCCTACATTTATTTAACCAAATTTAATGTAACCTAGATTAAATTGATGAAAATAATAGTAGAAAATTAACGTTTTTATATTATAACAGTATAAATTAATAATTATGTCACTGAACATAAGAATAATTTTCGATACACTAGTGTACGATCACGCGCCGTAAATGCATAATAATTATATATAACCGAATAATCGTAAATTGTTACTATGTGAGTGCACACAAACGAGCATTTCGTAGTTTGTCTCATAAAGCTGATCTAATAACATAAACCGTACCGTACACTCTTGATTCTAGACCCTTTAAAATACAACAATCTGTCCTAATTAGTTATACGAATTCCGTGACTTTCGAACGCATCCTGTACAACGAATTTTGCCTAGAGCTGTCCTTCAATTTATTATAACAACGATAGGAGTTTTAACGACATGATAATAATATTCATTTTTTTTTTGTTTGGCTTGGTGAAATAAAATTTCAATAATTATGCGTTTATGTATTTCTAAATAGGATTTTTGAAGTTGTAGTCGTTGTAGAATCCTAATTTACGGACCACAAGATCGGCAGAATTTAAACTAAATTATTGTCGACAAACGAAGTCCACCCGTTATCCGGTGAGAAAAACCACACCACACCAATGTTCAATCAATTTTGATACAATAATATTTAGGGACAAAGAAAAAAAAAAGAAAAAGATTCTGAGCGACAAAAATTTAACTTTTACAGTAATGCGAATTAAATAATTTGAATTCAATGACAAATCATTACAAATAAAAAATTATTGTGGACAAAGTTAGCTTATATTATTAAGAATATCTTATTAAAATATTGTAATTAACTAAAAATGTTGAGTAATATCTATTACAGATTGATTTTCATATATCTAAAAATATGACTTTAATATAATAATAAAAAATGATTTATATCTTAAAAAATATTGAAACTATAGTTTTGAATATTAAAGTTTTTATGAATTTTGGATTACAAAATAATTTGCCATTTTTCATATTCTTATTAATTTCGTATAAATTTGAACTTTAAATGTTAATAAAAATAATTGTGACTATGTACTTGTATTTTTTTTATAGCTCTATAAAAAATAATTAACAAGGAATCTTTTAATACATTTCCACATTTTTACTCTGAAAAATAGTGAGCATTTTTAATTTTGACTACTTAAAGTTAACAACTAGATCCAATTTTATATCGAAAATCACAACCGTAGTTGAAAATCGAAGCATTTTTTTGTGTATACAGACAAAAACAAAAACACGTTATTATAAATTCAGTACATCCATTACCCTGCTCAGAATCTAAAATGTTTGTAAATCTGGTTTTGATATTTCAATTAATTATAATAATAATATTAAAAGAAAAAATGTAAAACAAAATGACGGCTGGAATCCGTCCGGGTCATGATGTCATAATGTACCATGTGCACGTAGATGTGATGGTGAGGGGTGGGATCGAATGATGCACTCTGGTTGACACGTCGGAAATGATGGATTCATTGGATTCTATAACGTGACGAATAAACACACTCACACACGCCAGAGAAGAATATTTTTTATTTATTTATTTTTTTATAAAGATTTTATTTTTCCGAATATAGGAAATTTCGTGGTACAAAAAAATACATTTTCACGCCTAAATACGTGATATTAAATTATAGCTGTGTTGTAGTTTTCTATATGAAACATATGATAGATACATTATAACGAATTGCGATCGAGCAGCATAGCACTTGTGTCGCACCGAAATCGATAATTATTCATCGATACCAAATGTTGACAACATAACGTTATGATATTAATATATGACGTAATATTATGTAATATTATTATCACGATGGCGTAAGTTGGTTTTAATCGTATTATTATTGTGGCGAGGTGGCGAGGTACGCGATGTACTGCAGAATAGGCGATAGTACGATCGATAATCGATCATGTATGGGTACAGTGAACAGAGATTGAAGTAAACATTTATTAGATTCGATTGTAAATTAATTACGTTTTATGGAAAAAATTAAGCGTTGATGGGGACGTAGAAATGGTGATTACTTTTTGCTAAAATAACGTGAAAAAAATAAAGAGTTTTTGCGGAATCCGGCGATTGTTACTGTTTTGTACACTATACATTTATCGAGATTACAATTATTTCAGAACATAGACCGTGAACAGTCGCGTTTCTAAGCGTCTGTTAAGTTGGTGAAAAAAACAGTGAAGTGTTTCTTTACACAAGATATTCTAGTGTAATAATATTACTTATAAATAGTACGCGAACCGTAAATCACGAAAGATGATAATATATCAGAGTTCGCCAACGTGAGATATTACAATATTTTATTAAATCGAGCGCGATTAATGTCACCTTGTTCTTATTGTTATTTATTGGTTTTACTAAAACAATGATTTTATTCGATTTTTAATTAATTTTTTTTTTCTGTCACCTTTATTCGTATAACACTTTTGGGCAGAAGAAACACTCCGAAAGTTTGTACCTAGAAAAAATCATTGACAAACAAGTCAAGTCATTTGGACTTTCGATTCGAATGTTCGGAACCGTTTTTTCAAGTGCAATTAACTTTATCATCGTAGCTCTAAAGTCCAATAAAACTTGCAAATATTATGTCTCATAATTGTGACAACTCGGCTCTCGATATTTCTTATCGAGAAATTGACATAGATATAGGTATATATAATTCACGGATGTGTGCACACGCCATTATCATTTGGCAGCAGTCAAAATAACGTATGCTTTTATCATAATCTAGAATGTGTTACCGACTACGATATTCGACAGTGGCTCAAAGCGAAACCCCACGCGATATAGTGAATAATAATTATATACATTGTAGTTTGTGTTGAGGTAGCGACCAAAATCTCAGGGCGCTATTAAATCTCGTAGCTTAAGGATTTCTCGCTCTACAAGCGTGACACGCGACTATTAATTATTCTCGACAAGGCTATATAATATCGAACTCTATTTATAGACAGACATAACGTACGATCGTAGTGCCAGCGTTTTCCACTATCATCTTACTTACATTATGGATAATATGCATAACACCCCAACTCTTATTCGAAACCTGTTTCACTTTTAACGGCTCAAAAAGGTTCTAAAAATAATAATAATATATTATTATACATGTTGATGCCTGTATATATTATGTTTAATTTTCTTCTGTGCGCCTAAGCGATATTACTTTAATCTTTTTTATTCTAATATGCTTTATTGTGTAAAATGTATTGTCTGTCCATTGGACATTTCACACAGTTCTGAATTTTGTAATATGACATTTCTCTTTGCTCGTTGTAATTATGTGTCACGTGATCAAAATAAAAAAAAATTGAACAGGTCTGCAGCATATTTATCGTAATTATATCGAATCTTTAATATTTTTCATAAAAAAATACACGTGGTTTTCTCTTTTTGTGTCTACTTTTAAGATATAAATATAAGCTAAATGGTAATAGTAGTTATATTATTTAATTATTGTGTACTGAGTGTTGGATGAACAAATGAGACGGATTGACGTGAACAATAATAAATGCACTGTGACTATGTGATTAAATGGGGAAAATGCACACTTTATGTCAAATCGGATCAGATTTTGGGGAAAAAAAAATCGAAATATAAATTTATCGTCAGTGAACGAGCAATGTGTTTAATCAGATTATTCTTCAGCTGATGTGTCCGTTAGTGACGTCAATCATTGTAAGTACATCATTTTGTTAATCCGTCACCGATGGATGCAAGTGAAATGATTGTTATTTCCAATCGGAAAATGAACCCTATAGGTACACTAGTTGGTACGTTTAGGATTGATATCCCGAATTGGCAAGGAAGGGGAAGGCAGGGTATTATTTTAATTATAACGTTATAATTTGACATATTGTATTTGTGTTTAGTTATGAGAGCACTTAACGTTACTACATAATACCGTGGGTGGAAAATATAGGACTTATCTTCGATACGATTTTCTGAACCCTTGCGCCTTTGAATCAATTGAAATATTATCGCTCGTCGGTTAAATTCCATTGCTCAAAAAATACCCATATATTCGAAAATCGTAATTTTTTGTAGATTATAATATCGTTAACAATCCCAATTTATATATATATATATATTTTACCATCACCCCCATCTCGCTTGAGAGGAGAAATCCGTGACGGAATTATGAACATTACGTTCGTAACACTATTATTGGCCGGCGATGTTGTCGAAAATAATTTTTTTTTTTTTTAAAACATCTGCTTTGACGATGATGGTCGAGGATTATACGAACGTGCCATAATTCGTCGCAATGGTCTGGTACGTATTGCTTTCTATCGATCATACAACATACATATTGTATATATATATATTACATGGACAACCCGGTCTAAATCTTTTGGATTTAAGAAGATTTAGTCTATATGAATAACGGTCACTTGTCTTACACCAATCACTCCGGTGGTTTATCGTGTATTATTCTCGATGTCGATTTACTCGTCGACTTCGCCGTGGGTGTTTCGGAAATCCGCCACACTTGTCTTTGTTTATTGCCAACTGATATTAAATACATCGTATTATAATATTGTTACAATACATACGCAGAATGATTGGAAATTAATTGCAGTCATGATATGCCCAGTTTTAATAAATCTAACGACTGTGTGACAGCCGCAAATTCGTAAAATGGTATCGTGACAATTATTATAATATTATTATAATTTTACTGGTGGTGAGCGTACACGTTCGATTCGTTCGATTCGTCCTGCCGCGATAAAGCCCTGAATTGTGATTTACGTCTGACGTGCTCACATGATGGTCACCGAACGTAAAATATGTGTATATCATTCTCGTGTATTGTCGTAAAATAACGTAGGTGTATGCATGACAAGGTATACAAAACGTAATGTGTAGGTGTAGAACGCACGTGCAGTTGATTTGTCTGATAATCATATACGGTACATCATTGTATACGATGAATAATGATAATATATAAATATATATATATAAGTCATGAAATTTGTAGATTTAAATTATCAGTAGATAACACAACATTTGCATTAGATCCAAGGACCTATTTTAAAGTATAAATGATTTAGATAAATACCGTGGTGATCATTAAAGTAATACATCATCTTTTATACTACTTTACCATTTCGTGGTACTTATGGAATAAATCTATTAACAAATAATTAGTTTGTAATTTTAATATAATCATATATTTCGTCACCGTAGATGATACCAATCTGAACATGGACATTAGACTACGAAAGATTGATTTGTATATTATTTAAGAATCATAAAAGTGAATTTTTACCTAACTAAAAATAGGGGAAATGAAACTGCTCTAGAAAAACGAAAATACAATTTTCAAATAAAATTATTGAATAACATTAAATTGACTGGCAACTGAAATTTAAATTTATAAAATAATAATTATTGTCATTTGAAAAATAAAAAACATACCATATATCGTAATATAATTATAATATTCCTATTTACAATGTGATTTATATCAAAATAAATAAGAAAAAATACGTTTTACGATGAATTATAATTAATAAAACGTGTTAAATATAAAACAAATAATCATTTAATTCTAATTATTGAACATTAGTGTATACATTGACAAATGTCTTAGTTATAAATTATTGTATAGCAACTTGTATATCCTATACTTACAATGTGCCTACCTATTACGATAAATTCACCACTATATACAATTATCATAAATTTATAACTCATAAGAATATTTTCATAATCTTATTATTTATGCCCCCATTAAACACGAAAATTATTTAAAACAAATTAAAAATAATTGTGAAATTATACGATCCTTTATTATTAAAAACAATATTTTTGACCAATAATATTCGAATATGTTATTTACAATTCTCAATAACTAATTTATCACAAAACAAAATTAATATTTATTGTTTACAATGAATTCATGTAGAACGAAAATATGATTATAACGATAAACAAAATAAAATTAATTATTTATAAGGTCAATAATTAATTTTTATTGTATTTCTTGAAAAATTTTGATTTAAGTAGAATTAAAAATTGAATATTTCATTACATTATTTGATTTTCATACTATTATTTTATATTTATTATTATTATTAAGTATATTTCAAAATACTTTTTATACTTCTTTATCACGAGCTATTTTTTATACTAATGATTATTTCTGTACGTTAGTAAAGTGAAGATAGATTATAATATTACAAAAATTATAGTTAATGATAATATCTTTAAGCATTTGTTTATATTGTGTTACATGATTTACATTTTGATAATATTTTAACAACAGTACAATTTTTATTTACTTTTATTATAATAACTATAGTAGAACAATAAATTTGACATAGTATTATTAAATTAATTAAATTTTTTGAGCAACAAAAATTATATTATTATATATCAATATTATATTATTAGTTAAAAAAGTATTTTTGTAATATTATTATTATGTATTGGATTTTTGGATGAATCCTAATAATATTCACATTCATTGATAATGGTTTAAATTATTTAATATTTTTCAATCATTAAAATTATCAGTATATTTTTATTTTTGTTATTTATTGGAATATTACCATTCACAATATATAATATTTTTGCTGGTCGAGTAATAGTGAGAGCCACAAATGAATTTCGGAAAAAAAGTATATCAAGTTTAGTGTTTACGTATAGTTTGACAAGAAACCGTACATCCGTATGAAATAACCAGACAGGCTCAGACTAAATAAATTTATTTTGTTGACATTTTACATTCGCCTGGTGTTGGAAAAATATAACATTTGGTCCAAAAGTTTTTATTTCATAAATTAAATAAATATAGTTTTAGAACTTTTAACAACGTATTTCGTTGTCGGAAATGATGTCTATTATACGATAACGCGATAATGTCAATACATGTACTGTTATATTTATATTGTGTTACATTAGCAAATAATACATAGTAGTTACTTTTGATGGCAACGTCATACTATGAGACATTGAGTCATACTACCGTACGTAGGTGGTCATGTAGTATTATTAACGTTGCCGTTGATTGATTTATAGAACGATTAATAACAACTATCGGTTTAATTGTTCGTTTCGAACGAAAACGATATAGTGATTTTCGATATATCGTCGAAGTCCTTTGGACGGGTACCGTAGAAAAATGCGATTATTATATCGTTGCACGCACAACGAGATGAATTGCTGCATAAATCATTAGGTTCAAATGCAAATTATGGCCAATAGCTTTTTATGCGTGGACTAGCTGGTATAGCGTTCGAGTTTTTCGGGGATTCGTTTCCGATCGACCCGAACATAATTATTCGTATTTCGTATATAGGTACATATTATACCTATATATTATAATATGTGTCATTGTGGTGAAAATAAAATTGAGATATTAAATATATTGCTCGACCAGCAAGCCCGGAAAACGCGAATGCGATATTTCATATTCGGATGGCCAATAAACGAACCGGGTATTGAAAACAACACTGCAGGAGACGGACAATGGAATTATTAATAACGGAAAAATGGATAGCCTGCATGCACTCGGGAAAAGTCTCGGAAAGATTGACCGGGTAAATGGACGGTGGTGGGAAAAAGTCGTTTTATATTAAATCGTTATTATTAGAATACGTGCACTGAAAACCGGAATACGTCGAAATCACAATGATCGCGCTGAACAGGAAGCCGCGGGGCTCAAAGGAGGAGGAATATACCAAACGTGCACGTTTTCTGAGTAGGTTTTTTGATTTCCGTCTTATTTGGTTTCAAAATACTATACTTCACAAAAAAAAAAAATACAATATTTTGTATACTTATTCGAATTCATGCGAGGTGGCCAATGGCTATATAATATATGAATGTGTGTATGTCTGTATTCAGTATTATTGGCATTTCAAACACTTACCGGTCGGATACTTTTGATAGGTAATTTATGGCGTTATACCCACACTCACGTTCACACACGCACACACACCAATCTTACACGTGTACATTCGACCCGCAGGAGGAGCACGTAACGGACCGTGCATATACGACCCTTTAGCTCAAATTTCAGATTTTATTGATGTTGTTTTATTTGCTCTCGAGATCAAACCCGTCTGTTGCAGAAGTGGCCGTAAAACGCAATGATAAAAGTTTCATTTCGAAAACCTTCTGGTGTATAATACGCACTATTATTGAGTATTTGACATTTCTGTTTAAACATTACAACAATCAATAATCGGACATAAAATATTTTTAAGTCGAAGAAAAAAAATCACCTAGTACTATTGCGCTAGCCTATAATATTATATTATTTTATTGTGTTTTATTGCGAAAATCGAAACACACTAATATAGTTTTGGTTTCAATTTCTACATTGTGAATAATCAAATTGTTTATTGTCAATCGTTCGAATTTCCCCTAATGCACGTTAATTAGAACTGTTCGTGTTTAAACGTTTATTTGAGTTTAAACTTTAAAACACATTTTTGTAATACATTAATATACGCATTATTTTTTTTCCTATGTTAATTATTTGCTTTCAGAATAATGTAGTAAGTAATTTGAGTTTAAAATAAGTACATGAATATAACGAACCTTGTACATACACTATAATATTAATTATATTATATAATTCAAATTAATCCAAATTCTACTGGTTAGTATTGCGTGCAATCATTGGGAACTATGATGCGACCGCTGGACGGAGTTTGATACCAGAATCTTATTATATATATCTCGTTATTTAATTATATTTTATGCATGTAGTTTATAATTCATTTTAATTAAGTTATTGAGATTTAGGATCAGATAAAGCATTGAACAAGTCTAATATCTGTGTTAACGCAGAGTTTTGTCACGACGAATAATTTCACGAAGGTGAACATTTGATACATTATATTTATTTTCGTGTAACTACATATCTCTTTTGAAATTATAAACTCTATCCGTGTGGCGCAGAAACTATATTGTGTTCATATGGAAATATGTGAGAACAACGAGAAAACTTTGCACGAACTACATAATTCTACCAACTTTAAACATTAAAACGAACATTAATTTTTCGTATGTGAGTAAATTATCATGGGAGCTGCGACGTTCGATTAACACGTATGTGAATGCATTTTAGTAAATCAGATTTAAGAATAAGGATTAAATTATATAAACGAGAGTGTTCAATAATGCAATAATAATAATATACAATTATTTATTATACAATTTCATGAATAAATAGCTATGTTTTATGATAAAATATTTTTAACATTTTTAACAAATATATACATTTTTTTAATGTAATATAACTGGTTTAAAAAATTAATTAAAGCATTGTGAAAAGTTGGGACCACAACACGTTTCTAAAAATATGGTTTAGGTGTTACCCGGCGCCTCGGATAGGCAATTCTGTGGCATTCTTGTCGAGCCGGTAATAATAATATTATTATAATACAGTTTATTAATCGTTTTTCCTCGATTTTAATAATATAATATACCTTTTATAATACAATACGATATATTATTACGCATTATTTTATTATAAATATTCGAATAATATATTGTGGTAGGAAACATAATATTATATTATACCTTACATTACGTTGAATCCATATCGATACAACCAACGACCAATAATTATTATTATTTTTATTTAGCTTAAATGAACATTTTTATAAATTCCTATCTCAATTATCAAAAGTCACCACTTAATTTATTTATTCATCCGTGAAAGAATAATTGACAATCGCATATAGGTAACTGAAATGTTACAATTATTTTTCCTCAACAATGGAGACAACGTGCGCGAAATATTTTTATGTGTCTGCAATATGAAAGCTTTGGATTAATTAAATTTGTGTAAGATGACAGCTTAATTCTTTCGCCATGGTAAATAAATGCCATGGGAGGTGGGACAAAAGCCAGGCAAAGACTGTCAAGCTCGTTGTCGACATACCGGGTAATAGGGCTAGTGAAGGGAATATTTAGCCCAAAATACATCAATATATATATATTATACTTATATTATATAATATAAGGGTGGTTTTTCAGAGATAGTTTTTTCTACACCCTTTTGACGAACACTGATCATTTATCGGACGTGCGCATACACTGCACCCATGCGTTAACGACAAACACCCTTCAACTAGCTATGCCACGCAGACCCTGGAGCGTGCATTCTGTACATAACTAGGTGGAAAAGTAATTTCAGGTGTCCCCAAAATTACGCCTGTGTAGTATCATCGACCTTTTTTTTTCTCTACGTCGAGAAATTTTGCTGGCCCATACCACCACCATCCCACCTAAATTACCTCTACATCCATCATCATAACCTTTCGTCATCCTAAAACGCCATGTGTTGCGTGACAAATAATTAAGGTGAGCGGACGTTCATATATTTTGATCGTGTCAACGTGCAATGCCGTTTTGTGTAAATATATTTACTTAATTACTGTAGTATGTTTAATCATAATTAATATTGTCTATATAGTGGATTATGGTTTTGTTCAGGTCCCACGTGATTAGATGATTACAAAAGTGATAAAGCAAATAAACAAGAAAAGGAAAAAATAACTAAAACATTGACCAACCAAAAATCGAATAAGAAGGTTTTTAAACCTGCACGAAATAAACGGAAGAAAAAAAATCGGCGTCGTTTTAAACGCTACAAGTATGTAGTTATGAGCAATAATAATTATAGGTGACGGCGTCGTCGGTGGTGCCAAATAAATATTAATTTGCGTTCCAAAAGCACTTAAAAATAAATTTACATGCCTGTTTTGAGGTGGAAAGGCAGACTTAGTAGCGGTACTACGACAGACGGTGAAACTATATTTAAGTTATTTAACCACACCTATATTGTAGAGTATTTTATTTGCATTAAAAATAATTAATCTTAATGATCAAAATATAAATAAATGAAACGAATAATTTTATGAACAAATATCAGTCTCCCAAAATACAGTTATTGTGGTAAAGCTGGCTGTACGATTCCGGGTGACCATGTCACGGTCGTAACCATGGAAACGAATCCGTGTGTATTTGGCCAGCCAGGTTAATCTGTTGCTATTGTTGCCTAGCATAACGTTAAAGTAATTATTATTACTATCGGAGAAGTTAAGGAGAATAAAAATGTGCACGATTCTGGAAAATTGTTTTTCGATATTAATAGAATAATATATATTAATATAATATTCGTACCGACGTATGGCCGTGCAGTATTATTACTGTACACTTCAGTATTAACCAGAAATGGTGAAATAATATCTTATACTATATAGTATATAACTTTGGTTTGTTGTTCCAACTATGTGCGTAGCTGTTTAACACGTCCGATGTGATACGAGTATAAGGTAAATCAATAACACTCAATAGATCACCCTTCATAATATTAATGTTTTTTTATTTATTTTTAGAAATCGCGTTCTATACTAAACTTATTTACACACTCATACACATACAATCAATTAATTTAAGTACATAATATTATATATTTATATCAAGTGATAAATTATTATATACTAAAATTGAATATTACATTGACGAAAACAATTTATTTGTACTACTTACAATTATAAGCAATTAAATAACTCAGTTCTTATAAACAAGAATGTAAACGATTCAAATTTGTTATAGTACTTGTGTTTAATAAATACATTTCGAGAATTTTGAAATGTTAAAGTGGGTATAAACATGCTTGGGCATTAATAATGTTTTGCTACAAATTACAATGTAACCCATTATGGATACTCAGTAGTCAGTGTTTTACAATACAGCCATAGTTTATATACTATAGAATTTCAAATTATTGGAATACCATGTGACTTTAAATCTAAAAAAAAAAAGATACTTAAATTATATTTAATCATGTCTAATAATTTGAAATCACTACGCGATAGGTATATAACATAATATAGATATTTATGAATAATATTATTTTTCATCTGTATGACTGTGCATGAAGAAAATTTCATTGAATTTATAAAAAAGTGAAAAAGTAAGTACATCGAAAAAACACCCCGAATATGTTCATGGAAAAAAAACCATTGTAATTTGTAATTCATACCATCTTATTTTTATCGTTTGAAATTTGATCTACTCGCATGTATGACGAACGTACGTATAAACGAATATAACTATTAGTTTTTGGACATTCATCGATGATAAATCGTATGACATAAAAATGTTATAGAGTTTCGATATTATTACACAACATTAAAACGGAATATTAGTGGGTTTTATACTTTTATTCTGGTGCTAAGCTCGTTAGAATATAACGACCGTTTAAATTATTTTACAATTTCCGAGTCAAACGAGCGTAAAAATGTTTTCGTGTATAAAATAACAATAACATTACGCATAAGCATATTATATAGGTATATTATTATTTCCTCGGCGGTATATCGTACAGTGTTACTGTAATGCGATCGCGATTGTCCGTCGTCGATACGCTACGCGTAGTTCACCGATAATTATCTCGACGGAAACAATAATATCCATCACGCAATATCAACGTTAATAACAACAATTCAATCGTCACACGATCACGGACACGTATGCATACAATCCAAAAACAGTTGATTTACTTACACACTACCTACACGGTCTGCAATTATGGTAACGCGTATTTCCCGAGCGGAGTGTATCCGGAAGTGGAACACACTAAACCGATACCCGCGCGAATAGCCTAATACAGCTTACTGCATTTATGTTGTACCGCCATAAGTGGTAATAATGTCTAATAACAATTATACGTGTAGTGTGTACCGTACGCCAATCGATATTTTTCAAAACCCACGTAAGATCGCACTTTAATACACAATTAATATTACCGTTGCTGTTGTTATTATTATTATTATTATTATTATTATTATTAGTGGCCGGAAAGGAAAATCCGTATTACGCGTGTTTCAATGGCAGCTATGTCATGAAAATATTAATTAAAAATTAAAATAGATATTTTGTATTATTTTTTTCTATCGTTTTCCCGCTTAATTGTATTTTATCGACAGTTTTTCGTTTGTGTTCGTAAAGAGGCAGAGACGCATAATTAGCTACCCCCTCCCAGTACGACGTTTCAAAGTTTTTATAATTGAGTTTTGCGAAAAACACGTTCGTACGCTGATAGTGTGTTGAAATTCGGGCGTACAAATAAAATAACAGCGCATTTAATTTAATTCAAAACAGTCTGGTGTGTACACTCGTCACATTATGAATATAGTACGTAGGAGCAAGACGAACATGTTTTATATTTAATGATGGTATATTGTTTTTTCCATTAACCAGAATGCTTGCTTACCATACCGAGTGTCGGACATAATTAAGAATTAATGACTATCCAACACGTACGAAAAAAAGTGTAATATATTTCGTATATTAAACACAAAATAAATAAAAAAATATAAAAAGATATTAATAAAAATTAACGTCCTGGTGTTGCTATTTTTGGTTTTTATTTTTATTTTAGTACGGTTCCACAAACATCACTCTTATATATGAACTGTTTCCAAATCATCAATCTACTAATAGAAGTTTTGTTGACGATTTGTTGACACTGAGGCCAAGTGGGCGGTTGTCCATCGATCTTTGTTTTGACGTGAGGTTATGTTTGTGAAATTTGATATTTCATAACGTCGTGATTTATAACGTCACGAAAGCAAATCCAGTCAATTATTGTTCCGATGCTCTTATATAATAATATATAGATGAAAATATCGTTGCGGTCGTGTTTTATTATATTATATTATTATACATGCGTATACGCGAAAAATATATTATTCAGGTGGTAAATATATAGTGAACGTATCTACATCTGTATAATCCATGAATATAAAATAAGTTTTAGACAACAATCGCGATACATTCTTGTTTTTAATCTGTTGGAAATTATTGTGACACAGATCCATTAAACACATGACATTTTTTTCATTGTATAACCAGAATCATAAGTTATGATAATCACGATTATCATAGATACATTATTTATCGTTTGTTTGAAACATTTTGCGTTCATTATTTTTAATGTGCCATATAAATTTACTAAATTATAGATAAAACAAAAATGTATCCAGGTCACAAACTGTATACGATGTTCTACTTAAATTACTAAATTATATGCGGTCAGAATAACGAGAGGAAACGTGAGTGCACGTCACACGAAATGGTAACGAACAAAGAATGTCGTGATAAAAGACCATCTTTGTGTGTGGATATAGCTTTGTAATATAATATTACAGAATTAAACCAAAATGTTGACCTAAAGATTCTACTATATCTTATGAGGTAAAATCCAATAATATTGACGAAATATCCGCCGAGAATAAAGTCGCGAGGGGATATACATCGGATAAAGGTGTTATCCCTTTAAGACTAAATTGACATAAGATTTTTTTTTTTATGTATAATATGTTATAGTATTATAAGCGTATAATAGTCTATAGTATGTTTTTATTTAAAAAATAAAATATATTACTATAATAGTATATAATTATTGATCATAGATTATATTATTGTAACCAATTGGGCCACATTTTAAAATAAATTATTAAACAAATTCTTAGTTCTTAGTGATATTGAAAGTTATACGATTATCTAAGAAAAATTATTTGTAAATTAAGTCTTACTTAAGTAGATCATATTATGAAAAAAAAAAAAATAAATAATACTTATTTTTGTGTTTTATTTTTTGATAATTCAACTATCAGTTATTATCATTATAATTAAAAGCACCAATTGGTATCTATATTAACGTACATTTTATTTTATTTTTTAATACTCTTCAACCTCTACATTATCGACATTATTATTGTTTGGTAACATCTCTTTTAGATTTGTGATAATTTATAATCGACCCTATGAATTATGTTTCGTTTAATGAGTGTCGAAGTATTTTAAATTAGGCTAATATAACGATCTTTTTTAGAACTCAACTATTATAGAAGATCTTATAGAAAGTAATGCAGATTTTTAATCTTAAATTGCCTATTATTCCTAAAATAATATGTAGAAATAAAAAAAATATACTATACGTATTTTTACGTATTTTGTAAATAACATTTGACCAGGGAATTTTTGTTGTTTTATTATAAATTAATAAAAAAAAATGATTATTTATGTAAATTATTTTTGGAAAGTATTATTTATTTAATTTTATATAGCTAAATGCAAATATCTTTAAAAAATTGAATACTTCATGAATTGTTTTAGGTAGATCAATGAAATGGTTGAAACTTTCTGGAGTTCAACCGCTTATGCCATGCCCAAAATCTATATTACACTCACTTATATTACTTCAGATCAAATTAAAAACTAAACAAAAACTGACAATTTTAACATATTCTGAAACATCTGACCTAGTTTTAATGTAAAGTATATTTTATGATTATGTACTCGTAAGTGTATATCATCAATCACGGTTTAGAGGGTTAGAGTAAAATTCAATTTGTAAAATTTGCTTAATTATCAAAATAATTTTCACTTGAAAAACCACCAACATATTATAATAAGCTAAGTAAATAATTTGATTAAAATAATAACTCATATATTATTATAAAATAATTTATTTCTGTATTTGTTATATTTTTTAAAATTATATTTGAAAAACTATATTATAGCACATTGGCTATGTTAATAATGATAATAATATAATACCTACTTATACATTTTAAATATAATCAAAAAGTTAAGGAACTATAATTCTTAATCTTGAATAAGAAACTTGATATAATATTTAATAATATACAGGTATGCTTCTAACGTGGTATTATTTAATTTAATTCACTGGATTTATTTTCAGTAATAAATTGTATTTATAAAAAAATGTACAAAAATTATCAGTTATCACCATTAAAATTATTATCACACACAATATATTGTTTTCATTACATACTTTAAAGTATTTTTAAAATAAACACGAATAAAAATAGTTACCTAACAACAAACAATTAACGTTACGAAATTATTTTTATCGTATTTAAATTTATCTAATTTCTTATCAATTTAATTTTAACTACCAAAAATATATTATAATTATATACATTTATGTTCATTAATATTTTATATTATTGTTCATGTACTTGTTTAGTCTAAAGTGGCTATTTTAACTAATTAGATAAGTAAACTATTCATTTCATTATAGATTTTTCATGAATTTTTTTTTTTTTTTAATTTCACAAATAAAGTTTGTGAAATAATCTAGTTTTAAAATTCATCACGAAAAAAAAAAATAAAAAGAACAAACGGTTTTTTGTTTAGTTAAAAAAAATCAATTTATTAAATAAATAGTTCTAAACCAGAGAACAATACATTTGTAGTTCATGTACACTCTAAAATAAATGTTCAAACGATGGTAGGAAAATTAAAATGTATACCTTTTAAATTTTAATGAATATCAATAGGTGAACACAGTGGGATGGAGCATTAACTCCGATAAAACAAATTATAACTAGAAATCGTTGTAACCGCGTTTAACGGTATTTAGTAAAACCTTAGATGGAGTTCATTTAAACTCATCGAGTATCGCATTGAAAGCGAATACAACCTATACGAGATTTTTTTTTCACGTTTCAATTTTAAAATGCTATGACCATTGAGTCGAGTAAATGTTTATTTACTTTTTAACGCGATGAAAAAATAGAAAAACACACATAACGTGTGTTTTTTGGCTATAAGAGAAAACAATATCGACAGTTTTTCGTAACTAAAATGCAAAAATAAAAACCATATAAAATCACATATTATATGAAGTGCAGACATTCATAATTATTTCGTACAAACATATACACCCATTGAACTGTTTCTTATTCATTTTTTGCATTTAATATGAATATGTGCTCGTTATTGTAATCATAAAAATAAAGTATTTGTATTATTTGTTTTGCACAATATCGTGGGTTTTTAGTAAGAACCGTTGTAATGTGTTTGAATGTGGTACATTAATTTAGTATTTATGCAAAAAGACAGCGATCGTTTCATCCGTAGTGAAAATATTGTTTTTCGATCTGTCAAATTTGTTTCTTGCGCACAACATTGACTTTTACGTTTTATCATAACAATATTTTATCGTCCAATATAATGTATTGTATATTTTTATAATCCAGAAATACAATGTTATTCACATTTACTATGATTCTAAGCAAAACCATATTAACTTCGTTGTATACGTAGATTGTAGAACAAAAAATGTTGTGGCATTTAGAGTTTTTGTACTACATTTTTTCAGAAATAAATTCCTTGAATCATTAACTTAGTGGTTAATAATAACTATTTCATATATACGGGTAAAAGACAGTTGAACTTTAGTAAATCGCACAATGAATATAATTTAAACCTAATATGGCACTGGATGATAAATATGCGTTTTAAGAAATAGCAAAGAAATCGTACTTAACAACAATTTATCTTCGTTAATTCGATTACTAAATATAGATACCTACCTATGGTGAATAGTTTCATACACGCACATTAGAATTTTCTTGTTTTTAATTTAATCGCATAAAATGGCACGTTTTAATATTTTAATAGGTAAATAACGTTAATATTTTAAAACGTAAAGACGAATGTCACATCGAGGAAATAGGCAACAATCACTGGTTAAGGAGAAATAATGACTCGAATAGGTGAATAAGATCGCGTGATGGCTAGAATAGTTATATGGGTTATGTGTTAAAAAAAAGAAGAATAATAAAAATAAAAAAAGAAGAGAAAAGCATTTTATTTTATGACAAAAGGGTACCTTTTTATGTACTTATAGTTATAAATAGAATAAAACCAGTGCAATAAATTGGATTAAATTATACTTATTTTGACCTTATTTTCTGTACGATTAATAAAATAATTACAAACTATTATTAATAGACAATTAATTTTCTGAAAACACACTAACAACGTTATAATAGCCATAACTTAAATCAATTCAACTGCAATAATCTAAATTAAAATTATCATTTGCTTTATGAATTTTCATAACGATTATTTTGAAATTTGTCATCATAATAAACATTCAACTTAACTGATGTTAATATAGATTTTTGACGTTGCGTTTAGAGAGGATACTAATTACATAATATTAAATTTAAACTTCATGCTCTATAGGTCAAATATTTATAAGGTGATAATATTTTTGGGTTGAAAGGACTTTGAAAGGGTTGATTGGTCGATCGATATATTGGATTAATTTTAGAGAAGCAATATGAACACCATGTCACCGTAGTAAAGAAGTTATTCGAGCAATACTTTCATTGAAATAGACCTGTGGAACGATTTTAGTTGTGTAATATAGGCCAGTCAAAGTCATTGTCAAAAATTTAACTTTGACTTACTTCGTATATCTTAATAATTTCATTAATTAATTTCTTTAGAGTTAATCATCAACAGATCATCATCTTAATAATATAAAACATATACATATATATATATTAGAAATAATATACAAGATATATATTAATATATTATAATATGCATAATTTAGTGTTGTATACAATTTATATTTTTGAACAATATAAATAATATAATTAAATAGACGACGAGTGATTAAAAAATAATTTGTTTTCACTTAAATACGAGTAGTATGCTTCATGCACTATTCTTGTTATATTCTGAGTTCATGAATAATATAATTATTAGGGTAATTATTATCCAAGTATTATTGCCTCTAGTAGTTCCTTTATTTATTAATTTATTAAGAAATTTGTTTTTAAAATATTTGATTACATATAATCAATGATAAAACATTAGAATATATTTGTATTTGTAATAAGTGTGTTTATTTCTATTGATATTTTAAATCATTTTAAGTGGAATAGGTTTATTAACCAATAATTACTATGTAAAAAATTAATTTAATATATGATAAAATATAAATCAATAAGTTCTTGAGAACGATATGTTTGCAATCTTTAAGAAAAGTAGGTTGGTAACAAAAATTTTCAGAAACCGTTTGTTTTAATAATATGTAGCAGCCTTGAACTTAATCTTATCCAATTCATTTTAATTATCAAATTGTATTATTGTTTGAAAAAATAATAGAATTATATAATAAAATGTATATTTTTATTTTTTTAATCTAAAAATAAAATTATGCTAAGATCAGCATTAATTTTTGTATCGCGTTGACAGAAAAATAGTTTCAAGAGGCAGAGTTAAAATTTGCATAACCTTTTTAAGTTTTTTGTTATTATCTTGCAGATTTTGTCACTTGAAGTAAAGTGAGCTATTATAATTTATATATAGATATGTTTATATGGTTATAACTATCTAATTTATTATAAATCACTTTATTATATTAGAATGTATTGAAAAAGTTATTCATGTATTTTATTTTTAGGTGTTCATTATTATACACCTATTTAACGTTGTTAGTTATTTTTAGAATAATATGTTTTTTCACCACAATAAATTTCATTTAAAATCACATGCATCAATGTGTATAGTCGAAATTAATTTAAAATAAAATTATACCGAATGAGCTGTCATAAAAGTTAAAAAAAAAATTTCATATTATATAACTTTATGAAGGAGTATTGTAAACTATGTTTAACGATAGCAGTATATTAGTTTGAATGCTACTAAAAATAATATTATACTAAAGCTCAATGCGAACATCAATCAAAATTAGTGGTAAAGGAATATTATTGTGTATTTTTCGATAAAATCAGCTAGCAGATGTGCATTATTATAATAAAAGATAAAAATATATAATAATTTACACCTATACGTACAGATATTTATATATACTAATAGGTAATCATAAATTCAATAACAAAATTTAAGGTTTTTAGAATTGAACAAAGAAAACATCAAAATATATCACAATACTCAACTTGAGTTGCTTTTCACTCGAGGTATACGTGATTTTTTTGTTTTTTTCTTTGTGCGTTTATAATTTAGGTAGGTATACTATTTAATATTAACTGTGGATAATTACTTGTGTAATATTATTTTTGACGATGATATATATTTTTTACAGACCATCAACCATTGTCGTCCGTTAATTTTATAACAACAATATTTTATTATTAATTATTATGTTCCCATGTGTTTATATCAATCTATAAAAATATTGATATATACTCATACTACACGTAATATAATATTAATATATTGCCATAGTAATGTATTACTATTAGAATAAATGTGTATATTCTATCAAAGTTGAGTACATCGATTGAAGCAAATAACCTTTCGGTTCCATAAATATTATTAAATAAATAATAATAAGTATTGATGTTGAAAAAACAAAATAATAATACAGTAAAATGTAAATAGTAATTAATTATTATTATACTGTGTCTGTACATTTTAATTTTGTTCTTTCGAATTATTGCTTGTTCTTATATACATAGTAATATACACTAAAGCAAAAATCTCAAAGCGAAAAAACCTTTTTTCTCAATACTATGGATCATAAAAAAAAAATCAATAGTTTTAATTATACCTATGGGCGTTGAATCATAAATTTAACACTGATGGAATTTTGTTAAAAGTATTTATTCTTTTGTATATAGTGGTACTAGTTATTCGTTTCATTTTTACTAATAAATATATTTATTAATTTTTTTTCCATTGACGTTTGGTGTGTATATTTTTAAATATTATTGTCAATTTTTTTATTATAATGTAAATAAATCATTCTCCTTTGTTTTGTAAAACATTTAACTGTATTAAAATTAGGTGTAGATTACTGTATTTAATATATCTTTTATAGCTTTTATACATGTACCCATTATTGTAAGAACATTTAAAATATTATGTTTGTACCGTAACTTTATTTTAAGACGTTAAAATTACGTAATAATATTATAATATATAATAATAATAATAGCATGAACAGCGTTAAAATTCATTGTGTATTAATCAAAGCACGCATAATCATAAAATAATTTGAAAACATTATTATTTAAAACAAAATAAGTTGTTCGCAAACTTTTAATCAAAAAGTTTACACAAAGTTAAAGTGGATCGCGAAAATAATACATTTCCGGCAAAGCAAATGAGCAACTTCAGATTCCTGTTGATTGTCTTTTTTACCACCTCGAAATCCACTGGGCTTTCCGTGTAAAAATTAATTGTACTGTTTCCGCCTGATTTCACGACAATAGGACCTATTCGTAAATACGTTTAGAACCGATGCATTATATTAGCACTGAATTTTCTCATTTATGTGATCCCGACGGGTTTGATTCGGCATGACCCTAGTAAATTACAAAGCTATGTTATAGAAGGTCGTAAGATAGTAATTAAAAGGACGTTGTAACTTCTCATATATTCCATTTAAACGTTATAGACCTTCTATTTTTGAACTTCAAATTATTACAAAGTTTATTTAAAAACATGTTTGTTTGGATTTTCAACAAAATAATATAATCTTTTAATTTTATTAAAAATGTTTCTAACGCTTAAAATCGAACTAAAATGCAGTAACAGTAATTATAGTCAACAGGTCTTAATACATTTAGTATATTATAATTACGCAACAATTAATTACATAAATGGCACGGAACCACCTGTAAAATACTTTAGTTTGGTATTTAACTTTTTAATTTGTATTTTTCTCAAACTTTGTCAATATTACTAATATCAATACACGCGAAAATAAAATGGCGCATCGTCCTCATATATTGTCAACTCGTACATTTATCTGTGAGTTATGCTACAGAATGAGTCATAACTGTATACTAACTTCACCTGGTTTTCGAATATATTTTTTCGGTTATTCGCCAGTCACGAGACATGGTTTTAATGAACAATTGCATATTTTATATATCTATATACTAAGTCTAGTACACAATTATTTTTGTGTTTTTTCACAGGCATTGAACAGTAATTTTAGAGATTTCACGATTATAATATTATGTTAGATTCATAATATTGACGTCATCAGATTCTACAATATATAAATGCCTTATATTTAATTTTAATTTAGTTTAAATTTATGGAAAAAAGTAATAGGATGAGATATCTTAATATACCGAGTAAAGTCTCAAGTTGAGGAACTTTGAAAGTGTCATTTCCGTTAAGCGCTTGCTAGTCACGAACACGTCAAAAGGATATTAGACTCTAATTTAGCATTTTATACAGTTAGAGTGTTAACCGTAACATTCTTTAATATAATATAAATAATGTTTAAATTCTATTAATTTAATGTTTAAAATTATTATGGCATATAGTTTCATACTATAAGTCAATTCTGTCTTACAAAAATTAACTTTGAAACGTTTTAAGCGATACAAATATTATTGCCTATTATATGTTTTATTTATTTTTAAAAATGAACGAACACTAAATATTATATCGCATCTACATTTCATAAATTATTTAAAGGCACCTTACAACGATCGGTGTTCTATATGTTAAATATTTTACGTAAAGCCCAAGACAGAGTTAGAGCTTATAATAGCTAAAGGGTTTTTAATTTTAGACATTGATTAATTTACTTGAAGTACACGAGATAATTTAGTGGATTAATATTTCAATGCAACAAAAATATTATATACTAAAAGATGTAAGGCACAGGAAAAGAAAAAATATACATAATATTTAATATATATATATATATATATATATACAGAATGATTCTTTTATCAAACAACACTCATTATTTCAAAAAGTATAAATGTTTTTGAAAATATTTTTTTACATAGTTTCAAGTAGTTAAAAAACAACGTTTTAATTAAAAATTTATATTTTTAAATATTTTTTATCCTTATAATTTTTTAAGTTTTTTCCTTTTTTGAATGACAACATAGTGTTTTAATTTTATATTCCAAAGCAGAATAATTCAATATAATTATCAATAATATTAAAGAATAATTAAAAATCTATGTTGTCATTTAAAAAATTATAAGGATAAAAAATATTTAAAAATATAATTTTTTAATAAAAACGTTGTTTTTTAACAATTTGAAATTATGTAAAAAAATATTTTCAAATAATTAATACTTTTTGAAATAATGAGTGTTGTGTGATATAATAATCACTCTGTATATTTGAAAGATATTTAATAAAATTTTTGCACATCTATTTTTTAATTTTTAAGTAACCACTTTCAAGATTTTTAATAAACCATAATTTCGACGGTAATTTCTTATGCACCGAATATTAACAAAATATATTATATACTCTGTATTAAAATAATATTTATTCTATCTGCTATTTTTATAATAATATGACTCACGTAGATGAATTTACCAAATCCGTATTAAATAATGTTATGTATAAACGATAGATAAATATTATATACATATATAACGTAATAATAGTAATAATGATATATGAATAGGATTTGAATAAAACTAGATTATAAGTATTTTTAATAATATGAATCTAATTAAATTAAACCTTAAATTAAAGTATGTTAAATGTGATTATTCTTAAGCGACAATAGTGTATACAAAACGTTTACACTTTATTGTATTTTAAAGTTCTAAATGATTATTGTTCGAATAGGTTTAATTGAAAACTAACTCGTGTAATTAAGTAAAGTGTTAAGTGATAGTAAATTTTCACAGTTGAAAAAAAATATTTGTTCATTTGTTATTGAATTATTGTAATATAATATATTATACTGTATTTCTTAATTTTTGAGTTATCATAGTTTTATACTAATAGGCAATAGCTAATAAAAAAAAACTTTTATTGAAATTTTAAACTTTGAATTGTAGCCTATTGTATTTATCTTTGGATCTATAATATAAAATAAATATACTAAAAAGTGTATATTAAATTATATAATTTACCTAATATTATAATATTATAATTCATAATACTAAGTGGACAAATAACAATCATTAAAACGTATATATTTTAGAAACATGAAAACCAAGGCACTAAATGGCACGATTTTTTCATTAAGTAGGTAGATTTACATTTTCGTAAAGTTAATATTTTTATCATTATATTTATACTTATATAATGTTTACATCACAAAAATTTTTAAAAAACAATAATTGGAAAAATTCCCAAGTATTTTACGTAGACTTTACATTTCATGAACAATTTAAATACATTTATCTGTATGACTATAATTTCTATTTTGGATTGGAATTAGATAGTAATTGTGTTATTTATTTAGGTGATATAAAGTTACAATAGTTTTATCTAACTAAATTTAGCTATTTTACAACACTGGTTGTAAGTTTATTAAGTTTAATATTGTTACCTATTATTAAATTTGGTATCTCACTTCGTCCTAAAGGTTAAAATAATATTCGTAGTTTATTATGTTATGATATAGCTTCAAGTAAATTGAAATCAGATAGTAACAACAGTGGATACGGTATTGGGTATCTTGTATATTGGTTTCGGCGGTAGTGATGATGGTTTGGTGCGGAACATGTAAGCTTACAACCATCGTTTAGAACAGTAACACACAATAATCATTGTATGGGCATATTTCTATTTTATTTCTAAACAAATTTACCTGATACAATAAGTTAATTCATTATTAATATTATTATTATTGTTATTTTATTTAATTTTTGGATATTTGATAGTTCTTTAGTTATACAATAAAACCTCTCTGTTTTTTGTTGGTGAAGAAAATTTAACGTACATTTAACGATCGAATACATAAATAATAATATTATTGTTTACAACACTATCGGTGTACATAGATTGCATGCAGCTTTAGAACGAGATAATTTCATTAATTTGTTTTGTTTACGTGGTAGCTTAAAAATTACGACACGCTTGTGTTTATGAGATTTTAGTTTTTTTTTTTTTTTTACGTAATTGATAAATTATTTTAAAATTTTAAGTATAATATTAATTTCATCAATATGATGAGTAGCTAATAGCTACAACATAACACGGTTTCTGCTACCCAATGAGCGTTTAAAATACGGTGTGCATATGTTTATACATTTTTTTAACGGGATATCAATAATTCACGGTACACTTGCTGTCCAGGTTTGGATCTCACCTCGGTGTGGGATGAAAGTAGTCCTTCGGGGTATGACAGAATTTATAAGAATACAAGAAAAAATATTGAAATAACACAACGGTTGAAAACAACTTACTGATACTACTTAAGAATGTAACTTTATTCGCATCCGGGGATTTGGAAAAAAACAATATTTTAAAAATACTTCTTCTTGTATTTCTTAATACTCTACTATAATGAAGGTTATATATTCTGTCAAATACATAAACAAAATGACGAGGAAAACGATTTGAATTTATTGCAAATATTATTTTTTTCTGTCCTGTCAAATATTAACAATCCTCAATCGTGGTTTAATCCAGGGATTGGAACCTTAATGATTTTTATGTTTCCAGTATCAGTTAGGTTCCTAAAAGAACTATTATTTCGGTTTCGGTTCTTTTTCGATTTCTTTTTGGTTCTTAAAAAATGAAAAATACGTTTTCTGTTTAGACATTCTTCTGTAAGAAAAAATTTGTTGTGTTTCGATTTTAAAAAATATGATAAAATATTAGTAGTTTCAATTAGCATCAATTATGGCAGGACAATAACAATTTTCAGCCAGATATCATACCAATTGTTCAGGACAAAGGAAAAGACTAACTAAGTAAAAAAATTACTGATCACTATCACTTAATGCACATAATCCCGTTTCAAATAACCCTTTTTGTCTTATTTTTAATTTTTGTACTTAGCTTATACTTTAATTGTTATGTATTATTTACTAATTACCGTTTATTGTATCAGTATTCAGTATTTTAAATTTTAAAATATCACCAATTTTTATTTATTATTGCTACATACTATATTTATACTATACTATTTAATCTATTACAAAACCAAAATTAATCGTAAAAAACCTTTACAAAAAAGTAACTGTTCCGGTAAGGTTCCGGTTTTAAATTAATTTAAATTAGGGTTTCGGTGAGATTTCCAATATTCAAAGGGTTTCGATTCCAAGATCGGTTCTTTTCGGTGCGGTTCCAGTCCCTGGTTTAATCAAACGTGTGACTTTATGCATATTGTAATATTGTGAATTCAGTGAATAACCTCAGGTGCTACTATAATACATTAGTGGTACAATATATATTATACACTGTATTTTATATTGCTTACATTATATTTTAAATAATATGAACGTTGCATGATAAGTATCATTAAAAATATGTTAATGTTTATGTTGTTTCGTTGTTATCTAAAGAAAAAAATTTTAGGTTTACAATAAAAAAAACCATTTCAGTTTTTCTTAGAGTAGGGAAAAATGTTCATCAGGCCAATATTAATTTGATTAAACTAATAGGTATATTACAAAGCCGCTCGCTACGCTTAAACAACTTTGAACAAAACAAAAAAAAAAAACTTTAAGTTATAAAAAAATTACAACACAAATATTGTAATTTATAAACCTTTACCTATCTATATTTCTAACAGTTAGTTCAGTAAGTATTACAAAAAAAAAATGATAATTCAACAGATTTACTAGCAGAAATGTTTTGTTAAAAACAAACCACTAATTTGAATGATAACGATAACATATTATATAGACTTTTAACTTTCAATTTTAATCTTATAATAAAAATTGAATGCATTTACTTATGAGATAAATTAATAGTTTATATTATATTAAGGACTATTTAGTGTAAAAAATAATAATAAAATTGTAAATAAAATATGTATGTTACAATATAAATTGTATTATTTTAGGTAACATAATTAAAATAATGTAATTAATAAATTAGGTATAATACGTTAATCGTGATCATAACAAACATGAAAAACAGCCATAAAATGTCGCTTTTATAATATTCTTTGCTATGGTCTAATATATTATTATGTTCTACAAAATCACTAAAGATTCAAAATGATATGGACTGGGCCACATTTCTAGCAGTTTTAAAATTTGTTGAAATCAAAAAATTTTTCAGATCATAAAATATCATGTGAAAAAACATCCCCCCCTTTGCCCCTTCAAAATGACACCATCGGCAAACAAACGCAGTGCAGTCAGTGCAGGTAACATTATTGTTAATTACGGTATAAAACGATCGATATCCACGACTATATCACAAACGATAGAAAGGCGTTTGTATTGTCGGTAAAAATGAAAACAATCCGTTTTCATTATATGCGCTTTACAGCCGTCGGTAGTATTCGGCAACTACATACTCCAGATACCTATACGTACATATGAATTTTGTATTTGAGTTAAAAATAAAGATAAGCTTATTTCCGGGGATCTGTTAAGCTCGACCCTAATACGGATTTAGGTGGAACATTTCTCACGATGGCATCAAAAATGTATAAGACACGCGCGTGACGCAGTGAAAAAAACAATACAATATAAAAAAAAAATCTGTATTCCGTAAAAAAATACCTTAGGATCTTGATTTCCTGGTGGATTGAACCGTGGTGTGCATGGGAAGGGGTGTCGATTTCAGACTGCCTTTTTAATATAATGAAAAATAAAAACACAATATTTTTACATTACTTGCGTCACATTGACGCTATCTATCCAGCTATCGTTTCCTGGTTGATTACACGTTTGGTGTTTGGCACTGGCGAGTGGTCGGGGATCACGTACCTCGGAACTCCGTTGAGTTAGTTGAACTATGTTATATTTCAAGTATAGACTATATTAAACATGTAGCTAATAATATCGTTTTATTTCCGCAAATACATTTCTACATAAACGCACACGTCGCACATGCACTCAGAACCAACATAACGGGATTTTTAAAATTGAAATCTTTAAAAAACTATAATGAACTATATATTAACTAATAATTATAATAATAATTGTGTAGTTTATAGTTTTTTCAGCTATAATGTTGGCATATGCGACAACTCATAAACGTAATCCATTAGACGGAATTAGCGTTACGTTGGGAAAATAAGTTCTGTGAAAAAGTAACACGATATTACTTCATAGTCATTCAAAAAAAATGTAGGAACCCATTTGTTTTCTTTGAACAATAGTTTTTAACAAATGATTTACATTTGATTAGATCAAAATGTTAACATAACCATTATTACAAAAATAAGCAGTATAGAATAATTGATATTCTTATTTCTTTTTAATTGTTATCACATAATATTGCTTGCAGTATTGATACGATAAAATATAAACAGCATATTGTAAATGAGTCATTTAAAAAAATATTTTTCTTTTTAGGCATAAAAAAGCTAAGTATTGTTATTTATAAGTTCATTTTAAAAGAAATCTGTTCTAAGTTTTTTTTGTTTAAAAAAAAAGTAAATACGTTTTTCATTATATAAACCATATATTATAAACCCGTCGTTCTCGAAGCTTATCAAAATAATATTACACATAATGTTTGATATTCTAAGTATATAAACAAGTGAATTATTATTTCCAAGTTTAAGGTTGAAATTTGCATATATTCATCAAAAGCATAATGTAATGCATAGTTAATTAGAGAGTATAATATAGAATTTTATCAACATTTAAAATAGAATGTCTTCGTTTGTACATCTTATATTTTAATTACTATGTATATTTTAAACAAATTTGATTTATTCAAAATATAAAATTACCACAATAGACGGCGGGTATAATACATTATTTAAAGCGGCTAGGAAAAATGGACGTAGCTAATTGGATGTACACAAAAAAAATAAAAAAAATAATTATAATATGCCCAATAGATAAGCATTGAAATAATAAAATATACTAAGAAAAATTATGCTATAATTATACGTCTATAAATATAATTATAATATATAAATTTCCTTTTTTTTTTATTTTATTTAAACCCTTGGTGTACCTATTATAATAAAAAAAATGTTTGGATTGTTTTAGATTTGATTTTTACTTTTAATATTTTCTTTCTTTTTTACGATTTTTTTTTAAATGTCTTATAGTCCTTATTTCCAAATAGCTACGCTAATTTTGCCTACATCATATTTAAATGTTATATTTTTTTAAAGTAATTTCCAAATGTTTCAATTAAAAAAAAACTTATAATATTAAATTAACTATTTTTAATTATTATTTTGGAACATTGCGAGTAGGTGTTTTACAATAGTAAAAAATCTACTAAGATAATAATTAACTAATTATAATAATAAACATTAATTATATGCCATCAAAGTAAATAAATAAAAAAAAGATTATCTTAATATTTGATTTTTTTATTCCATTGATAGGCGTGTTTTTAACTTTTCTAAAGAGTATTAAAATAATAGAATCAAGTTTTCGACGAGTAATCAAGAAAACACGTGTAATTTCGCTAAGTGTTAAGTGTTAAGTGACTTTAAACGAGAAAAAGCCTTTAAGATTTGCTTATTCTTAAAGTGCACAGGTATTCATTTTAATGACCTGAAGTTATCTGATTATTGATTTCCCTCGATATTTTTATAAATTTTCAAGAACTTTATTTTTAAATTATATTATTTTCTCAGTATTTATTTTTTTAATTTTAATTTTTCAAATACTTGTAGTAACACAAAATAAGTTAAGCCTTTTTGTAGTTAATGATATCGTTTTTGTATTGACTGTTGATATAACAAAATAAAATGATTAACATCCTAATATTTTAATTTAATATTAATATTTTAAATATAGGTAAATACTGAAAGAACATATTTTTGAGTATAAATGTAGATTTACCTGGTCGTAGACAAAAATCTAGAATCAGGTATTTTTTTTACAGAGTAGTGAAAATTATGCTTAATAAATTTATTGATTGAAATAAAATACCTACTTGTCGTTTACAATTTGAGAAATAAAATAAATAATAATTATTCATTAATAATAAATTTAATATTCATATTTATTTAGTTTGAAAATTAGGTTAAAATCAATTAATTTAACGATTTATGGAATATAATGCTGTTACAAAAAATAAACTATTAACTAAATTAAATTAGAAGCACCGTGAGTATAGACATAAATGATACACGTAGTAATTGATAATACAAATTATAAACGACAAAAAATATTATTAAAAGGTTAATTTGTAATTAATTGTCATTAGTCTATATATTTTCATAACTGCATTACATTAATTCAGTCATAACCCTTCTAAGCTGACATTGGATAATGTACATTATCGTACTATATTAGAGTATTTTTAAACGATATTGTATATTAAATATTATCATAACAAACAGAATTCAGAATTGTTCATATAATTTATACCAAATCATTTTTTTCCCTCAAAACTTGAAATAAAATTACCATGTCAGTTTACTGAATTTCTATCAATCAATGGTGTATTTTAAACTGTTTTAAAGTGATAATAAAAAAAATATATTATATACCATTTAAAAAAAGGTCGTTAAACTCGCAAAATACGATTTTTCCACCGACATAAGTCACTTGTATACATTATTTATTAAATTGAAGTACTCATTGGTATTCATAGTAATGACATATGGCCAATGGTCATAATTACACGCAACACTACAAAGCGTAGTTTATATATACGGGTATACTTCGGAGAGTAACTGTTTGTAAACGATAAAAGAAAAATGTTTAATCAAAACTATTTAATTTACCATGGCGAAACTGAAAGTTTTCCTTTACTCATTACGCTTCCAGCAAACACGAACAATTTGTAAAAGACAATAATAATAATACATTTTTACTATTAACGGAGATGAAGTACGTTTTTTTTTTTTATTATCAGACGAATAAAAAAGCATAATTAAGTAAATAAATTAGTCAAGGAATTTACGGTGAACATGCATCGAATGAAACATGTAAGTGTATGTAAACATGTACACACGCATTTGTTTTACTCAAATCAAATGGCTTGAGGATCAAAAATCTAGTGAGACTAGAAAATAAAGACGTAGGTATGAATCCTAAGTGGAGAGAAGAAGATAAACATTATACCGAAATGAGCGATAGAGGGCGAAAGAGTGAGATAGACAACAGTTGTTTATAGCAACAACAACAATAATAATTATTATATTAATTATCAACGACGCGTTAATTGAAGCGCGATCGGCGGTGGCAGGTGCTCACACGCACAAACGCGTATTTCTATAGAATTACGACTTCGTTACTATAGCGTCTCTTCTCTCTCTCTCTCTTACTCTATCTCGTTCTGTCTGTATTTTTGGGGGGGGGGGGGGTGTTCCGATCATCGAGGGAAACAATACTGAAGTGGCGTCGGTGATGGAAACGAAAACCGAACTAGAAGCTGTCCGACGAGCTCGATTTGTTATGTATACACGATGCCCCTCCCCCTGAGCATATAATATATTATTATTTGCATACAATACGCGCGCCGTACATTTATACAGAACGATTGACTAAACATGATGCATTGCATCGTTGCAGTCCAGAAATTGGCCAGTACGTAATGTAAACATTTAGTGGAGCACTTTGTACGTACAGGTGCACTTTATCATTTCACATTACTATTTCACATACTTTTACGTTTAAACACTAATGTATGGTGACGTGGCAACACATAGGGCATTAGTACGTCTATTAAACTGTAACGTCTCTAACTTAGGTGTATATAATATTATAATATACATATCAGTCATCGGTCATGATGGTGGTGGTGGTGGTGGTGATAGTGGTTGAAGAGTAAAGTTGTACCCTTACGAAAACTATACTGAGGTCGTAGCCCTTATGCACGGGGTGGCGAGGTCGTCTGCGATCGTTCTTTGATAAAAACCCTATATCCGAAATAAAATCCCACGTGCATAATAATATATACAATATATACATAGCTGTGTTATATGGTTGGGCGTAAATAAAATACGCGTTTTAGTTTACCGTAATATATACGTAATCAAATAACACATACACGCTGAAGTACAAACCGTTGTGGATATCGATCCTCACGTAATAATATTGCGCCGTATATGAGTTGTACTATATTATGTAATATATTATTATTATACTATGATATGAAATTTCTCGATGAGTGTAATTGTAACATCATCTCTGACAGTTCAATTACAATTATATGCTAAGGGGAAGCGCATACACTATTATACTATATAATAATAATATTATTATGTATTATTGCTAGTTGCTACATTAAATACATACTATGCATATACCTATTATATTTTATGTACATGTCAACAAACGTATAAACATATTTCCAAGACGCTACTACACGTAAAGTACCTACACAAAATAACGTGTATACATTATACAGGGTGAATGTATGATTTACTATCCATACGCACTCCGATTTTTCCGATATTTTTTTTTTAACGGTATCTAATAAGAAATGTATAAAGGAAAGGGTAATTCTTACTTTAAAAAAAAAATGTATTTAATAAAATCCGGCATATTAATTAAACTTTAATAACGAATTTCGTAATGATATTAAGTATGAAATGCGACGTATATACTATATAATATGCATGGTGACGATATAGTTAACATTTTAAGGTATATTGTTATCGACCGGTCGTGAGTATAGAACAGCATCATTGACGCGAAAGTTTGATTTGATAGTGTACACGTTTACAAGAATCTCAATGAAAAAATGCCATAAGAATTTAATATCCGAAAAACATATGGTATACTACGCGATATTAAAACTGAATAGCGGCCACCGCATTAGCGAGGGCTCATCCTTTTTATACATTAATATCAAGCCCTCTGTTTTACACTAGCCGCGTTATTATTAATACGTATTTTATTGAAAATAGTTTTGAAATAATATTACATTCCGTATTATTATTATTTTTTTGTCCGTCTCGTACGCAATTTAATATTATTAGTTTCATTTTTGTTTTTGAAACATGCCATATTTTCCATCTTATATAATTGCATAATTGCATGATTTGTTTGCTTTAAACCCGTAGCAAAGAGTATCTAACACATGCAACAAAAAAAATAATTGATCATGGTTAATTATTATGTATATTATATTAGATATGTACTATCTGTGGGTTTAAAATATACATGACAGTTTTTATGTATATTTACTGACTTTTAAAAATACCCAACAAATTTATTATATTCAAACAATTATTATAATTGTACGGGAATTTCACCTAAAATTTCTTAGATTTAAATATAATATGAGTAAGTTAATTTAAACTGTTACCATTGAAGCTTTTGCCAGTGTTTTTGGCATAAAATCCATAGATTATATGTATATAAAGTTTAAATTATACAAAACCTACAACTTCATTATAATTTCAAAGTGATTGGAAGATGTGAGGTGAAAGGTAAACAAAGATAATATGCTGTTACATCAGACTTTAGGGTAAATCAGTAAATACGTAATTCTCTGTCTTTGTTGTTAAATATGGCTGGAACTCTAATCATCGACTGTAAAGGAATTTCGTAATATTCAAAAGTTAAACACAATAATTTGAATAGGTATATCAATTTAAATAAAATATTGATACAGTAAATTAATTTTATAACATTTACTAGAGATTTTTGATCTCTTAGAGTATCGTATTGGAGTAACGATTTTTTTTACTATATTAGTTAATACAGGTTAAATTATAATTATGTGTATCATCATCTTTTAAAATATCTAATTATATTTATTTTAAAGTTCATAATAATTATGTGACTCTGCAATTAAAATTAGCGATTATCGTTCATTGACCTTATTCTAAAATGGGGTCCTCTAACATAATAGCATGGTGGTAATAACGACCTAGTGTTTCGAATAATTTATTATTTATCTTTAATGCATTCAAATTCAAATTGTTGCTTTCGAATTCAAATATAAGTGCAGGATATTGGTGGAAACGATCTCAAACATCTCAATCACTTCATTCCAGTTCAATTGACACAGGTAATTTTGGCGATCGAACATGTCACCATTATGGCAAGAAGACAGATACTATTGACTATTATTGACAATCGACCTAAACTAAACATATTCAAATTAGATCGTCCATCAAAGGCAGACTTCAGATGAACGTGTTATCTGCATTATGTACGTTAAGTTTATAAAGTTGACTCGTATTGTTATACAACATAACTCATTCAACTAATTATTATTATAAGTAACTGTTTATTACGATATTAGTATATAATATTGTTATTACAAACTAATATACAAATCATATAATATACTAGCTGTCTCGATATGGCGTTGACCGTGTATTAGTTTGACTTGTGGCACTTTCGTAGGCCGTGAGTATTTAATTTAAATATATATTATCCGACAGAATTTATTGTTCTGTTCTCCTATTAAATCACACACCTATCTTTGGAAAATACTGATTTATTATTGAACAAAATTAAATAACTATAGTCGCATGAATTAAAACAAACTACCGTGGTCACACTGATTTCAGTTACGTGCCGCCTTGATTTTTGTTATATATATTAAAATAATATATTATATGGTTATTCAGATTTAATATATTGTGTGTACGTTTTAAATTATATAATACTATCCATAAAATACATAGCGTCATAGTGTGAATATTCCAAAAGCAAAAATATTTGAACCCGTATTATACGAGCATGGTATGTAAGCACGTAATGGTTCGGTAATAATAAGTTTCTTAAGAGACACGACTTTCGCAACGGCTACAATGATGTATACTATATTACTATACGACGAAAATATCAAAAAAGTAAAACAAAAATTTAACTTAAATAACAAAAAAGTAAATACGAGTACAACCATCGTTTTACTATGAATAATAACGATAATTTGTCTCGTCGTGATAGGATTCGTCGTAAAAAGCTATTTGAATACTCTAACGAGTCGGACAATACGGGTTGCTGGTCTCCCGTGGCGGTATAAGGCCAATAACGCGCATAACGTTATTACACACCTACAATAACATTACCTATACGTATTATACAGTTATCAAAACAGCAGTATAATAAGGTCTCCACGGTACCGTTTGTAATAACGCTGACTCCAGAAAGTCGGTTTTTCTGACGGAGAACAACTTTGGTCGGCGACGCGCAGGGGTAATGTCATGGTTTGGAAACAAATGCGAATTCGCACGCACGACAGTAGTTGCGTAGTAGTAATAATAATGGTAATAATAAAATGTGTTTATATGAGACCGCTGGCTAGTAACTGCGTTCACTTGTATTATATCGTTAAAAAAACAACAGTTTACTGGTATCACACACTATGTCTAAAAAATCGTTTTTGGAATAGCTAAAAAACGTCAACGAAATGTTTTTGGCGATACGAAACGATGGCGAAGGAGATACAAAAATATCCACTCGCCATCATCATTTTCAATTACATTGTTTTTATCAGAAAAAAATGTTATCATAATATCGTGAAGTAAAACGTGAAAAATAAAATAAAAGATGGTAAAAACAAAAATATCGATTACGTGAGAACAACCGCCGAGCCAATTCACGTTGGGTCATTCCGAAGAAGACAATATTTTCGCTTTTATGATTGTTATATTACCATAGTTGTTAAGTTAATAATAGATACTATTTCCGGCTTTTTTTCTGTTCCTCGTCTCGCTTCTAGACACGCGTGACCCGTCGTCAGGTAGAAACAATGGATAATATAATAATTGGCTGTCGATCCCGTCTCAACTGACGCGCACCACTGATTAATATCTACGGGAAAGGTGATAATATTTTAGTTATGTGTTTTAATTTACTCAAAACTAACTTAACCTAATTCAAATGCGAGACGTTTGGGCGTCGTTTTGGCGACGTGTAGGGTTATCGTTTCACTTATTCCGCCCCACACAAAATAGTATGAGAATCAGGCGAGATCGTTCTAACGTAAAACGCCCACGTTTTCGTTGTAATATAACATTATACACTAGGAAAATAATGACAAAAATATTATATAAGTCACCGAATATAGAGGTTTATATAATATTATGAGATGGCAGTTGAAACACGAACATATCGATTGCATAACGGCAATGATACTGAATTGCCCATTCAATACTCAGTTTTCGTTTGTTTCTTTTTTTTTTTTTTGTCTAACGGTCGTTACTGATAAATCTAATAATTAATGGACATGGTTATCGTTTTCGTGTCCCCTTTCTTCAAACGCTTGTAAGGCGATAAGGCATGCGAATAGCGTGACGGTTTATGTCTTTGTGGTAAAGTCCAGGCCAAAAAATGTGGCTGTATAGTATTTAGATACGGTTATTTACATAGGTATTATGTATGTATATATATACTGTAGGATTTATATTAACCTTCGATATCAGTTGTATGCATGTGATGCTAACGAGAACGAATAAAATGTTTTAAAGTAAAAAATGTAAGCCCAGTCGTTGTGGTATTATACGATTGTAATGTTAAAATGATATAAAAGTAAATCAAATAAGTATAGGAAGAAAAAAAAATACAATGGCCAAGAAAATACGCAAATATTGATTGAACGACAGAAAATAAGAAACTAAATCGTCTATCTGGTGAACCACGCCGGGTCATTTCGAAACTTCGCATTTTTTTTTATTATTATAGCTATTATATCAGCCGTATTATTCGGGTTTCCGTGTTGTTCTCCTTTCTTCTGCGCACCAACCGTGAATGTACCATTGCGAATAATATGTGGGCGTGCTTATGACCGTTTACGTTAATGCTGTACACCATACAGAGAAAGACGGCCTGATAGAATTTATTCAAATCGATCGAACAAGGAATAATACAATTATTATTGACGGTCAATACTGGAATTAACGAGATTTTATGACGTCAAGACGTGTCTATGCTACAATCCGTGACTGGAAAAAATAACATTAATATAACAAAGAAAACTGTCATCACGATTTAGTATTATAGCATAAATAGTTAGATTAATAATAACTTTATTCGATTATAAATTAATTTTTTTTATGAATTATGTAGAAAATATGAAAAAATATACATATATATAATATTGTCTCAGTATTTTTGTTGATTGCGATGGTGCTGTTAAATTGCCTACTCGACGCGCCGCGTTACAGCGATCCAAATGAATACATTCTTACGATTTGGCTTAGGTAATATATTATTATCATATATTATTTATTGTAATAATCTGTTTGAGACATCGCAGCATAATGTATTATTAGTAAAATTATTTCCAATTGATGGTAAATTGTTTACGCAAGATTCCTGGACGGTGCAAGCGATAGGTGTACTAACAGAGGAGTTGTGAACCCCCGAGGCCACTGAGTTTTAAGTGTAAATAATGTTGCGATAATGGACGGAGATTTGGCTGAGGCACCGAGGTAGAACGAGGGGTAGAAAAGTATGTAGTGGTAGATCGTATGCTTTTATAAATTACTGTTATGCACACCGTGGCTGTGTTTCAAACACAATTGTGTGTTAGCGTAAGTTAACGACGGAAAAATCGACTCGAAATACTAACTTACAATACCTAGTTTAGATGGTGAATTTAATCGGTAGACTTTGATATTATACTCTATAACCACAAAATAATATTCTATGTTTTTGATTATAATATTTTTAAAATACTATAATATAACCTATTTATTATTTATGTAAATCTTAAATACAAATATTAATTTTAGAAAAATACAAAAAAAATATAATGGCGGGAGAGTGAATTTTGTTTGTGCTTATAGGCGATCGAATCTTAAATAAAGCACAACTTGAAGTAAAACGAAATTCGCTGATAACAATATAATATTAAGAACAACGGTAGAAAACTTATCTCCAGTTTTTGCGAGCCATCACGTCGATTAGCAATCGTGTCGTCGCGACGTCAGACGTTAAATACATTATTCAACGTATTTTTCTATTTATTCAGCATTACCGTCCAATGGACAACTTTTTTTTTTTTACGCACACTGACTGTCGTCCACATAAACTTATACATAAGTAATATATAATATATAATATATATGTACAAGTATATAATTTATTGATATGCGCACTCAAACGGTTCGTTTATTCAGTCATGCTGCACACCCGGAGAGACAGCATTTCACGGTCGTATTGTACTCGTGGGGTGGCTTTCTGAGATTTCCGCTCACGAATCTTCTCCTCGGGGACCACTCTCTAGAACAGTCATCGTTGACATGACCACCACTATAGCCTGTCTGTTCTTTTCCAATTCCCCACTCAGTCGGCCATACGAAGTAGCTATTTATATATTTAGTATAATATTATAAAATTGTTATTATATTATTAACGTTTCTACGTTCTATACCTTGTCTAAGTGTTTTCAATATCTTTTGTTTTTCGATGACCATCTACGCTGAGTATATTACTTAAAATCTTGATATACTACCACCGTATCGATAAAATGTATGTTCGCTTCACACACGTCGTTCGTGTGTTAGTGACACTAGTTTATCGCCACACTACACGTATCTATAATATTATTTTTTACTGTAATTTTACTTTTTTATAGCAACCAAATGTATTTTCTAGTAACCCTAGACTTTTATTTGATAGTTTTTTTGTTCAAATTTGCACAACTTAATTTATCAACACATTTAGGTTCCCCTGTAACTTGTAAGTTATCTTCGCTCTGAAACTTAAGGACCGTTTGTCCTATAATTTTTGAAATGATTCATTACTGAGCTTTAAAATAAATTAATATGTATAAAAAAAAATGTCTCTTGAAGTCTTAATCTAGTGACAACATTTAAATTAAACATTTAATATTATTGATAATTTATCATTTTATAGTATTTACACTAAGTATACATTATTTTTCATGTGATTATATGTGAAATTTCCTCATATTATTGTTATATTCAATCATTATCTTACATGTGTTTATTAGTTTAAATCTATTTTACCTTTTTGACAATTGTTCCCGTCATCATAAAATACATGAAAACATGTTTTTTTAAACTGTGACGATGCGATTGTTTGATTCTAACCTAAACTGTCAAAAGGGTCCTATTACTGGATTTTTTACTGTAATTTATTTTTAATGTACAGATTTTAAATGTTATTATTTTCTTAGTGAATAAATAAAAAAATATATTTTAGTGTTATTTGTTAATAATAATAAGAAGTAAAAATAATATTATAGTGATAAATGATAATGTATGGAATTAAAAGTCTATACTAAATCATAGTTTATAAATGTATTTATCAACTGATTTAATTTGTTCAATAATAAAACAAATATCATATTATTATAATGATGATTATAAAAATGTATAATTATATTGTTTTAATATATATTACATGTATATATTTATATTATAAATATATATATATATATATATTATAAAAATTATATAGACTTTTTTAATATTCGCTGATGAAAAATCGCAATAAGCTATATCTACTAAACTGTGAAATTAAATTGTATATTACCAATTTAATATTAATCACCCGTACAAAGTAACTTGTAAATTATAATCGACATTTATGTGAGGTGCATAATATATTCCTTACAAAAGTCCTGGAAAACTTCTAATAATTATGCATGGATATAAATTTTTCAACTCAAACAATTAAATCCATACTTCGCCTTACATGCAATGTCACTCGAGTAAATTGCTCATTAACCTGATTTGGCTGGAAATGTCAGTAGAGCTGGATTTGCTGAACATAAACGCATATAATAGTAGAACCTACCTATATTATAATATTCTACGATATTGCCGATTCACCTAAAAGGATTGCATCCGAAATTGAGTTTGTCTGCGTAGATTGTCGACTTTTGTGCGTATATTATAAAATAATAATATATACTTGTATGTGAGCGGTAGGCGGGCGACCGGAAGTTATCGAGCAAAGTTTTCGTAGCACGGTGTAAGCATATAATATCGGTAAAACTTTTTATGACATGCGCTTAATTGTGAAAGAAACCCACCCAGTAAACGCTGCTCATAGTCCATTATCGGGTAGAACTTTGTAACTGTATATTTAATAATAATAATAATAATAATACATAGCGTCAGAGCTATAAAAAAAAAAGAAGCGTAATACAGTTGTTTTCATTTAGGGTAATAATTTTACGTTATGAACTACTATTATATTATGTCCTTTAAGCATAATTAGAAACACAGTATATTATAATTATATAACTTAATCTCTGCGCGTGAAATTCGCAGTCAAGTGTCGTTTTAACGTACCTATGCGCGTGAAACAACAAGCTTGAAACGACAAACTAAGTCTCGAAATTACTGAATTAGCGATTAATTCAGATATATGTTGGTTGGTTGTAAGTTATGTTCGTTCTCTAGGAGCGTATATCAATATTAAATAGCAACATTAAATCAATACTAAGTCATATCGTTCACACAAGGAAAAATAATTACGACCCGTAGGTGTTCCTTGTATATTTTATAACACTCAGTTTTCGGTGTCTAAAATCGCACATTTATTTTTGACTGTTGTACCATTCCGTTTGAGCGGGGAATAATTACTAACTATGTATTTATATCTGCGGCCTATTATCATTATTTATATTTTGTTTATTTTTGTTTTTCAGACCATATAAAATTCTATAGGGTGATTCATGCATGAATTTTGTTTCGATTCAAGAAAATCATATATTTATATTTTACATGTTGCCAATACGGTTATTAATTATATCGCTATTACATTTAGTAGAAATGTGGTATTTATAATATTATATATATTTTTTTTAATAGTTATAATATTAAATTAAAATACTTATGAATACTATTTATTATAATGATTAATTTAGTGATTTGCAATTTTAATTTTGGACATATATTTTGATATGAATTCATACACGAATACAAATCTTAACGATATTGGATTTACGTCGTTTTTTAAGCGATCGTTCACTTTTAACTTTTCGTGTTTACATCAAAAATAGTTCCAGAATTAAGATGTAGAAAAACGTAATCAATCATTGTAATTTTGTTTGTATTATATATTTCAACTGAAACAGAAGGGAAAACGAATGAAAGTTGAGTACATTTTGCCCCGGGTGAATTCGGGTGATAATACAAAACAGCCAGTACTGTATATTTTATCTACGCCGTACGCGGTTTTACTGCTAAAGTGCGCGTTACGCGACGGTAAACGGTTACTCGAAACTTACAGCGTCCGCACTCTGTGCGCCGCCGAGTGACTTTGTTCACAAGCGAACGGCTGTGGGAGATGTGAAAATGAAATTTCCTCGGAACCGTCGAGTCTATGTTATTATATATGTCGTATAATATTATATCGGCTCAATATTTTTGTTGTCGGGTAACTCGCACGTGTACAGCGTAACATTGTAATCCGTTCGACGTTTAATGCGCTGCGCATACAAACACACAAACACGCGCACAATGAGGAAATCAAACACGCCGCGATGAATAGACGGCCGCCAAAGACAATCAGTCCGCTTTTAGCGAGGTACCCCCCCCCCCACCCATATCTGGAAATGACTCACTGCTACCGTTTTGGGGCGTATATCTACTTAATATCGTGTTGCATATTATTATTATTATTATTATTACCTACAACGGTATTATACCTGTGCGGTTGTGCAGCGTCGTGCGTGGCGTTCGCACTGCCGACGAAATGAGAAAACTTCTACGCTTAAATCGTCACCGTCGTCATATAACCGCCGTGCACGGTGTTATGCGACAGTTATGTCTTTTTCGTCGTATTGTTGTACGCGATGCTCTCTATACGCTCGGGTGACACCGCAATGAAATCAGAAAACGTATGGCAAATCGTGCACGCACAGCCACCAGTGACAACGCCTCCGCGACGCGCCACGTACTATAAGAAGACGCCACACCCGCACAATGCGTTATTATCGCCATCTTATAAACGCGTACTACGTAGGCAGCAAATATTTTATGTTCAGCAGTGTCCCTATCATGGCGTGTATAGTAAGATTTAATAATAGAGCGCATTTACCTATTGTCAAACCAACTTTAAAGCGAGAACATCGGCTGTGTTTTCTCATGAGTTTTTTTTTACAGTATTTAATTTTTAATCGCGTTTTATGATGTATGCAGAATATTACTCATAGCAAGTTCTTACGTTTAAGTTTGATAATAGGTTAATTCGCTCTGATATTGATTCTTATTGCGCAGAACTGGAACTGATGAACATAATATTAACATTATATTATGTAGTATGTTTGTAAGACGGAGTTAACAAACGTGTGTGTGGTGTCCCTATATAAAAACGCCCCGAATTAATATAAGTTATTGCAAATGTGTTAAATAACGAGCCATAAAAAAAAATTATATTTTACTTTTTCATTCGATTTCGAAGTAATCTACTGAATAATTCTCATTTAATAATAGTTACTCAAAAAAAAGAACTTACCGATTATAATAAAAACCTTTCAATCAAAATATTCTGACTATAATGCATTAAATATATATTTTAAAAACGCGCAAAATGAGTATGGAAATTTAGCAAACAAATTACAATAGCGTTTGTTTTTTTAACGTAAAATACATTAAAACAATTTTATTAAAATAACGACCAATATATTTATAATAACGTTAAACAGGCACAACGGCGTTGTTTTGAATTATTAAATTATTACGTTAATCGATTGTACATTGTTACATTGTATATTCGTCAGTTCAATTTTACTGGACCATCTAAAGATTTATAATTAATGTGTATTGTAAGTAATTTGATTTTTTTTTCTTTTACGCAAAAATAATGAAAATAATATAATAATGTGCTATATATTTCGTGCAATAAAAGCTATTTAGGAAAATAAAATCACCTACGCGTTTATTGCTTTTTCTTTATGATGGTTATTATTTATAATATACTTTATAGTTTTAATAATTTAAATAACGGTACCTACATTTAAAATGTGAATTTCGCCAATCTCCTTGTATAACTTATACTATTTAGTATTTTTTTATATTTTTTCAGTATTAAATAATAATATAGTGATGTCTTTTGACTGGGAAAGTAATTTTAAATTTACTTTTTATCGTAATATTTCTCTGTTCATAGAAATAATTTGCATACATGACGAAAAATTAGTTGATTTCTTTAGGCCAATACAATATAATATTTACAAAAGGTTATATTTATGTAAACTGATGTTTTTATATAGGAAAACATAATGTTTTAAAGACAAAATAATATGCTGTTTTTGTTTCTGTTTAGTATATTGTTGAGTTCTTGTCATAAAATAATATAATATTTATGTTATATACAATATTATATATTTTGGTTAATATAGTATTTCGAAAATATTATGATACAAAAAAGTACATAGTACCATTTACTGTACGGAAACTAATTATTTACAATATTTCAATTTATTTATTAATTTTAATTGTTTTATTTATTGTTTCTTGTTTAGAATGAATTTATAAATATATATTTGCTTGCCGTTAAATAATAATTATTTTCATTCACTAAGTTTTAGCAGTCAATCACTTATTGATAAAAAAAATTGCAGTGTTTAATAATACTTATGAAACTAATTTTATTTTATTCATGTAGTTTATTAACGGTGACAACGTATTGCTACATAAAATATATGCAAACTGATGTGAGCTTTAAAAAAAAAAATGTATTGAACGTCGGTACATGCTAAAAAAATGTGTTATACAAGCTTACAGATTTTATAAATAGAAAAGTAAAAAAATTTTGTAATATTATTGGTTTATTATTATTCTCATTGTTATAAATATAAATATAATAATATCATAGGCATATACTAAAATATTATCATAGAGGATAATCCAATTATAAACAGTCATATGTTATTATTGTGTGAAGTTATAAATTACATTTAACATTTTAATTTAAATCAATAACAAACAATTGTATTAATTTATATTTTGATACAGATAAATATGATCCACCGAAATAAAGATTCACCTAAGTTAATGGAATTAAAAATACACGTGTACCTAAAACTTAAAATTCAAACAAACCAATTTTTTACAAATAATAATTGTATCTGATTGGTTTGATGAAATTTAAAAATTACATTAAAGATGTAAAGTGTAAATTATAACAAAATAAATTAAAATCTATATAGTTCACATACAATTTTAAAATAAAGTTAAAATTGCCTAGGGAAAATTAACTTTGTTCAAACTGAATAAAGAATTAACCTATTATTATTGAGGTGTAAAAATTAAAATGAGTCGTTGTGTTTACATTACGTTGCTTTGAGGAATATTCAAAAAAATAAGTCACATAAATATAAAGGCTTCAACGTCGTACAACTTGTATCAGACTTATATGTATTTACTTAAAAAGTTAATTTCTAACAAGCTTTAATATTACCATAAATACATTTTTATTTTTATTTCCGCTGTATTTAGAACGAAAAATATCAATCAACATACATCTCGATGACACGATATTATCTATAACAATGCATACATGGTTATAAAACCCAAATTTAAAATTAAGTGCGATGGAAAGAAATAAGAGTCTAGATCTATCCCTCGGGGATTTCGTTGTTCACTTCAAATAACAAGAAGATGAAATAATGGAAAATAATAATAAGTTAGAGGCGGTAGAGTTTGTGAAGTTAAACAAACAGTATTTGATTAAATATTTATTCCATAAACACAATTATCAACATTTAGTGTTATTATTCAGTGTCAAATTAATATCTAACTAAAAAAATAAAATTATGTTTTTTATTTAACTTCATTGATTTTTTTTGTTCGTTAATGGAATTAAAAGAATAACAGAACACGGAATTATAAATTCTGTTTTTTTTTTTTTTTTTAAGAAAATATTTAAACTGAATTTAAAAATGGATATTTTTACACTATTAATATTATAATGCATGAAATCAACTTTATTTAAATACTTTATGAAAATTACGTGAGTCACTATATATATACCTTATCTATACTATACATATTATAATTTTATATAACTGAATTATAAAATTAAATAAATAAATGATCAAATTATAAGTATTCTCGACATATACATATTTCGTATAGATTTATTGTAATATCAATAGATTACACAACGATAGTAAACATAAAATTAAGTAGCCTTGATGTTGTGACAATAAGACAATCTTTTAGTTTTAAGTTGTCTGCAATAACAGTGTGGGGTCGCGACAAGATTGCTTAATAATCGTGTCGAATACACGGCGGCTCGTTGCTTCACCGATCGCGCTACGTCACTACGCTCGTTAGTGCATAGATAACAAACATTTTTATTTTCTACCACTCGACTCGTTTGTATAGTCATTTTATTATCACTTTAGAACGATTTACCGAGACTATATGAAAACACTAGTTAAAATGTTTATTTTGATCCATTTCTACCTCCCATAGTCGTATTACATCAATTATAACTATATAATATTGGTACGACCAATTAAAATGACAACCCCAAGGATTTGTACATGTCATTTGAATCACGATTTGGCGATAAAAAATATGAAAATACGTAAAAATAAGAATCCGATATTAAAACCATTAATTTATATGTATTAATAAATTAATATTAATTTTCAAAAGTCTATGTTATTATTAATAGTAGGATTATGCCATGCCACATTATGGTGTATAGTAATACCTTTCAACAGATGCCTGATGAACATGACCGGCATACGACTGCGATAGACTTGCAGCTGCACCGGATTTGGTGACGGGCCGAGAGCTGCGATGGGTGCAGAATGTTTGAAGACGACCGCAATCGCGGTAACATCGGTATTGGCGATGGTGCCCAAGACGACAACGACGGCGGTGGCGGTAAAACTGACCGAGACGGATGGCTCATGTCTGAAGCGGCGACGAGTCGGAATTCACGTGTTGGTTATAATGGGAGCAAAAGGCGCAGTCTAAAAGCCGATTAAAGGTAAACCACGAAGGTATACGGCCGAAAAGAAGAAAGTGAAAATCACAAATAAATAATAATAATAATGAAAAAAAAAAAAATCAGAAACCTTAAAAAGAAGTTCGTATATAATTTATAAATATATATATGCAGTATGAATGCGTTTGTGATCACGGGGATTATAAAATAAATGTATATGTTATATACTTATATATATATATTTATGTTATAAAATACAGTAACGCGGCGGCGACGGAAGACACTCTGACCGGTGTAAACCGCCGGACGGACTACACTGGTGGTGTGCGCGAACAAACTTCTCCGGTTTGGTCACGAGTTTTCCGGCTGATCAGCTGTTCGGTGGCGGCGGCAGTTATATGTAGGGTTGTTGTTGAACATATAGTGGGAGGCAGGCGCGATTCGCTAGCCGCCGCCGCCGTCGTCTTTACTGTGCGTGTCGGCGTGGAAAAGCGGAGGGAATCGATCCACCGCCACACCCGCCGGCCGAACCAACCCGTCATACAGGGTTGATGGATGTTGCGGAAGGGGTGGCGGGATAATGTAGCGCCCCCAGCAGCTCCCCCACTCATATTACCGTATTACCGGTGACCCGTCTTACACGATTTCGTCGAAATTTATTATTCGTATAATAATAATATTTTATTCCTGTGCTCAACACACGCGAGCAAATGTATGCCGTATCTATACACAGAGTCCTTCGCCCGGATTTCCGTACGGTAATAATATATAATGCATTTCCGTTCGGTGAGTCCCGCCAACCGGCTCGTAAAATCAACGACAACACTACTATGGGATTTCGTAGACACCGATCGCACAATCGCGATTGCGTTGCACCACCTAAAACCAGTTGGTCCTCTCCAAAAACTATTTTTATTTTTTTTTTTTTGAGGGGGGGGGATTTCGATAGAAGTAAAATTTTTAAAATATCTCAGTAAATAGTTTTTTTGATATTTTTGTATTTATTTTTTTGTATTTTATGTTTTTGATTCCTATAGTTAAATATTAAATCGGATAGGCTGTATAGTTATTAAGTAAAATACAAGACATTCTATAATTTTACACTTGCTAGTTTTTAAAAACAATGAACAACAAACTTCTTATTTTTAAAGATATATTAACGAATATTTTGATTGTATACGATATATTTATTTTGTACGAAAAATAAATTAAAAACTACCCAAACAATTAATTATAAGAGTATAAAAATATATGTATGTACATTGTACATACCAGTTATTATTATTATTATTATTATTATTATGAATGTATGTTTCAATAATTTATGAATGTATATAATATATCCGTGTTAAGTGGATTTTTCTCTGAACTTTTATTTGTATATCAATTGATTAAAGCAGATTATTATACTGATAAATAATTGTGAAATTCGAGAATAAAATTTAAAAACGTATAACATAAATAATGGTATATTTTTACAGCACATAATGTATTATAAGCAAATACGTTTTTATTTGTTTTAATTGAAAATGCACATTATTTGTAAGTTTATTTAATATTTAATGTTATATATTATATAAAATAAATACTTATTAAATTTTATAAAATCATTAATAGACGTAATAATAGTAATTATTTGAAAAAGTTAATAATTCAGATTAATTTTAAAACCGAAGACTAGAAATACAATTGAATCTGCTAGGTATGTCGATTTTTTTTAAATATTATAAAAATCAATTAATGAGTCGTATGCATTTTGGACAAGTTTATTCACGTTATATCGTTTTTGTTTTATACAAAAATATCGTTTAATAAATGCTCTAGTCGAATATGGTTTACAAAATGAATCCACAAAAATAAAATTAAATAAAATTGGATTTAAGTTTTTTACACTTTTATGCATGCTTTATATTTTAGTAGAATTTTTTTTTGTAATTCGATAAGGCGCTATATGTATATTATATAAAAGAAAACACAATAACTGAGTGGATTCGTGGTGTAACTGAAGTACTCTTTTCTTCCGTCAAGATATCTATATTTTAATATTATACGTGTCATGTTACTGAGTGGTGGTTACCCAACTTTGCACGATAGATGAAAAAACGACAGTAGATTCATGGATAAAACGTAGGTACATGAAAGCATTATTATTTTTAACTGCAGAGATTTTTTGGCAATGGTGTTACTACTAATACTATACATCACAATCTACACGTTTCTTTTGTTGTTTCTAGACAATAACAATATGGTAACGTTTGATATTGTTATAGGTATAACATACATAGTTCATATAAGAGTAATATTATAAACGTACAAATCTGAAATTTTTGCTAGTACTTTCCGGATTATTATAGTTGAACCACTGGTTGCCAAGATATTTAGCAAACTCTACTCCTATATTATACACATTTATTATTTCACCTGCTCGTCTGCAAATTTTATTGGACGTTTATTGGTTAAATTATTCAAGACTATAGCATTATAAATTATAAAAACATTTTGAACTTAACAACTAAAATAACTTTAAGTGAAATCAATTTTTTAATAATATTGTAATATTATATTATATTATATTCTAAAAAATATTTGTTCTTAATTTAATGTTTCATAATAGGTATGTAAAATAAATTAGTATCTAAAAATTAAAAAATTAAGTTTAAAATATAAACATTACAAGTAATATAAATTATTTCATTTATAATATAATTTAATCTAGAATACTTTTTAATTGAGTAGTGAATTACAAGTCTAGCTTAAATCCACTGAATGAAAATATTAACCTAAAAATATGTTTTAATGTGTCGAAATATGAAATACAAATTTAAAAAAATTATCGAGCTTTGATAAAACTATATTAAATATTCTTAAGTTGACAAAACATAAAAATGTTAAAAATTTGCAAAATAAAATTAAAAATACTTTATGACAGAATCATGTAAAAATGCAAGTATCCTATAACTTTCTAAGCTTGGATATATACGTGTCTAGAGTGATTCATTTAACATTAAACTCACTATCTTGAAAATTAATAATTATTTTTGTAAATATTTATATGTATACGCAACAACTATTTATCCGTTTGTTAATCATAGATAGGTTAAACAAATTTTGTAGTTCTGTGCTCCCCACTTATCTAAAATGTAAATTTTTATAACACTATTTAATATATCTATTGATTATCGTTGTATTTATTATATTGTTTTTACGCATAAAAAATCTTAGAAAAATATTCTGCTTTGGAATTAACAATTAAAAATATATATTATAATAATTTAAAAATTAAAAATCTAAAAGTTAATCTTATTACGACAAATAGTAAATAAAATTATTTATTTTTTCAAAAATGTTGTACATTGAAATGACAGATGAATATTGTAAAAAAAAGTTACCAAGATAATGACTGTTTACTGATAAAAGAATCACTTTGCGTATAATATTATATACTCGTACATATTATATATAACACATGAAATACGCTCTTATAAAGGTTTGTGAGAATTGTACTTAAACGACGTTTTACCTCCGATATATGCTGCACCTTCCATACAACTGCTCTTGCCATGCTCACGGACAGGGTCTAATCCGCTTATTGTGTTTTGCCACACAACCTTCGCCGAACGTTTGCATAATACAGTTTACACACATATATACACATATATGTACCTTTACATAATACACCTCTGCTGCTCTGTTTTCCAGGACAACCCTTTTTTGTAAGTTATTCGCAAATAGGTACCTATATCTACACACAGTCGGTCGTCGTTGTTTTGGAATAACTACTTCGTGAGGTTACAATAAAATAATGAATTACAATAATATAATGCACCACAAAAATTTTACTTGGGTTCCGTAGCCATTTGTATATCGAACACTTATATTATAGTGGGGTGTTTCCGTCATAAGTGGCGCAACTAAAAAAAACTGTAGGGAGAGGGCAGTTTCATTTTTAATAAAGTAACAATAATTTAAGCTTTTTCTATGACCATCCGTATGAACATAATTTTAATAAATTATTGATTAGTAAAAGACTAAGACATATTTTATGACATTAAATTATTGTATATTACTACATTTTATAATTTTTTTTTCAAATAAGTGTTAAGTTTTAATTGTTTGTTAATGTATTATATTAATTTTTTTTTACTAAAGAATATTATTTAAAATTTGAAAACATTTTTTATATAATAAGTAAATTATACAAATGTGTGATATAGATGCATACACTTTATAGAAGGTAGTGTCTAGTGTTACCACTTAAATTTTCAGCAATCATCGGTTTAAGTTAACTATGAAGTAGGTTTTTTGTAAAAAGAAAAAAGTACTTCAATAAATATTGAAAAATTATCTCTTCTAAGTATCAACACGATAAGAACTTATATTACTAGTAAATATGTGTTTCAAGCTTTTGTTCACTAAATTATGATACATTTTTTCTATTGTCGCCTACCTAACGTAAAAAAGTTATCTATTATATATTTACAAAATGTTTAATTAATGCATAATTAACTATACAATATTCATAGAATAATAGTTTTTTCGAACTAACACATTATTAATGCTAATCTCAGATAGTAGATACTATACAATATCCATGATCGTATTTTCATATTAATTTTTTTTTACATTGCACCATTAAAATTTTTATTTTTATTATTATTTAACGCATTGGACCGTATTTAATGAAAATTATTTCATTTATAAAAATATTATAATTTTGATATTTGTTGTGAAATTTGTAATCAAATACGGAAATAGGCTATTGTTGGTTTGGCTGGGCCCATTTAGTCGGTAAATATTGGAGACCCCCATTGGTCGACACTTCCAACCCTACAGCAGTAACACTACTGAACGTCGCGTGTCACGCAACGATATCATGACAGAAAAAAATATAAATACAAATAATTTTGACATGAATTGACTGACTGCAGTGTACATAATATACTGGATGGACTGCAGCATAGTTGATATTTCACAGATAGCTGTATTAGTTATGATATTATCTGATATTTTACCGTTATTATTATTACTATTATTGATACATTTATTCATCCAACTGCAAATCTTATAAAAGCGCGCACAGTTTCTTGTATACGTTCTAGCTAAGAGACGAAAGTAGTGTAAAAGATTTCTTTGTTATTAAGTAATGTATACATCTTCTTTTTTTTTTTTTTAGTAGAATAGGTGTCCAAGAAAACCTTCGTGTTATTTTATATTTATATTATTTTGTTATGTTATCGTGTAAAATTCAAATACGTCCAGACGTTTTTTCTTCTTCATGTTTTCGGCGATACACGAAAATCGTGTTTTTAGATTTAAAGTGAAGCGAAAAACGCATTTTATTTTGTATGGTAAAATGGCATCTTTTCATATTAACGTGTTTATTAAAATAACGCATAATACTATTATGTCATCGAAAAATGACATATTTCATAAGCCATTATTTTTCAAACATTCCGTTTTACGGATGATTAAACGCGTATAATATAATGCATAATATACAATATGATATATATGCGGGATTAGATTTTTCCCCCTTTTTACATGAAACCTCAATTATAAAATATATATATATTATACACAAAACATGATTTTTTTTTACCATAACAATTATTTAGTCAATCTTCTAATTTAACTTAACTTCATATTAATGTATTGTGTAATATTATTTAAAATATATAATTGCTGTTATTAAAGATTATTTAAATTAATTTTAATTTTTTTAAATGTATTATATTTTTCTAAAATATTTCGTACTTGATACAATAGCCACTATAAAATTATTAAAAACAAAATGAGTACGTTTACATATTATTTTAGGTCAATCATCGATATATACGCAGTATTTAAAGAGTAAATTTAAATATGACAATCAAATAAAAATAATAATAAATGGATATTATTATAAAAAAATGTTATTCTAGAAGTGTTTTAAATCAAACTTCAATTCAATAAATTAGTGTGGAGTTTTAGTCTATTCGTACTATTCGAATAATATCAAAAATTATTAAATATGTATTTAAGTTACTAATATATTATCAACAATGAAATATTTTCCTAAAATAAAATAAATATTGTCTGTTTATGATACCCTCCTTGCTTGTAGTTTTAATTTTTTATACGGGTTCGAAAAAATGGAAGAAATATATTTCGTGGAAAAATGAACTTCCGAGTGGTGTATTTAAAATTCACTTTTCTGTCACATTATTTTATAATTAAATTCCGACTGCAGTCAACGAATATTTATATAATAAAATATGCAATAACATCATATTTCGTCCGATCATTAGTGAAAAATATTATGATTATTACTTATCTTACAGAAATTAATAATTAATAACTAGTAATTAGTAGTATTATGATACGCAATGGTATATACTATTAGCTATATTACTATATTATAATCCCTTTATATTTGAAATTACTCATTTATTTGCAATAAACCATACAATTATAAAATAAAAATTTCATCAAATTTTCTGTAAAAAATAAATAAATACATAAAATCAAAATGAAAAATATAGTCTTACAAGTTATATCAGCATAGACCTTATATACGAGTATAAAGTCTATGTATATGAGTCACTTAACATTAAAATAAAAATGTCATTATTAAGTGAAAATTGCTTGATTTTACATTGTTGTTAATAACAATTTGTCATAGCCATCTAAGTAACGAGATTTATGATACAAATAATTATGCTGATTATTGGTTATAATTGGTTAATGTTTTTGTAAAATCTATAATGACTGAGTTTTTTTAGTTTTTATGTTTTTTCAAAATAATAACTTAAATATATTGAAACATATGTGTATGACTATATGGATAGTGAACGTTTATCATACTTTTACTAACTAATTTAATCAATAGATAAAATAGAATTAATACAGCAAACAAAAGAATTGATGGGTAGTGAAAATAAAAATAATACATTTATATTTCATACCTTTACATTATAGATTGAATAGATAATATTATTATTTATCAAAATCATCAGATTACGTGTATGAACAAAATAACTATTATTATTATTTTTTATTATGCATATTAAAATATAGTCATGATAACATCGACGATGCATGTCATCCAGCGATGAATATTCACTATAAATAGAAAACGACTATAATAGCGATGTCTGGTTATTAATAAAAATAATAAACGTTTATACAAAATATTATTGTGTTTGAATACAATAAATTATGTAAAAAACGTATACATTTTCAGATATTATAAAAATATACCCTTCAGTATTTCAATTTTAACTCTCATCGCATTTTATTTCTTAAACTTTAAATACTTGCTTTCTTTAGTCATAACGTATTCATATTCTTCTAAATTGAATTTTATACATTGAAGGTGACCATGCAATTTTCAAATTTATGTGTTTTGATTACATTGATCGTCTATATATTTTAAATGTTGGGTATTTATTATTGTCATTTTAATCAGAAAATATATTTCCATTGTTAATAATGATACACGGGAGTTTATTATACTATAATACATATTTTTAAATCGCAATGCATTAATATTGTCTATTTACAGTTCATCAAGTTAATATGTTATTGTTTTAAGAAGAATAAGTTCGTTTAAATATATTAATTTCAAATATTTTGTAGATTATAGACTTGTATCTCAGTAATTTTGCACTTGATTTTATAAAAGATTATATAAGGAGTGAGGAGTACATTTAGATTAAACATACCATGACAAATTACCAGTTAGGAAATACAAATTTCAGTGACAATGAGTTCCTCATTATGAATTCTATGTTTATACTTGACGTTTGTCTATTTACTTTCAAGAAACTAACATATAGTTACTAATGTTATTATACTTCAGAAGTGATTAAATATTTAATAGTATTGTAAATATAATATAATTTTCAAAATAACCAAAATAATGTGTATTACATAGCGTAATTCTGATCAACAGAATTGAAAGTTATTTATATTTTATAAATAAATATCATATTATTATGAATAATATTTCTTATGTCGAGATTATAGTCATGTTTGTTCAACAATCCAGTAGTTATAAAACATAATCATGTCATAAAATAAAACAGGATAACATTTTAAATAAGCTAATAGGTTTTATAAATATAAAGATGATGTGCTTCATAGCATTATTGTCCGGCATTACGACGAATGTGTTTGATATGCGAAAAGTACTTTAGACAGTTTAATGAACAGTTGATATTTAAAAAAATATATCACGGTAACTATACACACATATAGATACATCCACCTGATTTCATCACCGTAGTCCATTTAATTTAATTCAATTAATATAATATAAACGGACGATCTCTGTATGATTGAAACCACCGTAGCGGTCTGTCGAACAACCAAACGAGACTACCGCACTAACCCTTCAGCGCAGAAAAAAGCACACAATTCCGATAAACGTGACACACGCCACTGTGGTCATTTGTCCAAAATAATATCCCTTGGGTACTTGAAAGGAGATTAAAAAAAACCCTTAATTATAAACAGATCGGTCCTCTCTGAAAATTCACCGAAAACTGATGCATGTAAACGATTGTAAATCACTTACTCGTTTTAACATAAACTGAGGGTTGTGGGTCAAGTGTGAAATTTTTGTGCATACGTTTGTAATGGTGTGCAACGTGTGATTTTAAAATAATTTTTTTCAAGCTCACGATAAATAGAATAAAAATAAATCCACCAAAAATATCATATGGATAATATAAAATCGTATTAAAATAAAAAATGAGGTGACATAATATAGCGTTGAAAAGACATTTTCTCATCTTTCAATATTCTGAAGCAAAAAACGAATAAACTATTATTAAATATAATATACAGATAGGTCTCCAAAGAATAGAAGATTTAATATATTTATTAGTATTCATTAAAAATATAATGAATAAACCAAAACGATTAATAATAATTTCTTTCAAATAAGACAAGTAATTATTATAATTTAAATATATTAGATGATCATAATATTATTGTTTATATAAAAACTAATAATATTAGAAGTGGAAGGTCTCAATTAGAACTCAACTCGTATAATACGCTCATAATATTTATTATTCAAAATATATTCGCTTACATTTCTATTTGAAATTTTTTTTTTATTTAAAAAACGATCAGCTTACAGTTTAAAGTGAAATGGTGGTTCTCGTAGATTAAAAGAAAAAAAATAATAAGTTCGTATCACTACAGACGCCTCAATAGAACAAATAAATCCAAGTAATTGAAAATATATTCTTTTGCTATGCTTGAAAACTCTACGTGTAGGTATCAAGATAGGTTACCCCGTACACTCATATACATATAATAATAGTATTGTTTCAAACATTTTAAACGGTTGCCTAGGTTTTCTACTTTTACGAATAACTAAATACTATTATAATAGATACTTACAGACATAATCATTAACACTGTTATTGCTTGTGGTGTAGCGCGTCAATACACATAGGTAGCATAAAAGTAATAGCCCAGTAACATATACTAAAAGTATAAAAACTCAAGTATGTGATATAAACAAAGTTTCACCGACGCATTTGATCTCGCACGTGGATGCGTCAATCGACCGCCAGTTGTCTGATATTTATTGCGTCGTAACCGTTTTTCCGATGTCTTACAATAGTAATGTACAAGAACACACATCGACACACATTCGCACATACTTCACCGCATAAATACCTACGCACGAGTGCGATTTAACCTATTCACGTAGTAAAATGGGTTTGCCCGTCTCTAAGTTGTTTATACATTGTATACACGAGGTTGACCTCGTGTACGGATTAAAAGTCAATCTTCCCGAGTAATTTTCCCAAATTTAGATTTTCGTACGCATATTATATTATGTAATTTATTTATATATTATCCAATATGTAGGTGCACATTTACACACATATTATAATATTATATAACATACAAATATTTAAATTAACATTTAAGACGTTCATATTATATTTTATTTAAAATTATGATATAAGAAAAAAAATAAGAATGAAACAAACATTTTTCATGCAAATAATAACCAGAGAACTCTGGTCTTATTTAAACATAAAAATGTTTGTTTATCATAAAATTCAATTTCAGCTCAAAAGTTAAATAAGTATAGGTTGTGGTTAATAACATAAGGTATGATGTATTAGTAACAACTAAAAGGTTAAAAATTGTATGAAATATGTGTATTGTGTATACTCTCAAAAATCGTATCTATGCTAATTCATTTTACTTTATAACGCTAATGAAACAAATTTTAAAATTGCGAAAAACACATGTATTTTTTTTAGCTGTTGCAGTCTTGGACGATCAGAATTACAGGTCATTTTTACTAATGATTTATCACATATAGTCGCAGAACGGACGGGATTTATGTAACGACCAATAATAATATTATACATACCAACCATCATTCGAATGTCTGTTATTAAATATAGCATTTATTTTACGATCCTATTTATGTACAACACCAATTATTAGAAAAAAAGTACACGACACACTCTAAGCGAAAAAAATGTATTTTCGAACAATATGGTAAACAATTTCTTTTCACTGTAAGTTGCAGTAATGACGGTATAGAGTGGTTTTAATCATTGGGACGTATAATAATATTATTATACTATTTAATAATTTATAAATACGTTGTCGGCGATCGTAACCGTTTTACGGTTTCCAAACTGATTGTCGCGATTTTTCGATACCACTTAAATGGATTAAAACCGCGAAATAAGTGATATACGGCTCAGGAAGGCGGTTTTTATTGTCATTAGGTCGTAAATGTCCACAAGCCATCGTAAACCAGTGACGACAAAGGATGGCTATTATATACCTATATTATCTATGTATATATCATATTCCTACATGCATATATTTATAAAATACAAATATATATATGTATGTATACCAATAAACAGATCCGAAGATAGTGTGCGACAAAAATGGGGAGGCAGGCAGTTCTGATACTCGTCATTCTTCATACCGTGGTAAGAGATGAATTTTATTATAATAATACTTTTATATATATATATTTTTTTTTTTGACAGAATCCAAAAGAACTATAACCTCGGTCCTCGAGGCTTATATTAAATAGTATAAGTCGTATTGTTCAAAAGTAAAAAAATGGTCATTCGATTGTTGCAATATATTTCGTATTCTATAATTAATCTTTCAATCTTCATATTATACAACATGCTATTTACATTTTAAACCGTGTTAGAATCAGTAATTATCCCGATAAAAGACGACCCAGACATTAAATAATATTTTAAATACAGACATTTATGTACCTATTGTTCAAATGTACAATATTAAGTAAATCGAGCTAATCGATTTATTCAATAAGTACCAAACAGTGTTATACTCGTTTAGGCATTCACGCGTGTATTGTCTTTGTCAACCCTGACCATTATTTCGATACTAGGTATGAAACATGTCGATATAGCATTCCCCAAAATGTCTCCTTAATTGGTGATCAATACTGTTGGTACGATACAAGTTACCATATTTAAATATTTTATATTATCCATTACTATATATGTAACAGTTGTTACATGTTTATATTATCAAGAATATAATATTATACTATTCCCCACGCCGAGAGTACAGCTATATTGTAATATTCCATCGGAACGGAATATCAGAAGACTATTACTATTCTATGAAATCAATAATTTGCTTAGGTATGATAACTATCAAGTAACTATTATTTGGTTATAAACTAATAAACAGCATGGTTTCAATTCCATTGAAATAATTGAAAGCAAATAATTTTAAACGTATGCTTCGACTCATTATTCACAGTCGACATAATGAGCGAATAGGTAGTCATCACCTTGATTTTGTTTCCATAAAATTTGTAAAATGTGAGTATTAAGTAGAATTAATAAATATCTACAAAGTTTAAAAGTTTATAAAACTAAAATAAACTATGACAGTATACATATTCTTTTGAAGAACCATACTCCCCTAAGTATTGATATATACATAGAATATGTATATGTTCAACTATAAACACGTTAGCATAATTTATAACATAAACTTGTTTGATAAAATTAATTTTCAATGTTTGAAACTTTTGTATCCGTACGGGAATATATTTAAGCAATGAGGTTTAAATGTACTACTTAAGAATATCTAAACACGCTTACTCTCTGTTGTGAATTTTGATAGACTTAAGAGCCATCATTCGTCAAAAGAAAATACAGTTGTATTTGAAAATAAACTCAATTATTACTTTAATAATGTATATTCATATTACTTGAATAAATCAACTTTTTTCATTAAATTCTGTATATATCTGGTAATTGAAACATAATCAGTTAATTAATCCAAATAATTTAATAAAATCACAACTCTATAAGTCACCTAAAAATAATTGAAAATATGTTTTTTTTCTTATTTTTCTTTTAAACCTTTTGAGAATATAGATTAATGTAGCCTATAGAAAAAATTATGTGAAAAATAAATAACTCACAATAGTTACTTGGATATAAAAAAAAATGAATTAATATCATATTTTAAAAATTCGTTAGTCTTAATTGAATTTGTATGACTGCTACTGCAATGTTAATTTGATTTAATTGAATTATATATAATAAAAATTAATTATATCATAATGATGATAAAAATAGCAATTTATTTTAAAACTTATTAAAATAATAAAATAGTATTTAAAGTGTTTTATTCATCAGTTATTTATTATTAGTAATACATGCTGAACATTTACAGCTCTTTTAATTCTTATGTACAAATATTTTTTATAAACCACTTATATGTAGTAGCTACCTTATATTTACTATCTAAATATTTTTTCATCATATAAAATAATTATAATTCGGGAAAAATTATTCTTAACTTTAAAACCCTCGTTGACCTAAATATTGAATAAACTCGTTTAAAATGCGTTGCTCATATTTATAATAACCCGAGAATAGATTGTATAGCAATAAAGTGCCTTGTGCAGCTTTAACACAACTCAAATACATTTCTTCTATAGCTGGTTTTGTATAAATTACACTATTGCATAGCATATTATTTTTTACGAGTATAACAGTATAACCATGAAATTCATTTGTTGAAAAAAACTACTTAAATATTTACTAAATACTACATGTTACGATTGTAAAGTCTTACCTGTTTGCGTACTGGAATCGAATAAAGTGCTGCTTGTCTCCACAGCCATAGTGGCCAGAGTTCCATCAATGATTTGCGTACTTGAATCTCTCCTGCCTCTCGTACGGTAACATTCATCTGATTGAGAAGATAGTCGTCGAAAATTCCTGCACCGAATCATTTCTTCGGTAGTAGACTAAAATAATAATAATAATAATGATAATGATATAATTAAATTAAATTAAACTTTTATTTTAATTAATTCGTTTTCACCTTATTAGTAAGCAATATTATCATTGTTAATTTAATATGTTTTAAGCAATAAGTTTAGGGTTCATTATATGTTTAGAAATTGCGACGGACTGGGTATAGTTTGAGAAACTGTTGTTTGTCAGTTATTCGAAAACGTTTGTATTAACAAAATAAGAAATGTTTAGGAATAATGAATCGTTATAAATGGATTTACCGCCATAAATATTATATGATTATTTTTTCAATTTTTTAGAAATACAAAATATATCAAGGTTTTTATGTATAAGCCGTAGAAATATTCTAATTTTGATATTTATGAACTATTAAATCAATTTAATAGCCATACAAAATGTTATCCAAATGAACAATAAAGAAACATTATAATAAATTTTGTAAAAAATTAGTTTGCAATAAAACGTTTGTATGGTATCCAATCAGACAATATTTTATTGAAAGAAATCGAATACGGTAATAAATAACTAACAAATATGTTTATAATGGGTCAAATTTATAATTGCTATATTAAATAACTCACTTAAATAAGATATAAAGAACAGTGTAAAAAATAATAATAATAATAAATCATAATGACAATTAATAGGTAGGTATGGTGTACAAGTTTATATGGCCGTAGCCATTTTCCTCCGAAAACGAGATACCGTTTTCCTCCACGTCTTTTTTGACTAAAATTATGACTATTTTCCTCCAATATTTTAGCTAGTGTCGCAGTGTTGCGTTCCGAATTATAGAGATATAATATGGCTAGGATCACATTTTGTGCGTATCTGTTGATTAAATTCCGGTCGCTTGATTTATAGGTATGTAATTACAAAAATTAAAATAATTATTCATATTATGTCTAATTTTTATTTTCTTTAAACATGTATTCATTTGTTGCTTAAAATGTCCTATAATTATAAAAAATATATAATATTATATATTGTAGTGATTTTACTATAGTTTATAATTTAATTTTACACATTGTCTGGTTGCATTATCATCAACCACTTAACTACTTATTATTATTAATTATTATCTCATTTTTTATTATTATTTTATTTATTGGAGGAAAATGGTCAAAAATTATTTTTTATTTTTTGTTGAGGAAAATGGACCCGCCTGTTTATATCGATTGATATTAAGGAGTTCTTCAATAACAAACTTATTATAGTGTAGGCTAGGGTGACCATACCTCCCGTTTAAAACGGGATTGTCCCTTTTTTGATCATCATGTCCCGTTGACGGGACGCTTTTTATTCCGTTTTTACATATTATTACATTATATTTTTAAAATAAATCAATCAATGAAACAAATCTAAAATAGTTTTATAACCAAATTTATAAATAGCAGATAACAGTTTTCGTAATACAAGAATCAAGGATTGATGCTAATTAACAATTAAATTAGCGATACTGTTTAATAATAAAAAAGAAACTTTCCTAATTGTTTAAAAAAATTGTATTAGTTTTGAAATGCAACATTGTGTTGATTAATGATAATAAAAAAAATAAATATTTCTAAACATTCGAACACTTTTATTATTTACGTTAGGTTAATTAACTCAAAAAGGTAAAATAACAATAATAATTTTTTGATGGTGGTGGCGGTGGGGGGAGGGGGTGTCCCGTTTTTTTATTTTTTTTTTTTTAAATGGTCACCCTAGTGTAGACAGAAAAAAAATCAAAATCAAACGATGCGCCAGATGGCATATTATAGTCTCATCATATAGTATTTTCATAAAATAACGTACTAGGACATCATAATGGATTGGTTTAAAACGTTATCAATAATTCTACAACGATGTGCAATAAGAAATATCTGATCTAAATTAGTGTTAGTAGGGATAATTATTGGTGTGTCTGTTTCATTAAATACTAGATTATTATTAAAAACATCTAATTATACACTTTACAGCGCTGTTTTATATTTTTGACGCAAACTATTATAAAATAATTTTTCACAGAATACTTAAAAGTAGTATAAAATAATTGGGTAAACATTACACAAATGTTAAAAAATATCAATGAACAATTTACAAATGTATACACAAATTAGACACATTTCAAAAATTGTATAACTCTGTTGCGTGTCTTTGATTTAAACCAGCTACCGCCTGTAGATGCGTTTTAATTATTTACAATTACAAAAGAAAGACGAAAAATATTATAGTAGTAATATTATATGTTTGCGTAGCGTTTGTCTGTATCTTATAACCGCGATACCAGCCCATTATATTTCAGTCCGTGGCAATAACCAACAACGCTATTATGGCATGTTATAATAATAATAATATGTTATCAGAGCGTGGTAAATCCACGGTGACCAGAAACACGCACTTGTCGCCGGAAGCCCCTAGCAATCAATATCTCTTCGGTAGTGGATTGTCTCCGGATGATCGGCGTCCGCTGAGAAGTCGCAGGTGCCACGGCCCTGCCGGCCGGCGAAGGTTCTCGGGAGGAGCACGACGATGACGAATCCGGTGACCTGGACGACTGGCAACTACGTACATTGTAACCGCCCATCGTGGTGCTCTGACGTCGGTAGTTTCTGCGGCGTCTCTGCCTTCCAGGAGATACGTCCCTGCCCTGTCTGTCCGGTGACAAACCGCCCTGTAAACACACAAAGGCAAAAAACGGTCAATGTAATTAATTTTATTTTCATAGACAATATACACTACAGTGTAATAAACAATGCATGTAATAGGATAGATCAGAGTCGTTACGCGTATAGATGGATCCGAATACAGATTCTATACAATATGGTTATTCAATGGGATAAACAACATTCTGGGAGTGATCAGGACGTTTGAAATAAATTTAAATTAGGTATTTTAGTATTTTATTTGTTAGGTTATACAGGAATTTGGACTTTGAAGAGAAGAGTTAAGAGGACGTCATAAAAAAATGTCAGAATATAATATTGTTATTACAACCATGCATCATCGTAGTATTATATCCTCCCAAAAAAATAATACAGGGCACATTGTACTCACGCTGACTCTAGAGTCTCGGCGCCGAGCGTAATGCGCAGAGTCGGGCGATAGCGAGTCACGCCTGGTTTTCCGGTCAGAATAGTCCAGATCCGCGGACAGCGTCGGTTGCGAACTCCGCCGGCCGCAATGCAGGCTCGATGGCATGCACGTCTCGTCGATGGCCGTCGATTGCCGCTGCAACCTGGGCAGCTTGTTGCCGACCGATATGCCGTCCTTGCTGTGCCTTCGTTCGGGCGACACGTGAGGCTTGGAATTCCGGCGGGCCCTCGAAGAGTACACCTGTTTTGGTGTAAAAAATCTGTTAGTACGCCCTTAGTTTAATTATTATTATTATTATTTATCGACTACGCGTATTGTCTAACTACACCCTACCATGGCCCTTTCCAAAAAACCCAAATTGTAATATGTGATTTAAATAATTTAATGCAACGAGCTAATCAAGAACCGTATACCTTGATAAGTTAATAAGTGTGGGTAATTTGTGTCCAAAAAAGCGGTAATTTTACTCATCTATTTTTTTCTAATATCATAATGGTTATTGGGAAATTGAGCAATAAAAAAATTACCGAGATTGAGTAAAAAAAAAAAAAAAATAGTAAATGATAATCAAAATATTAATAGAAAAAAAGAAAATTCAAAATTCAAACGGAACGTTGTCGTCAAATTGATAATATGATTAAAATTACGTGTGCTGTATACTGTATAAACCAATCGGTAATATTTATAAAATGCAATATTATTTGGAAGACGTTTTTTGTCAAACGATAGCATTACTAATGAAACAGTGTTTAACCGTACTAGCTGACAGTACATCATTGTATGATTTTAGTAAATTAAATTATCTTCGTGTCTCTCATGATGTTCCTATGGGTGTGTGAACTGTTAAAGTAACGACGGACGAACGAGAGTCGTATTAGAGATGGCACAGGACACTCACTTGCGTGGTGGAGTCTCTGCGGGACACGGGCGGTGCGTGCGTCACGTTTCCGGCGCACAACTGTGTTGGTGGCACCGCAGACACCGGCGAGCTGGGCACCGACACTGGCGGCGTATATCCGCATGACACGCTGTGCTGCGTTGGCACCACGGAGCACGTTGTGTAGCCGCTTGACGAGCCGCACTGCGCGGTTGCCATGGATGTGTTGGCAGTGGCGCTGATGGAGACGGACGCGGTTCCGGACGAGACGGACGACGACGGTGCGTGTTGATGCGTGGGCGATAGAGGGGCGCGTGGCGAAGTGGGCGGCGGCGTCACGCTGCTGATGACCATCGTCGGCGGCGTCATGGTCTGGTCGTCCACCGTCTTCGCGGGACCGTCACCGCCACCGTAGCCTGTCGACCCGTTGGAGGACGTGGACTGGCCCGGCGCGACAATTGCCTGTGAGTCCCTACGCTTGTGGCACGTGCGGTGCTGTCGGAACGCACGACCGTCGTCTCTGGACCCGCGACGTCCGCCATCGCCGTCTGAATGGCCGACGCTGAAAAACGCAATGACCAGTGGTGAACTCACTGTTGATGGGGTGGTGAGAAATTTTAAAAATAAAGAATCAACGCGAGTCAAAGATACGCTTAGAAACATTGAAATTATTTAACTTCAATAATATAATACGTACGGGAAATACCCAGATTAACAATAGATTCGTCGAATCGTATGAAACGTTTTAGCGGAATCTCAGAATTATTCGGCGATAACATAATTCGATACGGAAAAAACCACTGTAACTAAATAAAGCACTAAAATAGATATTTTATTTTTCGAATCCCACCTAATAGATTTATGTGGTTAGCCCAGACGTTGAGATAAAATAAAATAATATACCTATTGAGATTCATTCAAAATATTTAGTTAAAACGCATTTATAATAAATTTAATCGTCTATGATTTCTGGTGTATAAAATATGTAATTAAAGTCAACAACCGAGTTTCTTAATTTACGACTGAAATACATACTTCTTAATCCATATTGAAAACACTATAATTTTTTTTTTCAAAACACATAATTTCACGCGAAGAAACAGCAAAAAAATACGTATAAAAACCAATAGTAGAATAAAATTAAGATAATTTTACCTATCATAAAAGATATGTTAATATTCTAGTTTATTTTTTCCAACATTATTGGGGTGAATACATATATTAACATTGATTATAAATACTATAGTATTAGGTATTATTAGTACTAAGTAGGCTCATTGTTCAGACTTAATTTTAAAAATATATTTCATAATATTACATTATATTATCCTAAGTGATCGGTCTAAATATCTATAATTCTATTATTGATAACATTAAGGTATATATTTTATGTTTATAATATAATATTATAGTCTTTTAATTATTCATTTATTCATCCTTAGCATACGTTACATCTTAATTTTTTTTTATGCATTCCATAAATAAAACTTTGAGAAAAATAAATATCATTAAAAAAAAAAAAGAGAAAAAGAAGTAGTTGTTCTCAGTATTATGTTTATTATTATTAGTAGTTTGACATCCATCAGTAAAAAATCAATAACTAAAAAATTGAAAAGAAAAATGAAACATAGAATTGGAAATTAATTCAGTTTCTAAAGTATCTATAGAATGTATGAGTTTTTTGAAATAAAAATGGGTTTTATTATGATTAGAATATTGTATTTTTTCATATTAACGAAATAATTAAGTTCCATTCATATTTATCCTTCGCTTTGGTGCATTAACTTTTTCAGACGTTGACTGAAAATTAAAGCTTATTTTAAATAAAATCGTGGATATTCTATACGAGAAAAGAAAAATATCATCTGAAATCTAAATACAATTATATGAGTTTTTAATCACAGAGCGTTAGGCGAAATAATTTAACATAGTTGATGGCTAAATGAATTTAAAACTTGAAATAATTTTAAGACGTACGAAAAGTAAAAGTTGAAATATATAATTAAGTTTTAGTTTACTTTCACAATCAATGGTTTTTGGGGATAAGAAATTTGGATTTATATTGATAATTTTAGAGCATAGAAATTTGGATAATGCGTTTATTATATTTAACTAATTTAAAATTAATATTGAATACTATGTAATATTTAAATGTATTTTACTATTATGAATAAATAAATACATTTGCTTTGAAAACGGCAATAAGGCTGCGCTAGTTAAACAAATTAAATATTATATTTCAGTTTAAAGCAAGATATGACTTTTTAGCTGTGCTAAATTGTTGATAATTGAAATAACAACTTTAATGTTAACGATGTTTGTCTAAAAAAAAAATATGTGATTGACTTATTTTTATAAGGAAATTGTATTTTTTTTCTTTTTCTTATTTTTTAATAAATGAAAATGAATTCTGTTAACTTTCCAAGATGATTTTCCTACTTGAAAATATCAATGCAATAATATATATATATCATTGTAATAAGTTATAGGTCATTTTTCAATTAGAATAAGAATTGTTGTTAACAACGTTGATAGGATTTGTACGGTTGTTGAAGGAATTGTAGGATAGATATTAGATACTTAACAAAGGCGTAACTAGTGCAGATGAAAATATATTTTAAAATATCGTAAAATGTAAAGTAAAGGTAATTAAAATGTTAAAAATCGACTAGTGTTTATTACAATTGAAAAGGAACAATTATTAGTTAACAAAAATTATTATTCATTACAAGTAGATTATAATAGTGTAATGGAAGATACGTTGCAACGTATTATCATAGTATGAAAGGAAATAAACAATAAGCTGAGTTTGTGGGGCAAGAATAATACGCGAAATCAGAATACTGGTAAAATAATTATTGTTGTCTGATCATATTATATTAAGGAGCTTATAATTTAGAGTATTATTTGCAGCACTGCAGATCGGATTGGTCGTAAAATACAGTACAATTAAACACACAAGTATTGATAACATTATATTATATTCATGAATACCTGATAATTTTTTTAGCTAATAAATACCTTGATACATCACAGTACTTTGAATGCGTATTTTTAGCGCATTGTGTCTTAAAGTTTAGTATCTGAATTAAATTGTACTGTTAAAATAGCAAAATCAAAAAGTGCTTATTACTGGTTTATTTGTCAGAGATTATAATTCAATATATTATCAATCAAAATCATTCAAAACAATCAATATATTCTATAATATTTATACAGAATATTGGTTTTTAATAAAATAAATATTATAAAATGATCAGTGTCGAGAAATTTAGCTTATGTAAGGCGTAGGTGTGCATTTATAATTATTATGCTTTGGTAAAATGAATTTGTAAAACTTTTTTGTTTTAATTTATTTCGTGAATTTTCATCAGAAAAGGGCTAAAGCGTAATATGATATTGAAATTGAAAAAAAAGTTTTAATTACAGTTTTCAGACATGATATAAAAGTCAAATAAGAATTAGTTAAAAAATAATGACGTATTATAAACTTTAAAATTTATTAAGACTTACTATTGAATTTAAACGTTTTTGTTTGTCAGTTATTGAATACAATAGTTTTGTAAACGATGATAGAAATGCAGAATATTGGACATTTTTATGTAGAACATCTAAATATCACATATATTAAATCTTAGAAACGAAAACCATTCCAATAACTTTTTGTGTGACTATAAAATTGTTATAATATTATACTTTAAAAAAAAAGTTCAATATATCAGCTGTGGACTTTTCAAGATAATACTCGTATTTCAAGAGGACTGTAGGAGTAGTATTTCAGTGGATTATGACAGTTATGTAATCAGGTTGGAAATATCTTTTAGCGAAAATTGAATATTTTTTCATCAATATATACAATTTTAATTTAAAATCTTCATTGGAAGTTATATTACACTAAGGTTAATTGTAATTTATATAGATAACGATATAAATAGATCGAAGAATGAATATTTTGATTTTATTATTTATATTAATAGATTTGGTGTGCGTCAGTCTATTTTTACAGTTTTGTGTATGTATGTGTTCAAATCAAATAAAATTGAATTATTAGTAAAGTAGTCAGTCGTTGGACTCGATTGCATATGACCTGTAAACGCGAAAACTATCGAAGACAAAAAAAAATATACAATGCATTGCTTTGGTGTAGTAAAATTGCCTATCCAGGACGGCGTGTTATATTATAATAACTACCTACAAAACATTGTTATTATTTAGACACATAAAACAAAACTTTCACTTTGTATGATACTGGACAATTGTCAGGTAATGGTCGTTAGTATAAATTCACAAACCACTAAGTACTACCAAGTCTTTCGTTTTATTTTATAATAACATTACTATTTTATTTCCTGAAATGTTTCAGTATTATATTCTATTACGTTAAATTTAAAAATACTTGTTATGTGTGGAGAAAGATTTTAGAACAATAAACACTCAAATTACTGAACTTGAAAATAAAAATAGCAGTATTTGACTTGGAGTGAATAATAATAATATTTATTTTTATAACTTATTCATTTTTGGTATTATTTATAACTCGTGGAGTTGAGTTGAATATCAATATATATATATTTATATAATATTATAACTTTATAATACAAGGTAATATTAACTATGATAAGAAACGTAAAAGATAACTTGCAAGTAAATTAAATGTAGTAGACGAAAAAAAAAATTAATTTGTAGGAATACATACAACTGATTATTATACGTCACTTGAATTGTGCAAGGTGATAAAGAATTTTACGAGTATAAGATTTGATGAAAACCGTTTTCCCGGAAAGCTTTGTTTTGAATTAATAATAGGCAACGTTTGATCATTAAAATACGACTGCTATAATAATGGATCTTGTTGGTATATTATTAAAGACCATTCTCAGAGACATAATAAAAATGGATCACAAGGAAACATGTTCTATGTCTAGAAAGTTTTCATAAAAATTGAACATTACATTTATTATAACTAATACAACTAATAAAGTACACATAACATTAAATATTATTATTCAGTTGAATATTTAATTAATCTTTAACCAACAAATTTTAATAAAGTTACTTGATTGTAACTACAAAGCAAATTGATCGTTTCTAAACTTTCTAGACAGTTTGTAAAACAACAGTAATTAATACATATTGGTACCGAAGTAACACATTTACGAATATCCCATTTTATGAGGAAAACACATAATAATAATATGTCCAATGTGTATAACATATACATTTTTAATTGTCATCACTCAAACTCTCCTCAGCTGTTATTATATTAGCATGTATACGTTTCATCTCAGTAATAATTAAAATGTAATATTGCATATACCTACTATACATTAGCGGTGTCTGGACATTATTGTCTTTATTAAATGTACCTATACTTTTATGTAAATATGTAATAATATGATTTATATATATATATATATGAATTGTATTCACTATTCACCGTTTATTTACGACCACGTCGTTTATTAAGTCGTCTTTTCTTTTTTTTATTTTCTGATATGTTATCAAAATAGGTTACGTACTTTAATGTTTCTCGATAAATTATAGTCTCTTTGATAATTGTCAACATAAATCTGAATTTATCAGTGTATGGAAGTGATTTAGTGTGACTATACATCCTCGGAATACACTTGAAACTAAAGAATGCGATTTAGCGAAGAGGCGTTTGAATATGATATTGTATATTATAATTATAACATAATTCTCCTGTAAATATGTATTCAAATGGACTGTAAATGTATATACATTTGAGTAGAAAATGTGTTTTTTTTTATCTGACGGCTGTGCACAGTACCAATAATCAGAAAAAAAATAACCTCCACTCTCCAAGTACCCTTCACACGCACTGATTATAGCGTAAGTAACAATAATATTGATAATAATAGTAATAATAATAATAATAATAATAATAGAAATAAAAATAATTACTCTCCGGATCCTCTGCGCCTAGGCTGCTGCGAGACGCTACTTGGCGTTATGATGGAGTCGCGTCGGTTGTTGAGCAGTTTGGCAATGTCGGCCCGGAAATCGGTCTTGGAGTCCCGGCGGCCGCCACCTTTACTGGACAACGACTTGACGCCTGAGTCGACGGACGACTCGCGTCGCTTCCGGGATGACGTGATCGTGTTAGACCGACCGAACGGAAGCGTCTTGGCGATATCGGCCAGCGTCTCGCGCCTGGTGATGCCCTTTGGACGACCACCCGACTTACCTCCGCCACCGCCGCCTCCGCCTCCGCCTCCACCGCCGCCGCCGCCCGCCCCACCTCCACCGCCACCTCCAACGCCACCTCCACCCATGCTGGTGCCGCTCCACTCGCGCAATATGTCGGTGAGCTGGGCAAGCGAGCTGCGCCTCCGCCGGCGGCTGACCGGCGGCGACGTCTCCGCGGTCTCCGTTGGCGGCGACTCGGTGGTGATCTGCGCGGCCGAGTCCCGGCGACCGCCCAACCGCTGTTTGATGGTCGTCTCCTCCATCTGCTCGCGCAGTATGTCGTCCCAACCGTTGCCGCCCTGCCACACCAGTCCCACCTGGTGGCTGAGGATCGGCAGGTTGCACACGAAACATATGGCCGTCATCGTCCTGCAGGATGCCGCACGCACGCCGAAAACAAACGCACAATGTACAATATTATACGCGTGTGCGAGCGAACGACAAATATTATTATTTACATAATGTATATGATAATATCGTTTTATTTTTTGGCGTACGCCGTGGATAAGGCGGCCGACGAATGTCGTTTGTTTATTCCGCTACACGTACGTATATAACTAGGTATCATAGGTGCAGTTATACGATTTTACGCGTCACTTACGGAACAGCGTAATCTCGAACGATTTAAAAAAAAAAAAAAAAGGTTAATCTACATAATTTTCGTTTTCTGTGTATCGAGTAAATTTATTCCAGTTGTTGTATAATATATTTTTCAATATACTGTACTATGATAGTATAATAAACATGAAATGGACATTTTATCGCATCGATTTAAACCGTATACATCAAAAACTTTTGAACGCGGTTAGGTACCTACTATGAATTGCCGCGGAAAACACAATTTTATGGTCGACAACTTTAGGACTTTGAAAGAAGTATAACATTCATTCAATAGTCATTATAATGATTAAAGTTAACATTTCCAGCGTTCTCCTCATTCATATCAACGGTTTTCTACCTGTTAGTTTTGCCGTGTCATATTTTTTGAAGTGGTAAAAATTGTTTTTCTGCAGCGTGTACGTTTCGTGATCGGTTTCATTTTTCTGTACGTGATCCGACGGCGACAAGTGTTCTATAGAATTTATACTGAGCGATGAAACCACGGATTCAGCTTGCGTATAAATGATGAACAAAAGCGCGCGGAATAAACAAACGTACTCGAGTTATGTATACACATAATATATTGTGTATTATAATATTACGGTTAAAAAGGTTGTGTAGTTTATGAGAAAATATCGTAACTTTATATTTAATCATTTCAATTAAGATATAAATGTATTTCATCAACTCTGTCGTAAAATTATTCCATGGAAGATAGAACAAATTAAAAAAATAAAGGTTAGGTTGAAAAATAATTTGTAATTTGAATTGTTATATAAAATCTGTCTACTCTGAAATTGTATACGATATACCTATTAAACATAATTTTTCACATAAAAACTGATAATATGAATAATACAATATTGTCAAATTGCATTTTTGTATTCTTATTATCATCAATATTGTACATGACGTTATTTTCTCACAGAACATTATGCTTTAACCGTAATATATATATATTATATACTAACATTTAACAACTGAAAATAATTAACTAGTTATCTAAAACGATATTGACTATATCGAAAAAAGCAACTGACACAACAAGCCAAATCGTAATTACTAATAATAAATAGCAAAATCAACCATGCAAAAATTCAAATCACTCAACAAAAAATAATGGTTAAAATCTTTTCAATTAAATAATGTTCTATAGATTTTAGTTTTGGAAATGTGTGCTTTTTAGAAAAATAAATAATAGGTGTGAATGTGCTAGTATCTCCTTTATACGGAGTACAATATTGTGAACAAAAAATACCCCAATTTCTATGCGACATAAATGGACTGACCATTGTTTGTCATATAATGTATACTTATCGAAAACAACGTTGACGATTAGATATATATATAAAATGCATGTTATAAGTAATAGTGGCTGAAAAAAAATGCGATCGACAATCGTATAGTGAGTATGTCGTATAATATATAAATATGATAACATTAATTATTTAACGGAATAAAAATTACGATTCATTGTAAAAAAATAAACAAATATTAAAGATATTGAGTTAAACAAAAAAAATACGTTTACAAGGTGATCTCAAATTAAATGGCTACATAAATTATTAATCTTAGTCAATTTTTGTATTTTAGGAAACGATATTTATATACAGTTAATTAAATGTATTTTACTATTTATTATTTTCAACACTACATTCTTATAGATATTTTAAACTTTATACAAATTGTGTTTTAAAAAAATAACTATTGTATAAAGAACTAAATTGGTGTAGCCATTTGAATATGGATTACTTTGTAAATAAATATAAAATGTATAATGTATATTATATAGTATTATATATAGTTTATACATTTTATCGATTTGTTGAAAAATTCAATAGACCACTCTAATGAATAATTTATTTATAATATCTTACGAACATGACCCGTGCATAATAATAATATTTTATATTAATGTGTATAATACTATAAATATTATAATATAGACACGTGTATATTTACGTGAAATAAATCAATATTATTAGTATGTGCGATGCAATGAAGTGATAAACTGATAATAATATAAATTATCATTATTAACTTTGTATAGTTACACGTATTAGTTAAAACGCATAATAGGTATTAAACTTAGGTACATGCAAACAGGGACGGAAAACTAATCACGCGCGCCAAAGTGCCACCGGAATAACTCTCGGAAATCCATGAAGTCAAGCGCGGCACATCAATAATCATTATCTAATACCAATTATCTGATTCGGTAAAAATTAGTGTAATTGACGGATATCATTTCATTTTTTTTATATTTATTTATATATGAGCGAAAGTTTTCGGTTGTTACGCGTGTTAAAATTACGTTAACGTCTACGTGGTATATACCGTGGCGTTTAACGGCACTAAGTGGCATATTACATACTTTTATTTCTAAAAAAAAATAATTTATAACTGAATTATAACATTATTATCAAAACTATATCATCTTTAATATTGCATGATTCTTATAACTTTGTATTGGTTTATAAAAAATAACTACTAAGGGCACTTAGGCGTGTATAGGATTTTTAGAATCACTTTAGCAGAGGCAATTATTCTTCCTCAAATTACTATAGAAGAATTAAGTATATTTTAATGAACTGTAATCCTACCGTATAAATGATAATTGAAGTTTTAGTTTTGAAATGTATGTAGTATATAGATATATTTATTATATTTGTATGTGTTACATTATATCTGCAATCAATAATTATTATAAAAATATTTGTAAATAAATCAAAATTTCGAAGTATGTATAATTATTATTCATATATTGTTCAAGATACACATTAATATAACGTTTATACTAATGAGAGTAAAACGTAAAATGTAAAAAAATGTGATTTAGTACGGTTTAATAGAAAAAAAGCACCCATGATGTATTTGATAAATAACAGTTATCAGTGTTGACATGGTCTTTGAAGCAAAACAGTTATTATATATCTTGCGTCTGGGATCTAGTGCAGTTGTGTTCAACGTAATAACTCGGTCGACGAGAGAACATAATAATATATCACACTGAATTTGTAATGATATTATATTGTTCAAATTGTACTCTCGGACACCCTCACCTTTTCTGAGAGTTGGTTTAGCTATAAAAAGGATGAGTTTATAAATCTTTACGATCCTAAATAATATATATATACATTATACATAGACGAATGCGATAATTAACATTTTTATTGCCTGTGAACATTAAAGTTTTATAAAAGTATTTTGAAAGTTCTCTCTGTAATTTTCTGCCAAAAATTTGAGCAAACCTATGATTTTATTTAAAAACGTGCTTAAAATTAGAAGAAAAGAATCTGTGTTATGATCTAGGACTGCTTTTTTATTAAATTTAAAACGTATACAGTGAATTTTAAAAACAAAACAAAATTTTAAAGTGTATCGGTTGTAAAATGTATACAGATCATGATATAATGTACATGTATACAATTTATTATTATGGAATTAATATTATTGTAAGACTTTTAGTTTTTTAAAAAAAAAATGAGCCATGAGGGGTTAAAAATTAAAATTCAATACACATTATTGTCAAAATACTGATTTTTCATGAGAAGCGATTTTTATATTTCTTATTCTATAATCAATGTAAGTTTACTTAAACCCAATAAATGTAATGTACAATGAGTTATAGTAATTTAAAAAAAAAATAATATTACATTTTTAGCATTTTTTGGAATAATTTACAATTATCTAAATACCATATGGAAAAGGTTTATTTTAGATTAATCAGTCATTTTTAAAAGCGAATTTCACCAAGAAACAGTATGTTTTGATCTATTCTGACAACTTCAATTAATTTCTCATTTTTTTCCATACGAATCAATGTATCATTCTATTTTGTAAATTTTGGGAAAAATAGGTACGTATATATATATATAATGTATTAATTTGATATTTTCTTCCATATTATAATTTATTAGTTTATGTAGCTTATGTAAAATTTAAAATTGTTCATGCCATATATAAAATAATATTGATATACACTGAAATGATATATTGTTTCTGTTCTTAAAAGTTGATATACTTCCTAAAAGTAAATAAAAAAGTTCAAACCATGTATCGAAACGTCAATTTGAAAGTGGAATATGTTTTTCGTCTCTAGCGTATAAGTAGTAATATATTTGTGTTCATATAAATCATGACCCCGCGATCAAATGGTGTATGTTTTGTGACAAAGATCTGAGCAACACATCAAATGGATATTCAACACTAGTTTTGCTACATTATGCTATTTAGTATGTAAGTATTTTGTATGGTTTGTAATGCATGAATAATCTTTTTCAACAAACATGCGCTTTCCTATTTCTCCCTTCAAATTTGAAATTTTGAATTATTAAATACACTTAAGTTCCGAATTTTAAAATATTTAATTTTTTTTTTTATATACATATATATTATATATACCGCTTAAAGATTATCCCGTGGTGATAAAAACTTTTTTTTTTCCAATGGGTATTAGTATCATTGTTCTAATACCCTTAGTTCACATTTTTAATTAACTCAACATTTATTCGATTGAATTCCGGTTTAAATATATTAAGATTTTGAAAAAATATTCTTAACGATTTACATGAAAAACGACGGCTTACATTTGGAACAAAAAAGTTTGTATTGTTACAACAAGACATAACTTAAATGGTATAAAATATCTAAGTAGGTGTTTAAATTTTAAAATAATTAATTAATGAAATTAAAAGAGATGAGCATGCTTAATGAATCACCTTGTATTTAAAAAAAATCTTTTTTTATTATTAATTTTATTTAATGATGCGTTATTATTATACATTTTCTCGTGCATTTTAAACAATTTTTTTTCTAGAATGCTTACGCTAAGTTAAATAATAATTAAACATTTTAAATCCCTCAATAAACTTAAAACTCTTGGTAATCTGATAAGCGCGATAAATAAATAAATTCCAAGAATTAACTAGTCATTGAAAATTATTATAGTTTTGTTTTTTTTTTTTATTTTTTTTAAGTAGGTATGTTTAGAAACAAACGTTTATTTATTTGTATGGCTTATAGGCAAATGGTAGATATATTTATTTATTACATTTCAATCATACATGTTCATTTTATACTAATAACGATAGTACGTTTTTATTACTATAACTATTATAGTCACAACCATCGAGCCGTGCTTTAATGATAATATTAAACGAGAGGATAAAAAAAAATTAATCGGATACTAAAAAATATGCATAACATACAACTCAAACGAAATAACAAGAATTCGCATCGTTTCATTTTTAATTCGAATTTTCCTTTTTTTAATAATTAAAACCATTGATAAATAATATGTTTTGAATATGCAGTTTGAATTCGCTCCGACCCTAGCTATTTTCAATTTTTTTTTCTATTCGAAATTTTCTCATTATTTCTCGGCTCGATATAGTTAACAGTAAAACGACTACGTTAGTAGAATACATTATTATTTTCATTTAGAGCTTCGTATTATTATAATGAAAGTATTAGCGTGGAAAAAAACAAATTAAACGCTGACGGAGAGAGGTTGTTGATATATTATAATGTGGCACGCGCAAACAACGTTGTACAGTTGAACCAATATACTTTATATTATAATATTATTAAAATTAATCATTACAAGATGTAATATTATCATATCATGATCAGTTTCCGCCCTTGCTCTTTATGGGAATATAAATTAATATAAATAGTATAGTTCAAAACAGTATCGTTCACCGTCTGGAAACGTCAACGTCTAGATGAAAATATAAATAAAATATACATTCAAAAAATAAAAAATAAATAAATAAAAATAATGGAAATGTGAATGATGATCGGGACCTGTAATGACGAAGCCTCGGATACGCCATAATTCATTTTCTATTGGCGATTTGTGACTGTGGCAGCGTCCTACTCTACAGATTTATCTCACCATCACAACTGTAACACACACACATCGTGCATTTTGCTAATTTTCAGTTTTTTTTTTTTTTTTGATGCTATGGGTATGATTAAAAAAACATGACAAAAATAGGTAGGTAGTACAAAAAATAAACGTATACAAATGAAATAAATATCAGCTTTCAATATTAATATGTGATAAGTAAAGTATTGTGATAACTATCCAATTATACCAATAATGCTACGTTCACAAAATATATAACTGGTAAGTATTCCTATAGGTAAGTACACTGCTGTTTTAATATATTTATTGGGGTCTTGAATATACGAGTATAATTCTAAATAGTGCACTATGATAAAAGTGTATACTGTTATAATAGTTGTCTTATACAAAATAAAAATATCCCTATTATCTACAATACTAGGCTTATGAAATATAATATCTAATTACGATGTATTATAACAGTATTTGTGTTTTGTTTTATTAAAAAAAAAGTGCTGTTCATCCAACAATAATAATTGTAATGTACAACTTGTAAAGTATGTTTACCTATCTACGTAATGCTTTTTATAACTGTAATACGGGCTTATGGCACTTTATACATATCAAACAATTAAATTGTTAAATTTAGCACAATGATAATTATTAATCATATAATACGTATATTGTAGTATATTTAGATTTAAATTTTAAATTTTCCCGTTGGATTTACTGAACCGATTAAAATATTTTTTATCGATATTTCAAACGTTCGCAAATAATAAACATTTAATAGTTTGATAATTGATTATTATATTTCAAAATATTAAACTAAAACGAAAATAAACCATACGAAATTATTGCTATAATTATTTCGTATAGAAATATACTATTTCAAAATTTAGCTTTACATTTTATTGTAGTGACCAATTACCACGTATAAATATTATTCAATTTTAATGTAAACTTCTACGCAATATAGTATTGCTAAGCATTATGTATTTTTTTTTTTACCATGAATTTAATTATGTATGTAGTTTCAATGTCAATAAAAAAATCTCATGTGATTTGAACTGTGTAATATAATGTAAACCTATGGGTCTGTGGTAAATAGTAATGGAAAATACACATTATCTGACCCTTGAAAAATAAATGTAATTAATTGACAATATAGCGAAAAAATTGATCAATTTTTTCGTTTGAAAACACAAAAACAAACATACATAGACCAACGATTGCATTACATTCATTAAATATTTATGTTTTAAGTAAAAGCAAACACGATAAATTTATTACATAGTGACTTATATAAATTTAATATACCATATTATACCTCTTATTTGTTTCAGTTCATATACAATTTATTCACTATTAATAACAGTTCAATAGTGATGAATATAGACGACTGTTACATGTGATTATATTATTATATTCTATAATAATGTTTATTTATCTTTATAATACCAGGGCCTGGACACTAATAAAAACGAATACGGTAAAGACACCTTCTTATAATAAAACCAGATTTCATAATTTTTGTGGAATTGAAAAACGATCTGCAATCGACACAATTATTATAGAATATTATAATCAACGCGATAATATTTGATCATGTACCACTCAAACCGTACTAAGAAACCAGACAGTCTGGCACATCGACGAAATGCAATAATAATAATAATATTATAGTGCTCGAGCGTTGTGATATTATTAAATTTTGAGAAAACGTCTCTTTTGTAAACATCCGCCAATTGCCGGAATCCGTTCAAAATTACTTTTTTCCTTCAAAACTCAAACAGCCCGTGACATCTGCGATTGAAGTTTGGCAACTACGCTTCGTCAGCCGTCCGACAGATGACGCTCGGCGTTGCGATAATTATTAAAATATTATCGCGGTGCTTCCGATGCGCGTACCGGATTTCCGGCAGAGTCTGCTCGTCCCGGGTCATCTTCAGCTTCTATTTTCGAAATTACCGATGCGGAGGGAGACGGAAAATTCTGTCGTCCGCTACCGCACACACACATACACCACCGGCGACCGAGCACGTTTTTCCGACTATTATTATATCGTTCGCGCTAATGACTCGGCGGGCACCGCACACTGACGGGCGGGAGAGTGCGAAATAACGACAACAATGAACGCGGCGTATTGTTTTCTCCCCCCCCCCCCACTCCTATTCGCCTGACCTTCACCCAGTAGTCCACACGAGGGTCGGGTAATGGCAAACCTTCGTTATTTTTGATATCACTGCGTCTTTCTGCACCCCGCAATTATATAACTATCATTATTATCATTATTATTATTATTATTATTATTACTGTTACTGCTGCTACTACTGTTATTACCACGCACCCGTGTGTGTGGTCGGTCGACAGGGGACACCACCGCGTTTTTATCTCCGATAGTCCCGAGCATCGTATTATAACGACCTGCTACGGAATACGCCCATGTCCGGACTGGAAACAGTGTACTATACAATATAATAATTGGACCATGCTCGACGAACGTATAGATATATAAATAAAATACCGGGTAACAATGATAGAGGCAGGCACCTAATACATCACGTCGTGTACATAATACGTGTACCTATAGTAGTACGACATGACGTATGATAATGATACACGCGTATAATAATAATAATAATAATGATGATAATAACATTACGTGTGTTTTGGGGCGTTGTAATATCATATGATACCATTATTACGGAACCGTCGCTGTAGGTAAGTATGAAACGTACATCCTCCAATACCGCAGATGCCCGTAATTGTGTATTATGTACGTAGACCCGCGGTATGCGTCGGCGTAACGAGAGCGAAACGTATACCACACTGCGTTCATCATCATCGGCACGTCATCGCTTGTCACCTAATTATAGAATTATTTCATGGTGCGTCAGCACTCTACGGGACTGCCCTACTCGAAGCTGAGTGTGCATACATGACGCGGGTCACAAGCTATGACGCAGATCGAAACCCTTTTTGGTTTTAATTTCGTCGTTTTTACAAGCCGATCGGCCCACGGTTATTAAAAATGTTAGTATTATAATTTACATAACTATTATGGTTTTTAAGCATTATACTAGGTGCCGCAGTTTTTAGAAACCACAGACAGCGATGACGCTTGTCCACGTATATATCCATGTACAAGCAGACCTATAAGTGAATTTAAAGTCGGTAGTTGGTGAGATCAGTTAAGTTATTGCTATACTTGACATAATGTTTTTTTCGTCATAACTATTGATAATACATAAAATAATATTTTATATATTAATTTGAAACAGTTATTTGTATTTTTATTAGTACTATTATGACGAATGTAGAGGTTAAATTACTTTACTAGTACTATTATAGTAATTCACAATGAATTACTAAATATTTGTTACTTTTAAATTATAATAAGTAAACCACGTTTAACAGAATCAAAATCATTACATTAATATTACATTTTTCACTACCTTTAAAATGAGTTTTCTTTTTTAAATGAGAGTTAAATATACAAGTACGATAACTTTCGATTTTTTAATGGTAGATAACGAATTGGTTTCTCGCAAAAATAATCACTAATGACGTCGCCGGTTAGGTTAGGTAATGTGGTAGTATGGTACTACCTATGTGATCGCCAGATATTTATGACAATATTTCAAACGGTTAAATATCGTTAGTATAGTATGAAAGTTATGTCGAAATGGGCGAATGTCCTGATTATAAGAAGATAAAGCAGATTACCCCGAGTAGAATATAAAATATATCTGATGGTCTTTGTTAATAAACGATACTCACTAGCTAATACATATCTGTTATTGATCAAATAAATTTAGGAATTATACGCGTTCCTTTTCCTTCTTTTGGTATAATTTTTTTTTTTCATTATTTGTATTATACAACGTCCAAATGAAACGCATTTTAAATTCCACCAACATTAGATGATTGATTAAAAAAATATTTCCGATTGAGATGTTAAAAAATGTATGACTTATGTATATTTAATTATATTTTTTTTCTGCTTTAATTATACATGAACTAAAATACGACTGTATAAGACTGTAAGAATATTAATAAAAAATATTTAAAACACGTTGGTAAAAATGTGAATTTTTGTATACACAAATGCACAATGTCATAATTTTATAATCGATAGTGAAACAGTTAGTTATTATAACATGTATGCTATTAAGAGATAAACATGTATATTGTTAACTTAAAAATTATTATTATCGTTGTCGTTGTTTTATTCTTTAACGAATTAAATAAGTTTTACTATAAACATTTATTCCTTATATTACGAGTATGCATTTTAACATAATCACTTTTTTAAATTTATTCTTACGTTGGGTTTAGAATAAAAACTTTTTTCCTCTCCTAAATTCTAATTTTACTTTAAAATAAACTAAACAATTTTTATCATAACCAAAAAATTTACATTTAAATCTCAACGTATATTTTTACGGTCATGTTATTCTATAGATTTAGCAATTTTCATTTTTAATATAAATATATTTTATAGGAGGTACTTTGTAGAACATAAAATAGACGTATAATAGGTATTTTTTTTTTTGTTTTTGTTTGATGTAAGTACTGAAAATAACTATAGAAAATTGTATTTAGGTACTTTGCATTTTATAAAAATAATAATATTTCGATTATAACAAAATTATAAAAAAAATAATAACAATATTATTATAATATTATGATATAAGCTATACACAAGTACCCCTGAATTGCCTAAGCAATGCGCCGTATTATATTAACATTTTATATACATGCATTGAATTTTAATAATTATTTAAAAACAATGATATTATTCACGTTTACAAACAACCCTATATCAGATTGGTTTTATTAAAAAATCTATAAATATGTTTAAAATGGAAGTCTCCATTTCTTATTTTAATAATAATTACTGTTGTTGCAATGTGTGATAATGATATTATTATATTATATTGAGTTGTACAAAAATACGTGCATCAAATCCATAGATAAGCTTATCAATCACACTTGGTATGTTATTTTAAAAATTAAAAGTTTAATAATTATGTCATGAAGATAAATAATCAATAACCATTGTAAATACAAATTTCAATTTTAATTCTCCTCGCGTTATCCATATTACCTTTGTAAATATATATTTTATATGGAAGTGTTTTATTCCCATACCTAATAAATTTCAATGAAATATTAAGTTAAACGCTATAAAAAAATATGGAATTTCTAATAAAAGATACTATTGACTATTATCTTTGATTTATTGTCTTTAAATATGTACCTATATTTCGCAAATCCGTAACAATGTTAAGAATAAATAAAATTATATTGATACGCTTCCTATATATTGCAGAGATAGGGAGAATTATCACATTATAGATATTATTATTTTTTAATTAAACTAAAGGAACACTATTTTCGTAAAATTGAGTATTTATTTATTTGTAATATTGACAAATGCATATTTTTGTGATAAAGAATTCAATGGAATTTTAGGAATTTACTATAAATATAACAGTGTACTATGAAGTACATTTTTTGTTGCTGTTATGCCTCTGACTTTATTATTATTATTATTCTTTTTTTTTATGATGATTAAAATAATAAAATTTTTTGCATAACGATATTTGCTGTTTTTGCTAAATCTAAATACCAACCCATGTTGGTATACCCTCTAAATCCCTTTGGGAAATCGTCGATATATTTGGACAATTCAACACAATAACAACTATATGCGCAATAGATAAATTGTATTATTATACAAACAATTAAATTAGGTATTTAATATAAAAAAGTCGTTGTTTATTTTTAGCAAAAATAATATAATATTATATTTTGCTTTTATAAATTTTAATTTAAGTGTTCAATTATGAGAATGGCGACGATAATGTAATGAAAAAACGGGTTTATTGTATTTTAAGTGTAAATATTACACCCTTTCAACGTCGTCCGGTTGTATTGAAGTAATAAACATTCATCAACAAAGTACGTCCGTCAGTTTTGGCAGATAATTTAGAATGTGTATACAAGATATATATAGCGAAGAGTTTGGGAGGATATTTTTAGGAACCGAATTCGCGTAAGAGGCTTATTTGGTGCCGATAACGACGTAGAGGTGGACGTTGATGGGTACGATAAAAAAAAAAAAACTATGTAATATATGACCTCCCAAATAAAACGTTTAAATATATTGGGATACTGGTCGTGTAGTTTCAGAGGTACAGGTGATACAATCACAATTAGGTCGTATATATACAGCGGTATCCTTCATTGCAGGATACTTTACAGTCAGCTCTATGTCAACGCGGAACCGTCATCATTAACGGTCTCATCTGGCCACACGTTCTATATTGACAATGTTACAAACTTATATTTACATCTATTCTCCCGTTTTGCTATTTTTTGCAACCTCGCAAGGTTAAATATAAACAATCATGACATTTTCTGTCAAAAGCAAACAATAATCTCCAAAATATACATAAAAAAATCGGTTCCAAACTGTAATCTTAAACAAGTTAAAAGAATATATTTTTATTAGGTAATATCACTTTAAAAAATAAACAGTTTACTCGCAATATACCCTTTTAACAACGTTTTTTAACCCTTAATTTTATGTATACAATTCCAGTTACTCCAGTATGTCTTATTCAGCCAGATTTAATTTCGTAAAATATGAAAATAACAAACTTTATACTTAAATAAGCATAATATTGTCTGTATCATATTATATTTGTAATATTTATTGTATAAATTAAATTAATTTAACTCGTAGCTTGAAACATTGTATCCTACTCGTTGGATGGTTATCAATTGATAACCATTATAAAATACAATTATAGAGGTTTAATAATAAGGTTGAAATCATCCAATCGAATAATGGAAATGTTTTTAAATTTAAATGTGCTTGTAATATTTTGGTATCAATTATTATTATTATAATCATTTATAAATATGATTTTTTTATTTAAATTTTCCTCCGCTTGATACCGTGATTTGAATCGACAGAAAATGTAATAAAATTACCAAAGATAAAGCCAAAGGTTAAAGCATGTATAGAATATGATATACACGGGTATAATAATATATACGTCACATAGAAACCTGCATATTGTGTCCTTGTGTGTGTTTTCGGGCGAGAAAACGTTGTCGCGTGCGCAACAATCCCTCGCGGGCACATTAATCATTTTCCTGTACTTTCCGGGTGCCCTCCTCCATTAAAGAGATTAATGCCAAATTTCTTTACCCCTCTATACACACATATATATATACAAACACATACACACACAGGCAGAAGAGGTCTTTCCAAGTTTCACGAACTCGTTATGCACTACACACACACACACACACACACACACACCGCAGGCACATCCCATCGGTTAAGTATAAAGCACCACGCAACATGGTGTTGCGGAAGAGAAGCAAACACTTTGTCCTCCTCGCGTGTGCGGTGCCTAATGGATTTTCTAATTTCGCAATCACACGTGACCGGAGCTGGAGAACGCGGGAGGACACCCGTTTCCAAGACGGCGTAGCGACGACACGTCACACGCCACGCCGTCGTCCCGTGACAAGTAAATGATCGACGACGACGGTATTCACGATCGGATCAAACTCGTAAAGTATACAGTATAACATTATAATAATATTATACATGTAATATTGTATTATTTAAAACCAAAATAAATATATTTAATTTTTGGCACTGTGCGGAACATCTCAATATTGTAATGTACCGAGTAACGATGAAGCATTAGGAAATCGCGGTTATGTAATATCATTTTTTTTCATAACTTCAATGAATATTGTCGTCATGCGGCTATCACTTGCTAACATATTACAATATTTAGTCGGGTAGCTTTTTTCGTAATATTAAACAATAAATATTATATTGAGGCCATCATCAAAAGGTTCTAAATTGGAATTTAAGAATAGCTCATTTTTCCTTTATCAAAATCAGTTGTCGTAAGCGTCTAACAGTCAGCCATCTTCTAAACAAATTGCACACCCATAGATAAGTGAGGAAATAAATATTTTCAACATACTACAGTGCATACTAGTGCATTACCGAATCATTATTAGTTATAACTATTGATACTCAAATTAATCTAAGATTTAATTATTACTATATTGTAAAAATATTATGACTTAAGTATAATGTAATAACATTATGCTTGCAATTTAAAATTAAATTAAAAATATTTATAGTTTTTAATGTATTATATATATATGAAGGAGCCTGTATAAAAAAAATACCTTATAGAAATAGAACTGAACTAATACTAATAAATTATATAGTATTTTTTTTTTAATAATGCATCGAATAAAATATTAAATTTTTTTAAAAACTTTTTATGAGTTGAAGAATATACTTCGCAGCTTATGTTGCATTTTATTATTTTTAAAAATAGAAATTTTGTATACTGAAAATTACATTATTTAAAAATATCGAATATTTAAGCATGGTTTATTGTTTATAATCATTTAAATATTCGATAAAAGTAGTGAAAATACAGGCGAAAATAGTATTTATAGTATTTATGGTTAATGTTTAAACAAAATTATCAGTCATCTATACATTGTAATGTTTTTACATAATGAATATTGGTTGTTATTCGAAATATTTTAGAGAAAAAAATTGTTTCATAATATGAAACTAAATAATGAGTAAATAATATAAAACTATGAGTAAATTTTATGTATACTCATAGATAATTGACAAAAACTTGATTGCTTATAAAAGCATTTACAACGAATTTAAATGTATAATTAAAACTCAACAATATTGTGACATACAGTATTCCATTAAAAAAATCACTCTCTCTCTCTCTCTATATATATATATATATATATATTTATATATATATATATATATACATCATTTTATAAAATAGTATATTAAAATGTAAATTAAACATGCGTTTACGAATAAATACTGCCATGTTATTATTATTTTTTTTTTACAGTATAATACTATACGTACATGTCATTGATGTCAAATTTGTATTCAAACTTGAGTGTTTTACCCGACTCTAATGTTGTTTTAACATACACATTCAACCAACCTCGTAATTAACTCATGTTCATGAAAACGCCCATATAAATCAATTATAGATGCGAAAGGGCGAGTTTGTTATGAGTTCATATACAAGAGCTTTTAGAGTGATAATTAATTTTGCTGTCGTGGCTCTGTTTTTTCATTTTGAGTTTGTGGATTTTATATTAGTGTGAATAGATCGATTTCTTATGACTATAAGCAACCTCAACAAAAGTCTACACGACACAATCATTTACTATTAACTAAAACGTAAAAAACATTTAGTGTTTTATTAGTATTATTCCTACTTTGTAAACGCGTGTACTTAAATTACACAGTAGTTTGTAACTATAAATATTGAAAATGTTCAAAAAGATCATCAAAGCCATACTCTATTACACTTGTTTTTCATAAAAAAAACAATAGAGCTCTTCAAATAACAGAGTAACACGATAGGTTGAAAACTTCTTAACACACTTGAGCATTTTTATTCTCCAGTCAAGTATGAAGTTATGTTAAGGTTGTTTGTTAAATTATTTTACTTTGTAATGTGTACCTGCTATCAGAGTTATTGAAGCACGAGTAAATTTGAAAAAGTTTGAAAAGGATCAATAATATTATTACTAGATTTAATGCTTTTCGTGCAATCTAATCTAAAGTTAGCTGCTTTTATTTTAAATCAAAATAAACTTTTATTTTCAAACTTACCTATATATGAGGACTTCTTAAAAAAAGAAGAAGACATTATTATCTTTTGTTAACCCATCTAATAAATATGATCAGTAACATAATACTTAGCTGAAAATATATTTCTCATAAAAAATATTTTACAAGAAAAGAGTGTATGGATAATATAGTATTTAAATTGCGTGCCTATAGATATAAATTCAATACATTGATTTTAAGTTATGACAACTGATGAAAAGTTTTATCATACAATTATACAAATATGTACTCTGTAAAATTATTATATAAAAATATAATATAGTAATTAGATGTTATGAAAGCAAATTTGGTAAAAAAAAAAACTCTTGAATATTATAAATTAGAAAAAATATTGCCTTTTATATATATTTTTTAATTTTAGTAAGAAAGCAAAAACTCACAATCTGTACACAGTTAATATAATAAGCAATTTGTAAAAAAAGGTCCTCATTCATTAATTAATATTTAATTATTAATATATATATATATTATTAAGTTAAAAATAATTATTTTCCGTACACAAACATTACAAACTGAATATTTAACAAATGTTATTTTTTCTCTCTTAATTATATTAAGAAATTATCAAAAATTATAATAAGACTAGCGGTGAAATTTCTGTCAATTAATGTCATTTTTACATATAACAGTAGTCAGTTGATTATAAGTTCTATAGTACAAAATAAATAAATAAATAAATAAAATTACAAAATAAACATTTTTCAGATTTTTTACATTTAAATAATGTTAAAAAATAATAATAATCGGAGGATATTTACTGCCGGAAATACTTACCCCGGCAGGCAACAGCTTGTTGTGTAATATCATTATTGTTTTACAACTATAATGTACGTACATATTATTGTGTTATATTCGTAATTCGTTGAAAAATACTCGCATACCTTGTGTGACAGGCAAAAAAAAAACATTTTGTAAGCCAAAAGAAACGAGAAGTGAATATAATAATAATAATAATAATAATATACTACCCACAACAGTTTGTGTTCTGAGAGGACGAGGGTTCATGAGCAGTGGTGTCATTTCAATTTTTGTTTGATTAGGGTACTACTAACTGATTTGCCAACTCAAAATTTTTTCCACGCAGTTCACATAGAATAGTGCCATATAGTTGATGAAAAGGTAAATTTTCAGGTATATGAACGTCACACACGGGCTTTCGAAGTATTAAATACAAACAATTTTGTCAAATATTTATTAGAATTAGGAAGTCAAACATAGAATAATTGAGTAATGTGTAAATAAATAATAAGTACCTTTTAATACTGCAGATTTACAAATAGTTAGAAGTATTTACAGTTACATAATGTAAATATTAAACATCTTGATTAATAATATAATATACTTCTTTAAAAAATACAACAAAAAAATTAATAATAAATCTTTATTTATAAAATATCAATATTCAATATTATGATTTATAACAATGGCCTTTAGTAGTTAAAAATAAGACTTCTTTTAATTTTTTAATGTGCCGACTTAAGGTTGATGTAAATGTTCGAGTAGGGCAAATGCCCTATTTGCCCCCCCCCAAATGACGCCGCTGTTCATGACTCACTTATCTTATATTATAAAACGTGCAAGTGATATTACAACGCAATGGAAGAGAAGATTCGTCATAATAATATAATATATAATATGACACGAACATCATTTATATACGTATGCGTCATACTCCGTAGAACTGACGCGATGTCTGCATTTAAATAGAAATAACTCTTATAATATTTGATATCGTGTTAACGTATTAAGGTGCAATGATAACAATTATCAATATATGATAAATATGGAGTGAAATCGCTAAAAAATTATAACGTTAATAATATCATATAGGTACTTATAAAAATATAAAACGAATGTTATTGATTATCTAAGTTTACGGCGTAAAAGATGCATTTATCCAAATACGAATTGCATCGTATTTTTTTTATTTTTTTTTTTTTTATTCCAGTGATAAATGCAGTATACCGAAAACTTTATTCGACGATATTATTATTTTGATATACATATATTATAGTAACCCGTCGTTACCTAATCTAGAACATTGTGAGTAGAAACTTGTTGGACGTCGAGAATATTATAATTTTGATTTTTAGAGAAAACCGACACTGCCACAGTACAATTACAGTGTTGCGATAGTAATTGGTGGTGGTAGTTGTATCGAGTTTGCCACGTTAAACTCTCTCTTGTAAACTATAAAGTCTACACCTCCCCTGTAAACTATTAAGTCATTGTGTACGCGTACTTCCACTTTTAATGCTGCGACCTAATGTGTTACCTTGTCGACCATAGTTACGTCAACAGCCAAACAGTCGAATAATTGGCGGACGGCAGTCATTATAATATTTGTGTAGAATACATACAATACATATTAAAACATATGCAAACCGTGTCGAATTAACAAATAATAATACACATGTTGCATATCGATTCACTTAAAACAGAATGTAGTGGTTTTTATAGAAAACAATTATTTGCTCATCGTTATTCATCGTTATTCATTGTTTTTATTGACAAATCTAGTTAAAAAAAAAAAATGCAAATTTTTAATGTCTTCCGATCATTACATTAGAGATTTTGAATTGAAATACACTCACGAAAGCTTTTAGAGTCACAGATAAATTTATTTCAAAGGTTGATCCTTGTTTTTTCGTTTTCTTTTTTTGTAATGTAAATCACAAAAAACTTATTGCGATTAAAAACTTATTATAAAAAAATATTATAACTTATCAATTCTGTCACGTTGATTCTTATTTTTTTTTACATTTAGTGGTAGTCGGACATCACCATTCATATTACGTAGGTAGGTCCTAGTGGAGTACAAATCAATGAAACCTTATTAAATAAATTGTGTATTGACTGGTAAATATGTGCGTCAGATCTCAAATCTCCGCTCGTGGTTTTATTATTATTATTGCAAACCAAACTCAAGTCCCATATAAAATATCGTCGTTACCGTGAACTCTTATTGCCATATTATTGTGTTCAGCTGCAATTCCCGATTTAATAATCATTCTACATTTCGATTATCCGAATTTTTTTCCTTCCGATCGTAACTCGAACGCCAACGCGGCGATAGCGTTATAACAATATAGTAATGCGTATATTTTATTGTTATTGCGTGGGTGTTTAATTTAGACAGTTGTTATACTTGCACTCCATATATTGTTATAATATATTAAACGGCGTTAAACGCCGCCACTGCACTGTATCAGAATAATTGTTAAACTTTTGTGTGTCATGGTCGTCTTATACACAATATATTATATGTGTTATTATAATATATAATATTATAGTATTGTAACGCAGAGTAGTACGTATATTATATGGTCACGTCCGTGTTTAAAAGTTAACGCACATATTTGATTTATTGCCCAGTCGAGATTTCAACTTAATCCACAATATGTGCAAGCACAGTTTTACTGTGAATTTCATATTTAACTATTTTATATCTGAAATCGTATACACAATTTATTATTTACCACCGTGTGGTTTTTGTTATCGCATATTGCGTTTCGTGCCCGATCGATCGGCCATTGACGTATACAAATTATGGAAACAATAAAGGCATACAAGGGTGTATACCTAGTTAGTGGTAGAGTACAAAAAACCACAGTTGTACAAATGTAGAAGTGAATTCAATAAATTCATATAAACATAAGTTCCAAAATAATATCATGTGACAGTAACTTTTCTAATAAGTCAATAATAAATTATTGGGTAATTATTTATCTGAATTTGGTGTACATAGCGGACTTTCTAATATGCGCTATATCATTCCTGAGCGTGTAGGCTAACAGTCATCATTCTTTGAATAATAATTGCTGTGGTGCCCTTAATCATTAACTTGAAAAAAAAACCCTTTTTTCGTATGAACTTATTGATGACTTTATTAGTAAATCATTTATATTACCCATTTTTTTCTTAGTTGTATTACTTAATTTCATTTAATAAAAAAATGAACCAATATAAAATACGGGACCTGATGCCTTTTGGTTTTAGTGTACCACGCATTGTGGGGAAATCAAAATTGGATACATCACTCCACCTAACAGCATTTCTTATACTTTTGCTATACAGTGGAGCGTCGATTATACGCACTAATTGGGACCGAAGGTGATGCGAATAATCGATTTGTGCGGATAATCAAACAACCATTGAACATTTTAATATAAAGTTAAAAATTAATTTACTAGATATAATACTAAATATATTATTCATACATAATATAAAAATATAATGTATTTATTTGAAATAATAATCAATTTTTCGCCGCAAAGCTATTTCATAATATAACATTACATATATACATATATTTATATACAATATAACATTATAGACTATAGTACACGATAAAACATAACGAATAATAAAACTAAATTAAATTAAACTAAAAATAAATTTGTACTCAAAAATTTTGTAGTGCGGATAATCGACGCTCTACTGTACTATAATAGGGATCAAATTATTTTCCAAAGATGAAAATCGAAAGAGAACACTAAGCTTAACTTCTCAAATCTTTGAAACATTAATGCATATACCATATTTTAATATTTACCAACTCTGTGGTCTACAACTTTGGTCAATATTTTGCGAACCTAATCAAGTTATCTCAAACTTTTGTCAAATTAGTGACGGGGCGTGAATTTTTGGTAGGAAGATGTTGGAAAACAAATAAATCAAGCATCATATTGTTGATAATCATATTTCGAAAATATCCTACCGGAAATATACAATCATTAAACTAAAAACTAAAAATTACATAATAAGTTTACAGCGGTTGGTGACACAACGCTAATAATTGAGATAATAATAGGTGGTCAAATTAAAAACTTGAATCATAGCAAAACAATAACCTCCACCCATTTGCCAATGCCTTTTGCGCATCATGCTTGGCAGATTGAGATTATTTCAATATCGTCGTATGTTAATTTTTTTATAGGTACAGTATATTATGAATGGTGACTTGTAAGTCATGCTATACCAAGCTCCGCCAGCTCACAAACACGGTCCAGCACTAGTCTATTCTTAAAATATACTAAGGTAGGAAAAAAGAAAGAATTTGACAAATATATATATATATATATATATGTATATGTATGTATATATATATACATTGTTAGATTTAAACTTGTAAATAAAACAAATTATTAAAGTATAATAAACCAAATTATTTGTCCATATTCGAAGCGGGTAGACATTGTCTCATTGTATCCCGTGAAGCTTCGCCACTGCATAAGATTAATTACCTAGCTGAATACGAGTACTCAACTGTAAAATTAATTATCATTTGCTTCAATGGTGAAAGTTCTATTTAGATAAATGACCATCAATAAACAATATTAAAGTTTACCAAAATCATTGTCATTAAATTTGAGTTTACGGAAAATATTTTATCAACGAGTAACTGTTATATGTTGTGTCTGTAAGATAAGTGGGTACTGAGAGGTAGGTACTGAAAAATGTATGAGATACGTACAGAACTAAGTTTCAGCTAAAAGTTGTTTAAAAGTATAAATAAAACATAAAACTGTGTAGTATATTTAGGGGACAGGGAAAAAAGGTAAGGAAAAAGTATAACTAAAATGAGATTATTGTAATAATATAAATTTACGTTTTTTTAGAAAACTTTAAAGTCTTTTCTTCTTTTAGATGAATTACAAATTGATTACCTTATAAAAATGTTTTATAATACAATTCAATTATTTACACATACTATTATATTATTTTTATTTTCATTAAAAAAACAACTTTTCAGTCGTGAATAATTTCAAGAAATACATTGAAAGTAAAAATATTGGTATTTGATAAATTGTTTAATGTATCTAATTTTAATAACATCTGAACAAGATAAATTGTCTTAAAAAAATGAAACTAAAAACTCAAAAAGTATTTTTAATTTAAAATATTGATAATAATAATACGATTAGGTACTATAACGTATATTTGTATTTACTTTAAATTCAAGTCATACAGGACAACAGTAATTATTTTACCAGAACAAAACGATTATTTTCTTGGTTTTATTTAAGTTGTAATTAAACTAAACGTATAATTAGTTTATGTTGGAGATTTCATAACTTAGAATAATGATAAAGATAAATTTTATTAAGTAAATATTATATAAAATGATTTAAGCTAAGTTTTTGCTCTCTTATACAGACAACGATAATTTTACGAATTCGTGAGATAGTATTAAGTTTTATTTACAATGCGTTGTTTTAATGTAATCTAGAAGTTATTTAATTTGCATTGTTTATATAGAATCAATATAAAAGTTGGAAATTAACTGAAGTTTCGTCATGGTGTTTCATAATATTTACCCATGACAAAATCGTTTACTGCAAAAGTGTACATAAATCGAGTTAAAATTAATTTCTGGACGTTAAACAAATATATATACCTCGTTTTATGATTTAAACCACAAATTAAAAAATTTTAACGATTCGAGTATGAATTTATTTCTGATATTGTGAAAAAGTATAATGATATCATATTTTAAATGTATTATTTAAAAAGTTATCAGGTACGTACGTAAAAACATGACCACCACCACGACTATGCAGGTAAATATAGATATTAATTGTAATGAATTGTTGCAATTCTATAGTCAATTCATATTTTCTCGGACCACATCGAATAATTTTTGTTCAACATTTTTAATAATTAAAAAACAAATAAAATGATATGTAACTGCCATCGCAGAATATAATGATGAATTTATGTGACGAGGCAATACCGACTCGTGGAAAAATAAAAACCCAATATCAATTGTTAATTTGTGAGCCCACGTAATGAAATAATGTTAAAAACTTCGTTAGTTAACTACCCGACGGGATATTAAAATTAAAAAAAAATCTGTCTAATTGAGTCGCGATAAAATTGGCAAATCATTTTAATCGGGAGACGACATTATATCCGGATGACGTTGCCGCGGTTTAGGGGAGTCGCTGTAAATGGACAGGGGCCGGACGGGCGTTTGCATCCTTGTTAATTCCTCGAAAATCCTGGACGATACTAAACGGGCGTCATCGTTCATCCATCAAGCTCGCGATCCCGGCTGACGGACAGCTTCCACGCCGGACGCGCACCGCGCTCCTCGCAGGCGATCGCCTCGCTCCACGTGTACTTTCATTCCCGACCGACACCCGGCAGCAGTCGTACTTAAAAATAAGGTAGATTAGACGACTTGTCAGCGTGGGTATGGGGAAGGGTAGGCGCCACCGAAAAAGTTACGCCATTTGTCTATGTCAACTCACTATACGTACATCGTATACTGCACAACATCCACACCCACACCACCGACCTCGCGCGTTACGGCCACAGCAATCCTAATACTACTCTTGTCGTTTTCTTTTCAACGACGATCTTTTATCCCTCCCTCGTCATTTTGCCACGTAATGCGGTTCGCAGTCCGACCACCTCCTGCAGTCCTGCCTTCCACCGAGGCGGTTTTCGTTTCGGACTTCGACCACATAATAACAAAACATAATTCAATTCGTCGGTCCCTAATATACGCGACGTCAAATACTGGGTATACGTTGCTGTCGACCGATTTCCTAGTCTGCTGATATTAAACGATTACGTACTGCGTACATTATTAATGGTATTAAACCTCATATATGTACAGATTACCCGGATAACAGATTGAAAACGGAGATGGACAATTTTTCATATCATAATATAATAATATAATGATCATCCCGGGTCACATATCGCTTATTTATTTTGGACGATATATTATTTTTATATGATAAATTGTACCGCGTAAAAATAAATATCATTAGCTCGTCTTCTGTTACACATAGCAACGCGCGCGTAGTGCATATAATTATTTTTGATATGTCGGTAATAAATCGGTCTTAAAACTGTGCGTCATAATATACGTGAAAACTACAACTACTGCGAGATCTACAACATATTCAAAACTCGACTAATTTAATATGTATGAGTAACGCATAAGGCACATTGCGATGAGCCGTGAAACAAAATTTTAAGCAGTAAGATACGATTGCCTATATGATTATTAGGGTACGTCATTTCAAGAGTTTGCGATCAACAGCGACAATAATTAAAACATATAATATTATTATGATTGTATAACTCTAATAACTTAGTTTCGTTAAATATGAACATATTTTTTATGTTCTGACAAATTATAGTACAAAAACAAGAGATGAAATATTATTATTATTGTCTTTTCCGTAGTATTTTTTGTCGTTTCCGTCATTATATTCTAGGAAGAGCAGACTCGAGCGTTGAGAATACCCTATTTTTCAATTTATTTATATACATTTGTATTACAACAGTAACAAAAATACTAGATATAGTTAATAAAAACAATTTTGAATCAGCCATAGTATTATAGAACCATGTATATTTCAAAATAGTAAACAAAATGCATTTAAGACACGTCTGATAGGTATCATTTTATTTTTATGAATCAAATAATATTTTAGCAGAGATAGTTGACGGTAAATTATTTTTAGAAATATTCAAACTATATAATAAATACATACTAAGAAAAAGTATTCCAAATTTTGTATTATATTATTCATTCAATAAATTTCATAAATTAATAATTATTATAAATACCATGGTAACCTAGAAAATTATTTACTTCATATTTTGTACATTGTAGAAAACGTGAATAAATGGTAATAAAATTGCGATTTATACGGTGGAAACTTTAAAATCGCTTTCATTAAAAGTGATAAGATTTGGTATTGCATTATTATTTTCTAATTATACATATAGACGCCTTCTTCTGGTTCTTTTATATAATAATTTATATTATACTAATGAATGTTATTTCAAAAAGAATGTTAAGAATTTATAAGTATGACAGTATTGTAATAAAACTAAACTTTCACTCGAAACTTTAAAGGGCGTACATAAAATTGACTTAATTACATTTTCGGTCCTTAGACGATTCAAATGGATTTTTCTAAAATATATATAAAGTTGATAGAAGTTTTTAAGTTCAATAAAAAAGGGTTAAATACATTCTTGTAAAATAATATATTAAACAAACTTCTATATTTAGTTATTGCTTATATTAATTAATTTGTCTCGTTTTTTGTTTATCTTGAAAATAATTAAGTGAAATTAACTTTACTTAAATTAATTTGTATCATATAATTAACAAATTATGAAGAATAGATTGGTTGTTTGGGATACTCAATATGGATTACGGTTTCTTTAAAGTTGTACATTTTAAGTGGATAAAACCAAAAGTTTTTTAAAATATACCTGCATTACACAATACAATATAAATAATATAAATTTAAAGGTAATGTTTATTTTTATCGATTTTGAATAGGTATGATAATGATCTATAACCTACCTATATTGTTTATTTAATGAGAAAATAAAATCGGGTGATACGTGGTAATATAGATTGTTTAGATGGAAGTTTTTTATTCTATTCCATCGTTTAGTTGTTTGTGAATTGGTTTTAGTTACATAGTCTTCATAAACTATGCGTTACAATAATAACAAAATTCATTAAAATAATCATTTTTTTATATGTCTTAAAAGATACATTCAAAAGCTACGCCCTTCCCCCACCCACAACTCATCTGATCAAATGGTCCAGTAAATAAATTGTTTCAATACGCAGAATTATTATTAAAGAACGTGTTGCATACGTAAAATATAAAACATTCTAATGTCGTAGCTAGGCTTGTTCGTCCGTCGTCAAAGGCCAACTTTTATATTTAACGGGGACCATCGTGTATAGCAATAAAAATGTATAAACAATATTGAAACATAATATTTTATGGTTGACGTGACCCACGGCTGCTGCAATTCACTGATACGCTCGGTTGTTATAAAATATATCGAGTACGGAGTCCATTTTGGACGTCAGAATTAGAAAAAGATTTCTAAACACTGCTGCAGTCTACACCACAACAGTCACCTGCAACGCGTGTGCAGTCGGCCGAATAATGCAATATTTTGTTATAATACAACGTAATAATGTTGAAAACGGGCGAATGAACGAATGAACACAACGCGATAAATTATTATGTCACAAGTGTTTATCGGAGAAAGTCTGATTATTATTATAGGTACTGCAGTTGTGGCATTTTGCCAAACGACATTTTCCGGCCGTTACGCCTTTATAAAACTTGTGAAATACGGAGTACATAAACCCACCACGCACCGAACATCCGAATTGAATCGACCTCGAGCTATCCGTCCAATAGGTATATAATATATTATGAGTAACCGTTAAATCGGTTTGTAATAAATGGAGTATTGAACACGTTTATAGTGCTACTGCGCTGTCAACTGGTAATTGATATTTTGTTTGTGAAACTTGCGAAATTTCTATCACCACGAATACGATTATCGCCCAAACGTTGACTATATACACATATAAATAGAGCGAAGATCGGCCGGAGTAAGCAATTGATGTTGACATTTCACTTCAAACTGAAAATTATTTGTAGGGACCGTGCGCACATTATCCACCGGGCGTTTAATAAATCAATTACCGTGGTATATCGTGGTGTCTGTAATAATTTCCGTCACGCGAAAACATACTAGAACTCGGGTTCTCTCTTTTGTTATTGTCATTCGTATTTCAAACTCCTCGCGAGTCGCAGGTACCTACCGAGTTTCAATTTTTACTTGTTTTGGGATTTATGAAAAAATAAAAACGTAAACATAGAAAGCAAATTATTCACAAAATAAGAAAGAAATAAAAATATATGTTCAAGACGATATACACTATCTTCCGTAGGACAACTTTTTAATCGGCTTATGAAAAGTTTTCAGGAAAATTGTTATCCTCAACAGCTATAAAAGTGAAAAGAAAATATGTTGTAGAAAATTATTTATGTGTGTTCTAATATTATATGTGTACTTATAAATAATATTATAGGTACTGTGTGGTCCGCCAAACTTTATAATAACATAAAAAGTGTAATTTTGAGTTATTCGCGAAAATAAATGATTTTTTTAATATTATGATATGTATAAAAGTTTATCTAAAAAATAACATAATATCCTTTTTTTTAAAACCATTCGAAAACTTGATTTGTAATCAAAATTTATAATATACGGAAAACAGTGTTGTTGTTGTTTTTTAATTACGTGATCGTAAAAAAATAACATTAAGCTTTGAAATTAAATTACGATATTCTATATTTTTGGGCTGCTTACACTTTCATACATCATAGTAATATTTGGCCTATAAAAACGATTTACTGTAGTTTCTTGAATTTGTTATTCACCATTGTACCCATATACATATATATATATATATCATAACGTTATTCTAATATGGTTAACATTTTAATCTAAAATCATATTATAATAATATTTAATAGATACATCATACTTTATGAACCGTAAGTACGTATTTTGAGTAAAATAATACTACTTCGCGTGATTTACAAACTTCACGAAAGTAACGCACTGCAGTCGACATATGTAACCGCATTTGAATTTATTTCCATTTGTACGGAGTTTTCGAAAGATAATATTATATTTAACATAGGAGCCACTTAATAATATTATAGTTTGCAGTGAAGTTTAATAAAACGGCAGATGCACCTTAGATGATAGTAATTTTCATAATATTTTCTTATGTGGTGTCGTTTTACGTCATCAATTGTTTCTATTATAGTTAACAGATTGTATCGTCATGCTATAAAAACTATACACAGACCTCTACGGGTATATAAATACGCATCTATCCTAACCAAAAATACAGCCATATTATATTATTTATATTACCGTGAATAGAATATTAATATTTTACTTCGTTTCGTTTGTACGTAAATTATTTCTGCGGAAATGACATAGCTGTGACAAGAGCGTAATAAGGATAAGGAAAAAAACCGTTCACCGATTTCGACGAAATAAATCTCTAAAATAAATAAATAAAACCACCAAACCCCTTTACCACGGGTCTGATTGATGGCGGCCAAGTACTCGCGTTTTTTCTCTTTGTCTTTCTGTCTCTCTCTCTCATACACTCTCCAAATAATAATACATAATATAAATGTATATCGATCGGTTAACTTAGGAGCCCATGCAATAAAGATCGGTCACATACCTCTATTCCGCATATGCGAAAAAATAAACTAACTTCCGATTGACTAGGTCAACTGGAATTGTAATGAAAAATAAATAATAATAACCGGCAGTTGTGTGACGTAAAAATATATATTATACATTTATGTAAATTGAATGTAAACAATATATAATTTTTCCATTAAATTTTGACGTAATATGTTCGAGAGTAACCGATTAAAACGTGTTGCTTATCACGGTATATTATAGACATTCTGACTGTTGCGGGTGCGGGGCACTTGTCAAGTGTGTTTACATAATACATGTGTTATTGTACATTATAATGAAAACGCCTTTACTTTTTAATACGTCAAACAAATATTTTGTTTTCCACATTATTTTTTCAACGATATATACGACTGTATTATTTTTGTACTCAAAATGGTGTCTACAAACGTTGTGATTGATGGGGTTCGATTTAAACAATACAACATAGAACTGAACGTAAAATACGGTTACGTCGTATACCTGATCGAATTTTGTACGCGTGTGATACTATATTGGTTAGCAGTTACACATTATTGATTATAACAACACGACGTCCACGAATAAATAAAGTTCAATTATTTTGGTACATATCATTATTGTACGATATGTACTATACTTTGTTATTAATCTCTATTATTAATAGAACCAACTTCCATTTACTCTAAATTATTTAAGTGATATTTTTTTAATTTTTTATTTAATTTATCTAATCCAATATTTAAACGAGTAGTTTTTCAGTCGTCAAAATGTTTAAATTGAGGATACTAGTCTTTAAAAATTACGTTACAAAAATATAAAATGGACGTAATATTATTATTTATATCAAGTATGATAATACATACTTGGACAATTTTTACAAATCACATTAGTGTTGATAGATTAATATAATTATCCTTATAATAAGCTAAATAACTTAAAAACTACTATTTTAAGTTTAAATAGTAAAGAAAAATTTTAAGAATTTGAAAATACAGTCTAAATCTAAATATTCTAAAAATTAAATTTTGAATAATTGCATTTTTGAAGAAAAATAAGGGGGTAATCGTGCTTGGTGAATCGCCCTGTATAATATTAAATTGCCTTTTTGGTAAATGTTTTTGCATTGTAAATCAATCAGTATAATGTAAGTTAATAAAAATATGACGTTGGAATTTCAAAGTTAAAACCGTTTGAGAAATGAACCGGAAAATTAAATAAATTCAATTTCTAGTTAGATTCTATACTTCCGATAAAAATATATTTTCAAATATGTCAGTTTGAATAAACGAAACACATCGATTGTCTTTATTTCATAACAAATTTTTTCAACGATAGTATAATATAAACATTTAATTAAACTATTGAACCTTTTAATAATGTCTAAGAAAAATGATAAATCTAAAATCTATAAAATATTTATATACATAAAAAATGTGAAGTGCATACTAATATAAAAAAATATTCTTATAATATGAAATAAAACGTTACGACGAATACTAATTATCAAAGCAGCATTTGCACTGAATAAAATATTGAAATTATAATTTATAATACTTATTTCAAATGAACATTCAAAGACATCCGATAAGTTTAACTTTAGACATTTTATAGACATGTTAAAAGTTGGTAACTCGTTTAAAGTTGATCGTAATAAAACGTCTTCGATATATGTGAATTTGTAAAAAAGCACAGTGATATATCATTAAAAGTTTGATTACCTTTCAGTGGTACAACGTAGATAATCTGAAATCTAAACGTCATTCATTCTTCCGATTCTGTAAAATAATTTTATAATGCCGAACAGAAATTTCCGCCGAATCGTCCATGTAGAAAAAAGTTTTCCTATGCAAAAGTACTAAACTTTTCGTTATAACGATTTTATCAGTTTTGAAAAACTCGAAATTATTTTGTACTACCTATTATATTTAAATGTGATATTTTTTTTTCGAAATATATTTATCGTACTACACACGTGCACAACTTAAACAACAACTTAACGTTTTGATAATGCACAAAGATTAATGTCGAAATAAAAATAATGCATAATATTGTATCGGTTTTGGACATAATAGTAATATATTATGTGCTACGCAATACCTATGTGAAATGTACTGAAGTATTAATAAAGTTGTCATTTTTTCTCGAATAACTAAAGTGATAGTTTAATGTTTATATTATTTCACATTGTTCAAAAGTTATTTCCTCATAAATTTATCATTGCATATAAAGCGCTCATAAAATTCATTTGTGCAAGAGCAAAAGTTTTATGTATAACCATAAAAACACAAATTTCCTCCATTTGAAATATTATTTTTCAGTTTATCTAAAAAAGAGCACAACCGTTATGTTTTTATTATATTCAAAGTACATTAATAAAATAAAAAGATACGTATATGTTTGTCGTGGATTCTAAAGTAATTTTTATTCCGAGACAAAAGCCACTTTAAATGTAAAATAACACAGTCTTTGATACTTCATTATTATTAAGAAATGTATATTGCACGTTGTTCCGTTGTTGGAAAATACACAAACCTCAACAATTTTTTTAAAAAAAGTCTAAAGGCCGGAATTATATTATTTTTATTTATTTTTCAATACTATTCTATAATCGTAAATCTGTACAGGCATTGGTTTTTTTTTGATTTGTACATACGTTCGTTATTATATTATTTATGTGACCTGCAGCCACGAAACATACAATATTATATATATACCAGTGTAGCCGATTTTAATTAAATGTTTATGGCCTAAAAGGTCGTACAAACCAAAGGGACGTTTTAATTATGCCCATCCTTTTCACCTTTCACGCTCTGTCCACAGCCATGAATATACGTACATATTGGCGGGTTTGTGTACATGTATATATATATATATATATATCATGTGACCCTTTTATCTCTTTGTCTATCATTTGATGTGTATTAAAATTGTGGTCCTGATCAATATATATATATATATATATACAGATAATAAGTGTGCTGTGCAGTCGTTAATATTATATTATTATGGTTTATGAACGATGAGAGGAGCAAAGGGATTTATTTTAACCACGTTTGTTAAAACAGAGTGCTAACTACGTAACGTACCGCGAAAGGGAGGGGGCGCAAAGGAAACCTCAATCGTTGCCGCGCTACCATCCCACACCATTTCGTAACAGCAGCTTGTCAATATTGTTATTAATTTCCAGGTTCCTAGTGCAGCAAACGGCTGATACTACAATAAATTATGGTAGGTAATTCATAACGAGAAGCGTTGTTGTCCTGACGATTTTAGATGGTTTTCCATTAGCTCGTTTGTTTATTTATTTTTCATACTTTGACACGCTCGGTTGGCTTGGCGATATCTCCCTCCCTCGACTCCGGAATTTCCTTAAACATCGTCATAATACTCGCCTAAAATAAGGCCGGTATCCCCAGGAGTATAAATTCAGCGTTTAGCACAAACTTTCTTACAGAGATAACGGTGATGGTGGGTCCCATAAATTTAATATAAAATAGCCTTGGTAGTCATGCAAAGTAGTTAAGTTGTATATAGGTATTATTAATACACGAAAGCGTAAATGCGTAAAGTCAAAAAGGGTCATCACGACGGTTAAACATTTTTGGCAATGAAATAGTCATTTCTCCTTTGGTATAAGACTCAATTTATTTCGCTGTATAATGTATCAACATAATATTGATGGCCGGGTACATCTGGTTGATAATACAAATTTTGGGTTTTAATTGTTCTCAAACTCGGTAAGTCTTATTTAATATTGGCCCAATTTAAAGTTTTGCAAGACGTTAAATACTTGTTTTTGTGTCGTACCATCAAAGACAACCGATTCGATTTAAGGGACGACAAAGTTTCTTATAACTGAAACTTTTACTTTAATTGAAAAACTACGGATGGGCGCTTATCCGTAATTGTTCGCTCAAAACTAATTCCCTTGATCCTATCATAGGGTTTACACGTGTATATAAGTAGTCTTTAAAGTAATCCATCAATATTCATAAACTAAGTTGGCTGGAAAGCGGAGAGCTAAACGGTTTTTTTGACCCTTTAATATTAGATAATGGTTATATCCTGTTATCAATATTTAATTTTATTCTACCATTTAGGAGTTCAATCAATGGAAACCTTTTGCTGATTCTGTTTTTTTCTGTCAAAAAAGACTTGTCCTTATCAGACCCAAAATTTAAGATGTATTATTCAATTAGAGTAGATATTAGTATTATATAGATTATTGATTAGAGTTTATTATTTAATGGAATACGATGAGTAATACATTATTTGTACGGATTAAAGATTTTTGAAGCTATTTAGATAATGTATCCAATTAACATAACACTAAATAAACGTCTATATATTAATTTATAATTTATACCATATTTGTATATATTAAAAATTCTGCAGATGTAATATCATTATCAAAAGTGTGCACACATTATAAATAACACGTTATGATTACGCCGTATACGAATACTTGTACATAGTTTTGGCGTTTTATCGAGAATATTGAAGCCTTATATGGGTGGCATCAACACGTACTAACCGTAACAAAAAACATACAAACAGTTTCATTAAATTACCCGTCATACGACGTGACTATATATAATATATAGACGTTTTTATACGACGAAATAAAAACAAACGTAGAACGTCACCACCGTTGTTTTTATGTATTTTTAACGGTTCCGTGTATAACATAATATACCGTGGAACGTGGGAGGAAAGCTTCATCGAATTATATCGGAGGTTTGTATATAAAAAGCTATGTAGAAAAGAGGAAAATCCGTCTGAACCCAATTCGAAGGAGATCCGACTAAGCTTAATATTGTTTGTTCCATTGGCACACAACAGAGAGAGGGGCAGAGAGAGATAATACAATAATAACATGTATACCTCTACAATTTATATAAATGTATTTCTATAGAAGAGAAAAAGAGAGAGATAGAGGTAAAGAGAGCGATATAGAGATGGTCAAAGCAGAGTGAGATTGAGCAGTACGTGGTAATAATGTGTAGTCGAACAACCCGGCTTAAAACCGGGAAACTCTTATGTTCTCCGAACCGTAATCGAGTCGCTGGACCTCCTACAACATTTTAACCCCCGCGACGAGTTTATAATACATCAGTGTGTGTGTGTGTGTGTGTGTGTGTGTGTGTGTGTGTGTATTATACTCACTCAAGTGCTACGGTAGAGTAGTATGTATATTTTTAGTCGTCATCGTCTCGCCGTTTTGCAAACGCGCCGCAGTATAGGATATAATAACATTCACCGCTGCTACTTAGCAATCGCCGACAATATTATATTATTATTATTATTATTATTATTATTATTATATGTACGTAGGTTGTAGGTATTATAACACTCCAATGAAAATACGATCGCGGTCGAATAGGGGATGTTGCAAACGTAGCTATAATGGTGGTACGAGCAGTGAAGTTCGAAGGGGTAAGGGATGCACAGCGACCCCGTAAACAATCTGACGGGGGTTTAGTCTGTATTATACTATACTGCAACGGCGTGCAGAGTGCGGCCCGCGCCCATAGTATAAAGAGTATACTGCTATCTCAGTTAGAGTCCACTCTCCGCACGTATTTAAGCGAAAATCCAACGGAACGAGTAAATTCACGCGTGGTTTCCCTTTGCGAGACACTTTTTCCTGGTCACGGGAAGTGTTAGGCGAGTATTTCCGCGTATAGTCTGCGATGGTGACGCAGGTGCAGGGGGCGGCTGTAGTGGCGGCAGGACGGACGGGCTGTAACGAAAACCCGAAGTGGTTTTTTTTTCTATCTTCTTCTTACTTCGTTAATCTCTAGAAGGGCCATATAGACGACGCGCAGCCGCAGTTTACAATATAATGTATGTATAGTTTTCACGACCAGAAGTAATTTAAAAAACTCGTTTACAAACGACGACTAACGGAAAATAGGTTTTTTTTCCAGCAGCATATTTTGCACGGTGAATTAAGCGACTTAATTTAGTTTTTAGTTTTTTTTTTTTCGTGTTAGGAAATTTTTAATCACCACAATCAAATCTAATGGGAATTTCAACGTTTGGAAAAAAGCTATTTCGTTGTGCGTGTAATACGTTTATACAAAATATTAAATATTCATAATCTCGGCTGCATAATACGACCGAAATAATCTTTGAAAAATTACGTGTAAGCGGACGTCAACACGCTGACAGATTTATAGGAAATAATATTGGATTATTACATGTTGTAATTCATAATGATTACTTCCGGACGAGGATACCCGATCCCGATCTACGTTATAATAATTAATAACTCTATAATATTATATAACACTGATGTCCTAGATTAAACGTCACACCTCGCATCGTTACGTCGTGTTCTACGGTCAAAGGATAGAAAACGTACCTTAGATATAATAATTAAATTACCTACTACGTGGGTTTAAAAAATGATAAAATGTACTAAGAATAATATTTATTATTTTATTTATTATATCCCGGTATGGTATACCTAGTCCTTAGAATTTGAACACATTTTTTACAAGATCGTTTTCTTATTACTAAACAGAATTTAGAGAAACAGTAAATCATAATGTTTATTAGATGAAAAGGTATCATAATTTATTTAATAGTTTTGGGATGATATGTCACGCAATCCTAGTAAGAATCGTTAGGTATATTATGTGGTATACGTATAATACGTGTGCGTGGTCCGTGAAATGTTTCTAGTCTGCGCCTGTCGCTAACAAGATAATAAGTACAAATCATCATACGTAGCTAATGTGTAATACGCCATAATGTATTGATATAAGTATTATATTATGCATTATACGAGTACATACTATTATATTAAATAGATTATTTTTAACGTTGAATATTTTTTTTAGATTTCATGCAATATTTTTAACATCTTCATAACATATTATAGTATAATTTATGTCCTATAATTATTATAACATATAATGTATATTGTATATATCATAATATATTATATAACCTAGTATAGTAGAATTCAACATTATTCTGTTTTAAATATAATATTCCTAATGTAATTTAAATCATGTATTTATGCCGGGATTAATGTTTGAAAGGTGTTTATATTGTTTATAATTAAAAAACAAAATTAATCATATTTGAAAACATCCATAAAATATTGTAATAGTTATCAATCATTTAATTTTAATAAACCTGATTATATTATGACTTTTGGATCAGTGTTACTTGGCATTAAGTAATTTTCGTGCAACTGGTCCCGTGGGAGAAGTTTATAATATTATAATATTTCCAACGAAGGCGTTAAGTATCCATTATTAACATAGGAAACCGATTATTTACTTGGACGCGTGTATCGAACGACAACATCGACATGGTTTATTATGAATTATAGTTATTATTATTAGCTATTTATTTTGATTATAATTGTTATTATTGTATAATATATTAATTTTTATTATTAATTCAAAGATTCAAAAAAAATCAATACTCATTATACGTTCATTATATACATCAAATTGTACTATTATATAATTAAAAGGCTCAATACGAGTATTATCGAATAATTGAATATTTTTTTTTCGTGTTTAGAATGTTAGTTTTATCTAAAATGGTTTTCGAGAGCTTTTAAAATATACACAAATGGTATACGTGAGTATAAAAGCGAAGAATGACTTTTTTCCAATATGATATACGTAGTATATGATAGATACAACAACGGTGTTGGTACACTTTAAAGAAAAACAACTATTTGTTGAAATTTATTTTACTGCGATCGTATTGACGTTTTGCCATAAAGTGTGACGGTTTGCAGAAACATATTTATACTAACAAAACCTTGCCGGTAAAAATGATGGATGTTCTGTGTTCATATTATATGGGATTCGCGAAATCGTTCCACTACACAAGTAAACTATAGCTTTACTTGAGTACGTGACACATTCCATGACAACATATTTTATATGATTTTAGTCAAATGCAGCCAAAGTTGTTCCGTACAAGTTAATTGTTGGATATAATTACCTACTGACAGTCGTGTCAACTATATTTCTTATATAAATATATTTTCGAATATCCAGTGGCATGTGTCAAAGACAAATATATTTTTATACATAATAGATCCAATCAAAACTTGATCGATCAAATAATAAATTTTAATTAATAATGTATTATTATTATCGACAAGTTTTTGTGTATATTTTATCTATTATTTACTATTGTATATTCAATATTATGCTCATAATTTAACATTTTATTAGTAACAAAGATTTTTTTTAACTCGAATGTTATACCACCTCATATAATAGGTCGCGGTTTCTTACAATTTTAAACAATATTATGCTTTTGAGTATTATAGAAGACACTTTAAATTGGCGTTATTATGCACGCTGAAATTAAAACTACTTTATTAAGTTATAGTCAATCACTGAACCTATAAAATACCTAGTTCAGTAGTTGGTAAGTTATAGATCGAGATAAATTATAGATAATTTTTAACTTTTCAACTAGTTAGTGTACCAGGTCTGAGTTTTACGGTGGCACATTTGGCACATTTTTTTTCGATACTCGAAATAACTTCAGAAGTTACGTCACGTTTGGTAAATTGCATTTCGTGATGTTTAAAGACGATTTCCCTTCTTGAAATATCTGTAAAGATTTTTTTTTAACCTTATTGTGTACAGAAACATAATAACAATGGTATGACGTAATACAAAATAAATAATGTCTAACTTTGATATTTCATACTCTTTATACATAATAAAAACAAATATACTCGTAGAGCGTATCGCCATGACTGTCTATGTAAACTTCTCACCATTAATGTTTTTCTATTCTATATTATAGAAGTATGAATAGCATAATATTATAATATTAGTTCGAAATTTACAAAAATAACAAACATTTTTTGTATTTCTTAATATTTTTTTGAGACTCGTGTATTAGAGGCTAAAAAATATCACGTACAACGCGTGTATAGTCGTAGATAGGTGTATTATAAAATACATAATATAAAATATACTTTTCAAATCGTTCAACTTTTTTGTTACCTATGATTGCTTAAAGTGCCTATTCCCCGGGAATATATAATATAATATTGTATATATTATATAATTATTTCATACACACCACTGCGACGGTGTAAATTATTTTACAGAACAATACACTGTATTACAGCTTTGTCGGGAATTATGGTGACTGCTTAATATTATATTCAGGTTAATTAGTGAATATCCCGTAGAACAATGGTTGTTCGTCGTTTTTGTGCTGTGTGGTTCATAAATTTCCGTATATAGAAGCCATTGGTTTACAATGGTACAGACTGGGCTTTCACTCCCCTCCAGCCACACGTCCCCAACATTCAGCCGATCGTGGTCAATAGAGCCGCAGAAGTCTGTAATTAAAACCGATTACTTTTGCACGCATCCTCGTTCGAGGTTTTTCAGTATCGTCGACCGCGAACAAAAGTCTAAATTATACTCACACCGGGCTGCAGCAGTTGTGGTGATTATATTAACCGCGCGGTAAAATATCATTCTCACCCGTCGCCAAACCGTAAACGATTGAATAAGAAACTTTCTATGGCGGAGTAAAGTGATTCCGCGTTGTTTTAAAATTAAACTATGATTGAGCGGTGAATCGGGTTTTTAAACGAGTTAATTAAACTTGGAATGAAACGAATCAGCGCGATAGATGTAGAAAAAATATTTCAGTTCTCGGGTTGCTACGTCTGATTCGACAGGGTCTACGAGTGCACAAGCCTTGTAATGGTTTCGCTATAGCAACAACTGTTACAAACCAATTTTGTTTTGCAAAAACATGATGTTTAGAACGTGGTATGACTATTCAAAATGAGACCGGGGAACACATAATCGTGACTCTTTTTTTTGTTTAACATAATAATATGGTACATCCATACACATGATATATCTTACCAAATAGATTTCTTAAAAACAGAAATTTATCATAATACAGTTGATCGATAAAGATTACTGTACCTGTGCTCTCTTGTAATATTTGTTATTGTTAATTATAATACGACCATTGTATATTATACTGTCAAGAAATTTCAGCGACCGTAATAATATAAGTAAAACTATAATAATATGTACACATTAATAGAAAAAAAAATTGAATAACTTAAAATCTATCCAATATTAAAACCAAAATATTATTATTAATTATTTATTATAACTGGTAAATTCGATGTAGTAGATAAAATATTTTAATTTTAATTTTTGATTATTGCTATTTTTTAAATACTAATTTTTCTTACTTGGGAGTGCATACATGTTATAAATAATAGTTATTATCTCATGATAATCATATTGTAAAACTACACGTACTTAATAATATCGGGCTGCGTATTATATACTTAGACATTATGCACACACTCACGTTCACATTACTATTAATTGTGATAGAAATGCAAGCGCGTACCGCTGTTTAGAATTTAAACGCCGGCACAAACAATCCGAATGGTTTAAATCGCAGTGAGCTATGTACTCATCGTTGCACGGGACCCGGAAATATTACGAGTAACGGAGAACGGTGCGACGTCGTTTTCTGTGGCGATCTAGTGAAGTTAATCCTATTTAATAATAATTTACCGGGATGATCTATTATAATATTATATTATTATTATTATTATTATCATAGCAGAATACATACACACGCATATACTTTATTAGAATATACATCCTTAGAGAGCTTTGTTATTGTGTGTGAGCATGCGCGTACAAAGGATTATTTATTATTGTAAATATAATATAATATGTGTCATATTCAGAACAACGAGACAGACAAGCGCGTGCACTCAAAATGTAATTACAAGTACGCAGTTTATTCCCCAATGAGAGCTTTAGTGTGGCTGTTGAACACGAACGAAGTGTACACACACACAAATAAATGTCATTCCTCAGACCAAATATAATACCCAATACTGGCTTATTATTAGGAACCGAATCAGAAAACTAAATCGCGCACTAGTAAACACTTAGTTGATTATTGCTATTGCTGTGTGACGTGATTAGTGTAGCTAAGGCATTTCTGATTTAATAATAATGAAAAAAAAAAAACGTGGCACGATAATTTATTGTTACTTATAAAAGTATGATTAAAAAGACTCAAAATTGTATACCTTAATCGATAGTAATTTGATCAAACGAGATATTATACTCGATCTAATCGATTTAAAATTAAATCAATGATGCACACTCGTCATCGTATATCGTGAGCTCAGAATCAATTTCCGCTATCTCAAAATATTGAATTATTCAGGGGAGCAGTTACAAACTGTAATATTTTCTTTCGTCAACCATAAAAATTAACAAAATTTTTCAGTCTTACTTCACGTCCTGAAATTTGTTTTTTTTTTTTTTTGTTCTAAGCAAAACTTATAACGTATAAAATAAAACGATAATGTCAACATTTTTAAGTTAATATATTTTTTAACTTTTTGTTTTCTGAGTAAAATTTTAGTTTCCCAGGGAGCAAAAGGTAGGTCACACAAAAGTTGATATGTCACGATGTTAATAACAAATTAATAAAACGGCATAATTTAGGTTCATAGAATTAAAAACAAAATGTTTGTAATCTGAGATGATTTAGAACCTTTTGTTCTCGATACTTCTTTGAATAATTCGTTTAATTGGTTTTCTGTGAGCTTGAATAAATAAAATGATTGTTAAATATATATTTATAAAAATTGGATTTATAATATAATCGATTTAGAATATTTTAGTTCTGAGCCCATGATAAAATTTACTATCGTAAATACATGCAATCATTACAGACATAATTACATTATTTCAATATATATATATATATATATATAATTAAAATTATTTAATATATAATATTATATCGCTGTTTACCTTTATAGTTAATAGTATTAATTTAATTATTTTGAATTAATTTGATTTTTTTTATTAATTTAAATGATATAATAGGTATTTCAAAAAATTTAGAAACCTAATTTAGACATTTAGTTAAGCAAATTAAAAAGTGATATTAAATAATATTTGATTTTCGAATAAAAGTTAGTCCAAATTATTGCAACTATTTCTAAATAGAAGCTGATATTCATATTATTATATTTTATTATAATATTAGGTTATAAAGATTTTTAATTTAACAAAAGTCCTATTTGAATTATATCGCTGTGCAGTTCAAAAACTAAATGAAAAGTACATAATGATAATAATAATAATCGAAATATTTTTAAATTACTGGGAAGCATTCTTAAAGTGTACGGAGCGTTAATTAATATTCTCAAAACATCCTCTGTATTCTATTAATGTTGAAGCAGTTTTTTTGTATCAGTAATTTTAGTTGTAAGTGTGTTTATTAGAATTTCGCCAAAATACCAATAAACAATAAGATTCTTGAGGATTTGTTTCAAATACCATAACTATATACTGAGTATGTAAAAATAACAATATTTTATTTTTTTTATCTTTATGGCGTATAAAACTACGATCCCTCAAAAAATAATAATAATCTTACAGAATAATGGAAAAATAATGTAAACCATTCCTTGCCAATCAGTTATTATCGCTGTTTATTTTTTCCCCCTCGAGAACACAACTTCTACGTTTTTATAATGTTACCTGTACTTGTATTTAGCAAGAGTACTGCATCGTTTTCCCGTAATGGAATTGGCGGCGACTAATAAAAAAGGTACTTCGTAGTTTACATGCGTCCCCGGGGACCAAAAATAATTCACAGACCACATCATCTACGCATTAACCGTCTCGTTGACGTAAAAAAAAAAAAAACCAAGAGACGTATTACGGTAACATATAACTTTTTTCCTTAATGAAAACAAATATTATTCTTGTAGCACGCGTGAGGATCGTTATACGTTTAAGGTTTTGCAATGACCATTAAATTAAGTTCAAAGAATGCTGGTTATACGGGTTTAGGTCCGTTGCACAACATTTCGTCCGAAACTTTTATCCAAAACTCTTTGGGTCCTAATTTAAGTAAAATTTACATTGTGGCTCCAGTTAATGGCGATGTCTTATTTATGATGTCTAGGCAACTTTCATCCAACGTATAACGTATGAGTAGTTTATATATTATAAGTGAATAAATAATATGTGATTTTATAATCACTGATTCTGCCTCCTGATGCTAAAACAATTAAGCACATAACTTTTATTTTTTTTTTCAAGATAAAACCGATAAGTATGTTGGTATTAATTCCCGAAATGTAAACAATACCGACAATATTATACAAAACACGTTCCTAACTTTAATACACGCTTATATTATATTATAATATGTTTTTATATATACTTAAAATATTATTCCCAGTAGGTGTGTGGATGTCTTATTGTCTTATTGTCTGGTAATTCAAAAGATACAATAATAAAAATTATAAATATAATATTGTATTCACGATACTGGATTTGGAGAAAGTTGTTCTGGATGACCCACAGTAGCTTGTACTGCTTGTAGGTTCATGGGAATTCAGTTTCAAGAATTGTGGTCAATCTATACGTTTGAAAAAATAAATTCTATGGAAATTTTAATTTAAAGTTATGTTCATAATAAGTTTGTTGTATATATTTTTTTGATTTTGTCGATTCTCATAAATGTTTCTAAAAACACCAAAAAATCAAAAACTATAAAATCGCAAGTCATTATTTTCAATTTCCAATCTCATGACTTGTTGAGCTTTTTTCATTTCCAAAAATATTATTGTAAAACCAATAGCACAGTAACGAGTTATACTGTTTTCGTTATATTTAGAATTAAAAAAAAAACATGCGTTGATTAAAATATATTATAATTAAGGTCCAAATAACTTTATGTTTTTTTAAACTGTGTTTAATTTTTAATTGTAATTTGTACATGAAGTTACAATTAATATACAATTAAAATATATTGATAAATTTTCTCGTTTACCGAATTTAATTAATCTAGTATGGTGATAATAAATTATTAGATTTTAACTGATAATTTAACATTAGAGAATTTTTTAATTTTTTAACCCAAATTAATTTTCTTATTTGCATTAAATGTTATTATTTAATCAGGTACATGATTTTTTTATGAAACTAAGACTAAAATATTAAGACTCGGTCTTGACAACGTTTTTATTGAATAATACATTCGCGTTCGAGTAAGAATAACAGTGATACAGTGTATGTAGTTTAATGTAAGAAACAGAAACTGCGATATCATTTAGGTATGGTATCTATGCATTATACGGTATATATATTTTTTATTTTACTCTCCTTCATATTAGATTTGTAATACTTTACGTAATATTAAAAAGTCAATATAGGTATATCATTCGATATTTAGCTAATATAATTTCATCTTTTTACTTATCTAGACGATTAAACTCTTCCATTTAGAGATTCTCTGTGAACGTAGCATTGATTTAATATGGACATTAAATAATTTTTAATTATTTTTTTTAACTTCCTCGTTTTACGTATTTATAAATAAGTTGAAAAATTAATTAAAAGCTGAAATTTAACTCGGATAAAATATATGTACATGTGTGGGTGATTATCTAGAAAATGAAATGAAAAAAAAATGTACATTTTGGACAAATAATAATACGTGGATAACTGCCGCGTGTGTCAAAACCAAAAAAAAAAAAAAAAAACAATAAAAATAAAAATTACATTCGGCGTGGGACAATTGTTTCAGTTGACAAAATAAAAATAATAATAATATATTCTGTTATTTACAATAATTGAAAAGTTAAATAAAAATCGCTTATTCGTATAGTGTATAATATAATAATAATAGGTATAATATGTACATGGTTTTAGTATCAAACACAATGTGGTACTTACATTTTGGGTTATGCCTGCACTGACCCGACTGACGTCAACCCAAATATTCTGTTTCGTTGTTCTCTGTATTATACTCTTATTGTAGTTTCAATATCTAAAACATAAAAATAAGAAATCAGTTGGTTACAATACGAATTGTTATAATACACTATCATACACGTTGATGCAATATCGTTAAACTATTAATAAGAAAACTATTATTCTAAATCATTTAGTCGTTTTTGGATGATCGATCTTAGTAATTGTACAACTATTTTCAGTAAAATCACTGAAACACAAACATCTCACAGAATCTAAGCTTATTATAACTGTTACGTATTATGTCCAAAATGTCATACAATATAATATTATCTGTCAAACAATTACATTATACAAAACTTCGTACCCATCGATATTTAATATTGTCTGTATACGAATCGAAAGTAATTATCTGTGTGATGTCTCTTAACAATAATATTTTGCACGTATGCTATTATTTTTAACGGTACAATTTTTAAAATGCACGGACTAGCGTTTCGAATTATTCAAAAATTACTTTACTGCAAATTGTAGCAGACGTTTCGCGATGATTATTACCGACGTCCGTACAATAATATGACGTCGCAAAATAATGCAGGTGTTATACACGCCGCTCGTACGAAAGATTTCCCCAGGGCGTTTATCTAAGCTTCGTATAAAGGTAACCGCGTAAAATGCATGGAAAATAGCTTAATTTCACTATATAGAAGGTGATACTTTTAAGTGTATTCTCTGATTATTTCGTAAAGGTTTAATACACTATATATTATGTTATTATTTTTCATACATTTTATCTCATCGTAAAGCAATATTGTTGAATACTAATTATATGTCTTTCTAACGTTATCATTATTTTTTTTTTAAGTTTTATCACTATACCTATTTTTAATAACGAAATTAAAAACATTTTTAAGTTCACACTCCGGAGCATAGCGTTTTTTGGAGTATTTCGATACATACAAATTGAACTTCAAACGAGCAGCGGGTAGTTAATTATATGTAAGTATTGGTAGTAGTCAAGTGCCAATTTAAAAGTTTTTATTAGCGGAGTAGTAAACAAACATTTTGCGGGTTACCTTTGTGCCACTCGACTTCATTCGTTAAAACTTTATATTCTCATAACTAATTAACCGTTAACTATACAAATTTAAAAAATATAATTTTATTTTCAAACATGTCGTTTTGCAATAAAATAAAATAACGTAGGTGTAATGCATGGTAAGGATCAAATAAAGTTAATGTTTTTTGAAATAACGAGTGTAGACGGTAAAATGGATCACCTTGTACATAGTATATAATATACACACCCGTCCGTGTAAACGCCCCGTACACTTTATAATAATATAACGTTTACGTGTCAAAACCAATGCCCCCGCGGGCATCGCGTGCGAGCATTAAATGATACTTGGCGCTGTCGTTTTCGAAAAGCATTTCGAATATTATGTAGCTATGTATATGCGTGAAAGTTCGGTAGCGTACGCGTTTATAATATATATATTACCCACATAGAACAGTAAATGTCACGAGAGAAGAGCTGCGTTGGGAAATATTACATAGTAAGTATAATGTACCTATTGGCTATTACCGTTATTACAACAGTCATAATAAATTCATTAATTTTTATTTTTATCAAAACCGTTAAGATATTGTCTTTTTTAAGAAACTCTACACACAATTCAACATATTATACTTTTTACCCGACCGCCGTGTACTATTTCGTTTCGAGTAGTGTACTCTGCGGCGAAAACCCGACAGACAATAATCTCGTTCTTCGTTTCCTTTATTGCTTTATTGTTGTCGTTGCTGTTGTTTTATTTTCTAATTACGTTCGACGGAATCCGTGATGTGTTTCCAGGGAATACGTCATTCGCTAAATTAAATAATGGGAGCAACGAAACGCGGGGAAAAAGAGAGAATAACATACAAGTCCGTTGAAAGGTAAATCGAATGGGATCAATGCGATGACTTTACTAAACGGGTTGACGTTACGACCCAGTGGCTAAGGCTCTGCCTCTGGCCGACACTATACGTATTGTACACACGCACGTCGAAATAAATAAATCCTTGTGTCACAACGCGAATCAACCGCAATGCTGATGTACAGCATTATTGCTTTAAACACACACACACACACACACACACACACACACCACCATATACATTGATCGTTGTTACATCGTATTATTCTTTCGACGGACGACGGCCGACGCTGTTTACTTCTTATAATATGTTGTTGCTGTTGCCCTCGCCGTATATCGTGTTACACAGACGAGATAATAATAATAACAATAGACACCGATATTATTAGTCGTTATACACTATCGTCGTCGTAACAGCGGTGTTGTGTACAGAGTTCCGTCAACGGAGTCGCGTGTCCCGAGATTAAAACGTCCACGACTAAAAGTTAGCGACGGCGCTCGAGCTTCTGGTTCAATGGTTTTCGCGTCACCAATACGCACGCCTCGAATGAGTACCACACGCTCGCTTGACAAAAACATATAAACGCGTTTCAATTTGTCGTATTTTACTCCCATGAAACGCAGGCCCCGTCTGCACCAGAAAGAATTAATAATCACGCGCACTTACACATAACGTCAACGCCCCCCCCCCTTTTCTAGAAGAAAACGGTTGATTCGAAATAAAGGGGCTGGTGATGTGCTGCTATAATATTATTATGCATACATTTACCGTCGTGCTGTAGAACGCAATACGTTCTGTTTTAACGATTTATATTATTCTACGATTTACTCGATATTTTATCGCACTGATTGCAGGTACCTACGGAAAAAAATTTAATTTATTAAAAAAGGTTCTTTTGCGCGAAGATTACAGACGTAATAGGAAAATCCCACGATAAACCCAATAATTTACTTCTAAATTTAAAACGTACCGCGTTCTCAAAGACCGAGCTATTCTCAGCTAATGCTGACTTATTTTAATATTTTTTTCAAGCAACCACATTCTTATAAAAATAAAGTTCCCAATTTTTCGACAAAAAGGAACAATATAATATTTTTCAATATTATATACGAATATACACTGCCATAGTATTCATAGGTGGGGATGGGTTGGTTTTCCCGGTTCACTATCCCATCTGCCAACATTATTTTTAGTTTATCCATACCTATACGTCCTTTTGATCATAAAACATCTCTAAATAACTCCTTTTTTTCTAAAAAAAAAAACCCTATAATATGAACTAAAATATCGCCTGTCTAGTGAAAAAAAATACTATACTTAATGAATAATATGGTTTGCACTTTATTCTCTTTATTCTTAGACATAACGCATAAAAAGAATTTAATATTATTTTTGTTTGTTCGAACTAACAATAAATAAGCTCACTCTGAAAGCGAATGAAGGTTGAAATGTATATAGTTATATATATTATATAATTTATATGTTTTATAATATGTATTAATGTTAAAAGAAGTTTTCCGAAATTTACGGAGTTTGAGCAGAAATGGCTAGGTGGGTGCTGTAGACACTGCGGTTTAGATGTTCGAGACAAATGATATAATATAATATATATATATACGCAAAACTGCAAAAGTGTCAACCAAGTTCTCACACTCGCGTATAAATCGGTAAATTTGCATGCGCACGAAACCATACGCATACGTGATGCATAAAGTATGTAATATTATAGCTGCTTATGGCGTGACGAGCGATTTAAAGGCCGGTGGCGGGGTGAACATGATACGTTACCCATTGAGATAATAACTAATTTAACATTACAATATCCATTAACCACCTTGATTAATACCTATCTACCTAAATAATATACTGTCGGATCGCATAATATAATATAACGTTGTTTGTCGAATAAGACATCTTACACGGACGGTATTATAATTCACGTGAGTATATGGTTATAATTTATAATCATTAGATATTATAATTATAATATAATATATTATATAACACACAATACCTATATGACGTTATAGATTGACTTTCTGGTTGTGACTACGAATATCGTCCTAAGGTTTAATTTCGAATAATTATCGATTATTGGACGCGCATATGATATCAGAGGCCCGGTGTACGTATATATGTGTGTACGCGCATCAATCAATCATCGGATTTCTGGCGCGGGGCTCTCCTATCGGACTGACAACTTTCGGGGACTTCCGGTTGTGTGAGTGTGCGCGCCTGCCGAAATTGTACATAATTAATACGTGGGTATACTACGGTGTGTTCCGCGGATACTTTAATAAGTTCAGGTGGTTTTCCGTTGCATCGTATGGTGTGTATAGCGTTGTATTATAATGCATGTCGCTCACGGGCACAGCTTAAAACGGAAATAACCCAACGTATACAGTGTGTGTGTGTGTGTGTATGTGTGTGTGTGTGTGTTTAATATATTCACGTACATTCGACAGAAATCACAAACGGCGGTATAGGTTTGAATGACATATCATAATAATATTATGTTGAGCTAGTTTCTATGTTTAAGATTATTTATGGCGATTGGTGAAAACATTTTCGTTATCGTAGGTACACACGATCGGTGTCCCTCGTTAAAATACTGTACCACAAAGTGCCATAAGGTATGGACTCTGTCCCCAGATTATTTTTTTGGCTGCGGTACTGTAACGAACGCATCGAATTTGTTGTAACGCGTTTACTTAATGATGGTTTGGTTTCACGGATCCTATCGATATTAATAATTATTATTTTTCATTCTTAAAAGTATTTAACGCTGTAAATTAGTGCGTTGTTGGAAAAAACTGCATATAATTCACAGAGTATGCATTAATAAATTGGCGAACTTGTTAGACATCAATTTCAAACGGGTTCTTAAAATACATTTATATGCAAGACTTGCTTTAAATGACAAATTTAGTGATATAGTGTATAACATTTATTTTTTTCGTACAACAAGGAAGAAATGCATGACTGGTAAAATTGAATTTTTTTTTAGTAAATTCCAAATTCTAATACACTCATATGATATATTCCATACCATATCTATCGATATTCAAATGGTTTCCGGATTGTTTGAAAGCATACACATTCGAATTAGTATTCATACCGGGTTTTTTTACTATTAATTTAACTATTATTATAATACAATTACTCTTTCACGAGTACAGAATGTATAATGTAAAATAAATATTTGACAAAGTTCAGTAGTGTCATGTTTACGAATATATATTTTTTTTACCATATTTTTATAGAATATAAAACTGTTCTCAATTATTATACTAATTTTCATGGACAAATCATATAATTAAATATTAAATTTGGTTCTTCACATGCATAATTTGGATGCAATTGATATAGTTGTTACGGACTTATGGATTCATATAAACAATACTAGCATAATATTATACTAGCACGAGTAGAATAATAACGCACGGTTATCATCAAAATAATATGTTTTCGTAACATGATAACCGAAAACCGATATCGCGATTAATTATACATCACAAATACAGTGTAATAAACATAATATAATATGGACTTAATTAAAAGTTGTCTATTGAAATAGAAATAGTAATCGGCTTCGTAAGCCCGGGGCAACCTATCCGGTGTATCAATAATATATGGAGTATCTCTCATATTACGAATCGTGATTTAGCTACCGTATTTAAAAAAAAATAACGTTCACCTACTAAAACAATAAGGGCATTGGCCAGATTGTAGGACTTCTGGTCTAAAAAAGGAGAACGGAACATTTCATGTATCAGCATATTATCCAAATGTACTATAGCTGACGAGGTACGTTTCTCAACTATTTTGTTACACTATATTGTATTATATTATTGAAATTTGTACTAATATATTTAATTTTTTTTTTTAAATTCAACTGTGAAAATTGTCTTGAATTAATTAACTACACTATCCGAAACAACGTCATATGTTAAGAATTACATACCTAATTGAGCAGAACGTAATATAATATGGTAATTTCTTCGTCACGATTTAAAACTAAAATGTTCACAAGTGTATCTACAGTAGGTACATATATTTATATTTCCATATACATTCAAAAAGTCTGATTTGACAGCCTGAAAAATAAAGTCGTTCAATTATATGGTTTACTTACTTAAAATTTATTATAATTCTATTTTCTCTTTTTTGTAAACGATATTATACTGCATTATTGTATTTATGGCGTATATGCGATGAATTAATTTCAGTGGTCTTTGGTCTTCACTATTGTAGTAGTATGAGTTTTCTTCTTATATTAAGTTTTTGGGGGTTTAAGTTTCTCTTGTTAAAGCATAAGGGTGGGAATACATAGCAACTTGCGCCAAGTTGATGACATTTATTAAAGAAAATTAATATATTTTATTAATAAAAGCTCGTTGCTTGGAACGCAATTCGCCGTATCTCATTCAAAAGCTAACATGAAAAACGCCGATTTCAATAGAGGCAAATAAATGAGTTTACATCTAATATTTGTATAAGCAAGTCGTTTTTATATTTTTTATTTATCTAAAATAATTTAAGTCTACTTATGTTTAAAAACTCTGATTATGAATTCATTAAACTGTCGGATTGTACACGACTTTGATGTTTTATCACAAATGTCGTAATAGGCAATCGACCAAACCGAAATACATTTTAATAAATAAAAATACAATTTTGTAATCGTATTTTGTCGTAATGTTATTACTTGTGTACCTACATTTTACTTTTGCTATAAATATAAATATTATTATATATTTTTTGTATTTACTTGTTTAATTTTATTACTAATTACACAGGTAGCTTACTATATTTAAATGATACATCGTTTTTGAAATGGCCACTACCTTGTATAGATTATTAATAATTAACATTAAAAGGTAGGTACTCATCACATGAGTGAACTATTAATAATATAATAATATTTCTTATACACATGCTCGTTCAAATCATACATATACTTAGTAATATAGTATGTGATTTACTTGACTCGTATTATTACCGAGTATATAAAATATATTTATATATATATATTACGGGCATATAATATTCTATAATATTTTCTTTAACCGGGTGACTTATTTCATTTTTTTTTTCTGTTTACGAGACTCATTAATATATATTATAATATGAATATTAATATACTGTACACACACACACACACACACACACACACACATATATATATATATATACACATTTTTATATATTAATTTTGATTGTTTGTACACCTTAATTTACTCTAATGAAAATCTAAGTATTCATTTTCATTAATAAACTCCTGCACAATTTTTCATTAGGAAAAATTAGTGTAATAAAAATAATGGAAAATAGCAAATACAATACCAAACAATAATAATATTTATTATTTTATAATATTTAAAATTAATATTTATTAACTACACCCTGTAAACGCATTACTACGAAATTTTTTTTTTATTTTTCTATTCAATTGAATATTTAAAAAGTATACTGTAAGTAAGTTATTCATTACTAAAGGCAGTTATTACATAACATAACTGTAAATAAATCACTATCATTATTATTATGTTATTATTTTTTTAGGACTATAAATATTTAATTATGAATTATGATATTGAACTATATAAAGCGTATCATGCTTACAATGCTAAGTTTCATAATGGCCATCATGGTATTGAATTTACAATTGTCATTAATTCAACCACGTTTAAAGTTCAATTTAGCCTCAGTAAGATGTTAAGTCATATTATTAAAAAATAATTTTGCACACCATTTATAATAATTCATTATATTGTGCCTTCGTTTTTTTAAATACATTTTAAGTGTAAGACACCATAATAACATTTATTTCGGTTTCATTTATTGTCACTTTTTTTTTTTTTTAATCTTAAATGATATAATATTTTTTTTCACAAGATAAAAAAATAAATTTATATTTAAATGAAAATGCAACGACAATAATTGCCTTAATATTGCGCGACGTTGACAGTTGACAGATAACAAAAAAATTAATTTGATAATATTTATGAAATGCGCAGAGACAAAAACTTTTAATATGCAGTTGCACGTTAATATTATAATTATATATTTAATATAATGGTTTTTTTCCTTAATTTAATTAAAATTTATTTTTACAAATTTGGTATGTATAAAAATATAAGTGATATGTTATTTGTATGTATAAAGGGGGAGTACCTAGGTTGTGGTACCAGTTTTCTTCAAATTTCACTAAAGGGATTGTTAGTAACTATTGATTGAAAAATGTATTGTTAGGACTTGTATTAACGGTTATAAGATTTTATAGTTACTCTTGCAATTTTATCTGAAGTCTGCGAGTAAGTTTTGATTTGTGATGTAAAAGTGTGCATCTTTTATTATTTAAAATAATATTTTATTTTGGGTTATTTGCATTTTGTTAAATTAAATATTTTAGTGGTGCCTTAAATTTATATTCTTTATATCTAGATAAAATTTTAGTTATAAATATTACATTTTTTATATGATGTTGGTTTATAATATGTTGAGTGGATAAATTATCCAAGTGCTGCGATAATATATTTAATTAAATGGTTGTGTAGTGTTCAATTATATTATGTCATATTATGGCGTATTCATGTTAGTTTTTCGTTAATGTTTTTTCCAGAAATATTTTGTTGTGTCTAAAACAGGAATTATAATGTTGTTCGTGGGCGGAAGTTATATAAGCGTGTCGTGGCCAAATTAATTCTAATTAATTTTTAGTTTTTACAATTATTATTATCACTAATATTAATATTTCTATTAATAATTATTATACACGAATTATTCCGATGAAATTTATATACTAAAAATAACTATAATAAATTATAAATAATATGCTTTTATTTCATTATGGACCGACTGGACCGTAGTACCTACCCTGAAAGTGGCCTAGAGATGCACGGTTTGGGAATCAAGGCATTATAATATAATATGTATATATATATCTAGGCAGTATTGTTCATTGTTGTATATTACGTGGACGGTATAAACTTTTGACGCGTTCACGTTTTGACGTGATGCAGTGAAGATAAAAAGCCCGACGGCACCGACTCCATACTGTCCCTGCACCGTCATCGTCGTCATACGTTATATATGAATATTTTGTATAGTGCAAACTTTTCATTCACGAAACTTATACCGTCCTTTTGTTGTCGAGCACATTTGCTGCACCAGCCAACGATAAATACGTCAATTATTACACGGTTGCGTTGGTATGCTTAGATATTATTATAATATAATATGTACATAGGTACATAATATAGTGTGACATAAATAACTGACAGACGTAATGATTATTGAACATCATGTTCGTAATAACTTTTATTCTGATCAATTTTTATTTTGTTTTATTTAATGATATGATATTATTGCTAATTAGGTATATTAACTATTTTTTAATGTAGATTAATAAAAACCGTATAATAATAATTATTACTACGTAGATGGTTAAATACATTTATCAGTTATTTCTATAATATCCTGTATGGCTATATAATACAAACATATATATAATACGTATAACTGCGTTTATTTTCCATCCCTAATTTTTGGTTTTCTCTCCATTCCATTTTCATTCGTATTACATCCCTCTCAGCAGTATGGAATAACGATGTTTAAAACTGTTCGTACACTACACATGCGATCGTTAGTAAAGGATACGAACTTACTCGAGATCCTCTATCGTATTTATTTAAATATATGATATAATATTATATAGGTAATTCATGACGTTTATTTTTATTAGGTATTATTGAGAGTCAAATCGTCATCGCTGCCTTTTTCGGACTTTCAGAATCCAACTGTGGTCGCTTCACTGAATTGATGACAATAGTCGAAAAACCAATGTGTCATCCACACAATAAAAATACATATTGTATTTAACATTCTAATCAATAACAGCCATCGCTGACATACGAGTATACATACTATGTATTGTCTATGTCTATTCATATATAATAGCATCCATATGTCGTCGAATAAACTACACAATTCAAAATAAATAAGCTATTTTAGGTAGTTGAATTAAATAATAATTACTATAATAATTAAACATTGTGATTAAACTGTGGTTTTACAAAAATGTATGACGAATCATCATCATTTGTCTAAAAATACTACGAATAATGTTTCAAGTAACCTAATGCGTGCGATTAATAATTAAATGATGCACTTATTTGAGCACCCGGCATCTGTGTTTAATGCATTTTATTTGTATACCATAATGTTATCACAGCATAATAGATTTTGTCTATTTGACTGATGCGCGACTGTAACTCTATCGAATTAATATATGCATGCCATTCACTACAACGATAACTAAAGATGCTGCGTTATCCTGTCTAATAACGTCTATAGTTCTGTTACAATCTGGGTCGTGCACGATCCACTGACAAGATAATTTCGTTGAAAAGCATCATAGGCAATTTGAAGGGCTGAAGTAAGTACACTATACAAGTTATAATAGAACATCGGGCCGATGTTTATAACTTATAACCATTGGACACGGACACAGCAGCACTGATGTCAATACTGTAGCCACAGAAGACGACGATGTCGATAATATGATCGTTGACAGACATAATAATTATATACCTACGCATACCTTCTTCTGACGGATGAACTTTAGATATTATTATGGCGAGTAAATAATATCTATATAATAGTATCTCAGTTTATTATGATATTATTCGTACACGTATAACTGTAATATGACTCGAGATAAAATGTTATATCGTAATATTGATCAAAGTGAACACGATTGTAATGTAATTATATTTTATTACACTGTATAGTATATACTTTTAATTAAAGTAATCCTGTTTGCCACCTCAAATCGTAAAAAAAGTATATTTTTTTTCCAATTAAAATAAATGCAAGCTTTATGAAAGTCTTTTGATCGAATAATTCGTTTAGAAAGCGTCGACAAATGCAAAAGAAAAGTTATTTTAATATATATATATATATATATATATATATAGCGTAGTATAATTAGTATATTATATTATCGTTAAAGATTTCGACAGACTATTACACAAATATAATAATAACTCGATTTAAATAAGTAAAATAAAGGATCATGTCGATTTTAATGTGATGAGTCGGACTGCAAAGACAAGCCGACGGGGATGTGCTTCACGTGGGTCAAACAATTATAACTGCTAATAAGACGGATAAAGATCCTTTCGAGAAATGTATTCGTGATTCGATGAAAACGGCGACTTGCTGGAAGACATTTACAGAAATCAGATATTGTTGAATTCGTCGATGCCCCGAGGCGAGCGTCGTAGATATTACGTTATACTTAAAATAAATTTTCTACGGCAATGATATAATAATAAACGCGCGCCATACTTCATCACAACGAAGTTTGGGAGCAGTCAAGTATTAAGTCAATTGCTGTGTAGAGTGCGGGGAGAGAGTGATAAGATCGAGCGCGATTCACGAAAAATATTGAATGTTACGCGTAGGTAGATCAGATTATGTTGTCTATGCTAAATCTAACGTCTGAACGAACATCAAATAAATTCTTTGAAATAAATATATCATACAATAATATATTCCTGCAACGTTTGTTTTGCAAAATAACCGATATATATATATATGGTATACTGTACACGTTCCAGAAAGTACAAGAAATGTCCATTAAAATAATATGAATCACATAAAATACAATGTATTTATACTTTTCGTAAAAGGCAACGGTTTTTTCGTTTTTCGAACCGTTATATAGATAGATGATATAACATTTGTATTCGACTCTTAAACGAATCAAAAAAACTGAGACAGAACAGTATTTATTTATTTATTCATTTTTTTTTTCGCCATATTCTGTTCCACTGCAGTCTACGACTGCTCTTCGATATACCGCGTTTTCAGTTGTCATGTCGATCATAGAATTCGGGTAAAGAGTTCCGCCATAAAATGTTCGCTTTACCAAGCCTTATACGAAGTTACAGGTCTAATATGGTCAATAATTTTTTTTCTTTTTTTTATCAATCATTGTAGATAAGGTTTCATTTTCTGTGTTGTGTTAATCGTTCGTTAAATTTAATCAGAGATAAACCGACTTTATTTCCCTTCCTAATTTAACGATTTCTCAAAGACTGACGCAGGGCCATGAAACACGGTCATTGCGACGATGTTGGACGACTAATGGACTGTGGGAAGTTACGAGCGCGCCCCAGAGAGATTAAACGTATTCTATACATATATAGTGAGGTCAAACAAAGAACATAATATTTAATACCGAGAAATCGATGTAGCGTCGTCTACATTGGGGCAACTTTACTGTTGTCGTTGTCGGGCGGATAGCATTAATACAAAACGGCGTAATCGGAGTAATGCCGACGATAGCAAATATAATAATAATAATAATAATAATAATAATAATATGATATTATGTTCGGCACGGTGAAAAACGGAATTGCCGAGTCCGCACCTCCGGGCAACAAGTTTTGCCTCTCCTCCGGCCAGGGCGTCAATATTCCCGAAAGACGACCGCCCGCCGCCACCGTCACGGAGGGATTTATCGTAATAATTATTAATACGTTTCAACCCCTCTCGAACACGCGAGATATGCACAAAATGTATATTTAATAATAAACTTATATATGCGAGCGTACCTTATTGTGAACATTGCGATACCTATGCATACGGCGGGTAAGGTATTATATTATATATGTGTATACTTTGCAAAGTCCGGCACAAGAAAACATGTCCTACCAAATTAGCCCAGAGTTGACTGACCATATTATACCGGCGAATAATACAAGTCCATATATATATGTGTGTGTGTGTGTGTGTGTATTATACTTGTCTGTACGTATTACAAGGTTAGGTAATGGAACTACGGTATGCGTCGAAATGTCTGTAATTTATCTCCTCCCCGGACGCCGAAACCTCGCAGTATTATAATTTATATATTATTATTATTATTGTTGTTATCAAAACGGTCGAATTTCTGTATAAATCGTTGTGCGCACGCGATGTATAATATTGTAATATTACAGGGATTTACCTGAAAGAATTTCGAGTGTTTCGTCAAAAACTCGAGAAGGAGTTTGAGTGCTACTTTATAGTGAAATTCTACTGGTCGCCAAAAGAGACGTAAGCCCCACGTGAAATAACATCTCTATTATGCGCTGAACGGCGGTAGAGCACTGAGAGCGTATTATTTTCATCGTTTGAGATAATGTTAACTCAAAATATTACGCCCGGAAACGGTTTCCACGAAAAATCTCTATAGATATTAGATACGCTTATTTTGAAATCTTCAAATGATTTTCCATCGTGATATTATTATGATGTGATGTTGTATAATTGATACAACGGCTGCCGGTATTATGTGCATAATATTACGAGTCCGGAAATAAACTGAACCGTTCACTGAACTGTCCACGATTTTTTTCTCGAATACATATCTTTTTCTCGTTTTGTGCGTGCTCAGAATTTTCAAAGTCCAAGAAAATCATGCATCAAACCTATCGAATTAATTTTACTCTCGGTACCTAATTAATGCGACGCGTGACGTCGGCTATGGGTTTATATTCATTATAGGCACGTCTTTTATTTTCCGCTCTTGCAGATATTTTTATATAGGTAATACGTTTTGAACATGTATTTTTTACTACTAGTGAATTTACTGGCATACATAAAATTATAAACTTACTCAGAAAGGAACTAAATTTTATCTTATAATATTTTTAAAGATTATAAATGACAATTTTCTTATTCAACCAAATAAATTATTTTAATTCAGGCCAGCGAGTACCTTCGAAGTTAATAACCCACAGCTTTTATTCATAAAACCTACAATTCGTAGTACACACTACCATAACAACATTAAATTTATTAAAAACATTATAATATTACGGACACTGTAATAAAATTTAAAAAATGAAAAACTTTTCTATCTTCTGACACGAGTGTTATTATTTATTAATGTTATACACTTACAAAAATGTCCAAACGGTATTTAAATCACGTAAAATTAATTAACTGACTTTTATACGATAATATTATTTTAAAATACAGCTCGTTAATAATGCTTTAAATTATATAGAGACTTCCGTGACTTTTTAAAATAATATATTATAATGATATACTTTCTATAATCTAAACTACTCATTTTGTTGTTTTTTTTTTAAACATCCTCTGTTTTGGTTGAGTTTTTACAAATTGCAATGGTTTTTCGTCCTTTTTTCGAATATTTTGTCAAAAGAATCGATACATGGCAAGTTTGTTTGTTAAACTTTGTGGGTTAATAAAGGATTATCCGAAAGAAAAAACAGCAATTTATTATATTGGTCAGAAAATAAAAAAACAAGCAACAAAAGTGTACGAGTATTTGATATTTTGAATACATTTTACTTTTAAATAAAAATTGAAAAAAATTTATTAGCATAATTTAAGCTCCATTTTTAAAGTTATACCATTATTATTTTTAATTTTTTTACTCATTCATTAAATTTTCTCGAAATACTTTGATTTTAAGAAGTCCCATTTGCCTGAAAGTTATTAAATATTAATTTATACATCTTAAAATCAGCTTTTCGTAATTAATAAGCCTCGTTCCGTTTATGAATCAATTAGTCAAAGTGACAATCTCTATTGAAACGAAAATATCTTTTAAACGTTTAAAAATAGTTTAAAAACACAACAGTACGAGCCAGTTCTTTTAAATATCTAGTTAGGCAATTTAATTAAAAAAATGAATTCAACATAACAATATATAATATGCATTACTCATAATTATTATTGATTACTCGCAATAGTTATTTAAATGAGAATAAAATTTAATTTTTTATAATATGTTATTAGTTATTGTATTTAATATTTATGACAATAAAAGTTTTAAAGTACCACTTGTATTGTTTTTACATTTTAGCATAAATAGTATAATATTATTATGTTTATTTTAGAATTTTTTATGCATTTTTTTTTTTGGTTATTTTTCTCCAAACTCGATAATATAATAATATTTTAAATCGGATCCCGGCTATTCAGCTTTTTTCATTTTTATTTATTTATTTCAATTCACTTTCAGGGATTTGTTTTACCCACTGTTTACGCTTTGTTTGTACATTATCGATTTATACGAAGTGGATAGTTATCGTGAATATTTGGAACGTTCGACCCTCTGCTATAATTCCGCACAATATATATTATTATAATTAATTTTGAATTGTCATGTTTAATAGGTCATAAAAAAATCAACGTAGAAGCACGTCGCACGTGTAGTGTGTTTTATATTTTTTCTTTGCATACGATAAAAAAAAAAAATATTAATTTAATATCATAATAATATCACGATTCACGAAAATTCGTTTGAAAAAAGGAAAATTAAAAATAATAGTAAATATTTCAATAGCAGTCTATTATAACATAATATTATTATAAACATATATTATTTCAAAATAGAAAACGCATATCAATGATGATAATATGGAAATTAATTTATTCATGGCCTACTTTGCAACGCGATAATGTCATATAATTTATCCGAATAAAAATATATTCATATGATAAAATAATATTATATGGATCTTTCAAACACAATATCGCATATGATATACAAGCTTATAATTTCGATGCAGTTTCCGTCGGGTTTTCATATTTTAGATGCAGCCAATGTCGTGTCTATAATATAGCAGCCACTGTATAATGTGGCGGTGAATCTAAAACGAAAAATAAGAGGTTCATCGATGAAATTTAAATTCCGTTGTCATCACATCACGTCTATATAATATATTCGTATATCTTAATGTCTGCATTATTATATGATCATTTATTATATATCATATACCCGGTCCGAAATAACGCGCAGTCTTCCATTGTACATTATAATCTCGGCCTTTATTGTGTATTATGAACCGTATACGTACATCGGTTTAGACATATTATAATTAGGTGTATAATACATATTATTGTTATATAAGTGATGAAATATTGTTGTGTAGTAGTTCGACGGGATCATAATATACGCATGTAGTGGATTGCGGAAAATGAAATCTCTTGTCGTGCACAAAATACCAGTAAAGCGGAAATAGCTTAACTATATTATATTGTTATTACATTATAATACATCCTTCGCAAACGTGCGTCTCGTTCAAAAATGTTAACTGGACCAAATATAATGAAAGTTAAGAAATCTTGGCTTCCCTCCCCTACTCATGCATAACTAAATTAAAAGAAAGAACTCGGAAAATGGTTGTGTAAAATATGTTGAGTTATCTTTTAATTAATTTCATATAATATACGTATATATATATATATTTTTTTTATCAAAAGTTTAGGGTTATTATGTAATTAAATGTTTTAAATTGAGATCTTCAAAAACATTGTGTATTGCTTCGATCAAAATCTATAATAGATACAAGTTTAATAATTATAAATTATTATTAACGGATTGTCAAATTTGTGTAAACTACTTATGTAATCAGTTCAAGACATTATTGTCGATTAAGTATTACATTTTTATTGAAATAGTTAAATGACACAGTGGAATATTTTTTTAGAAATGCTAATTTATATACATTTGACAACCTATGCAAAATAATATTATAGTTAGTTCTTCAAAGGAATTATAATCTATATGACTGATATACTAAATTGTATACATCTAATTAAATTTCTATTTGTCTGTTGCTCATAATCATAATAACCTTTTGATCTTTAACTGATTTAGACTAAATGGTGCATAAGAAGTTATATTATCAACTAAGTCACTAAGAACATTTCGTAAATAAAGGCTGTCTCAATACACGTGACCTTACTTATCATGACTTGTGACATAGTCATTGCATCTCATTGCCATATATCTTTAGATTAACAAGAATATATAATGCCATTAATATCAACATGTAAATCTACTACATCTAGTTAGCAACCCATATTTTATGATACTATTAAAGTTCTTATAATAATGCCTACATTTAGTTAGACAAATAATTATCTAGTCAAATGACATATTTAGAACATTATGTTATTTAACAAGGCATAACAATTTTAAGATAATATAATATAAAATTTTCCCCTTGCTGCCTTATTGATCAATAAAGTAGTAATTCAAATTAATGGTTCTCAAAAAAAAAAAAAAAAAATAGCAGATTTAAGTTCTTAAATATAAAACGTTTTTTATAAAAATAACGTTTTAACCGATTTTCTAAAGTTCAGGATTAATTAAATGGGTAAAATCTGTACAACACGATTTTAAACACGTACAAGAACTGCTGGGGGTCGATTCTTGAACGGCGCTATTTATTGTTTTTTTGAATTGTTATTTTTTAGTTTGTAGTATTATCATATTCTTGTTTTTAAGCCATAAAAATATGATGTGGCTTTTCATTCTCGTCTTATTTTTCGCACATACCCCCATGTTTATTATGTCATTCAAAACAATAATAATAGTAGTAATAATATTATATAAATATAACTATTATATCCATGTATATTTTTAATGAATTCATTTGTATATGATTTCCCCGGTTTTTTTTTATTTACTTTTTTTTTTTATAGCTGCTACTTGATAAGGATATAATATAGTTTGGCACAGGAATTTTTCCACACGAAAGTGAAAAGGCCCATTAGAGTATTATAATACATGTGCATATCGTAGACAAAAGCTTTTGGATTTTGCGTTGTTTACCGTTTATGTACGTCATTGAAACAATACACGCGCTCACATGACTATAAAATATAATATAGTATAAGGTAGGTACATAATATAATATTAAATAACGGCATTACAGGTGGAACGCCCCGGTTGCCATTAGCGTGGTGGTTAAACGAAGCGAAAAGAGTCCCGGCCGGATAAAAATAATGATAAAAAAACTACAAGCGACGAGTGTATGTGGTTCGACGCAATATATATATAGCACACACACATATATCTAATATATTTATATATATGTACACATGCATGTAGCTATATATATATATATGTATTTATGCCATAACGCCGAGTGGTGTGCAAATGTGATTTGTAGTACCAACTGAATTTATACGCACACGATACCTACATAGATAGGTACACATACAGACATAATGCATATTTTACCTACCTATATATTGTATACGAAAAATATATGATGATTGTTCAAGCACAGTGGTTATTGTACGTGTACAACATAGAATATAATACTATACCGGTAGCCCATCATGAGTGCGACAAACTTAATATTATCAACTATATACGAGTATATAAAACAATATACGCGTAAAATAATATAAGTATTGTGTTTTATATTAATCATTACCTATATACGTGGAAAAATCTGTCTACTACATAAGTTTACAACGATGACTTTTATAATGCGAATGATATAATAATGTGATATTGTGATACTACGGATTCACGAGCCCATCACAAATATCCAATAAGCCCCGCACCGCGTCAAGGGTAGTTGATGATAACTGCTAAACTGTACAGATCAGATTAATATTACATAATATAATATCGTGCACACCTGGTTATTATGCTATCGTCGTTATTGCGTCTGCAAAGGCCGTCGGGAGTGAATATTACGATATATTTTATATATATATATATATATTTTATTGCTATACATAATATTCGTTTCAAAAACGTTATTTAATTTACACAAAACTGATATTTTAAACGAATATCTAAAAACAGTATCGGCAGGTACACATTATGTATCACGCAGTACTGGCTTATTTTTATTATGTACATATAATTAAATTATTATTTATTTGTTATTTAGCTTTACGGCTGTAATGGAGAGAGATGATTGAGATATTCTGGTTAATTTTTTACATTTAATACGTATCTATAATCTATATAATATGCTACGGAATGTATGTATTCAAGCTAAACCGGTATTATACGTATATGTAGTATGTACATAATCGAATTTTCTCCCCATTCAAACCGTCTTCGTTCTAATGATTTATTATATCAGTTTCCGGCTGCCTCAGTCATTTTCATTTTTTGCTGACACTGAGTATATTAGGTTATAAATATTTGTAATCCAAAGTATATAATATAATACCGAAGTCTGATGAAAAAAAAAATCGGCTAATATTATATAAAAAGACCCGAAGAATGTAGTGATTACATTTTCGGTACCGGCGTTATAATAGTGTAAATAGATAATTATATAGACCTCGATAACCTGGTAACTAGTGAATGAATGTTTCATTCGCAATTTTTTTTTTCTTTGTTTACATTTGTTGCTTAATAGATTTTAAATTCGTTTTGTACAAGTACAAAATAAAATATAAACATAATGTTTAAAATAATGTTTTGCTATTTTTGGCATATTTTCAATTGAATTGCAATTCTGTTGGTATTGCACATTTATAGAACTGTTTTTCCAATTTAATAAAATAATTAAGAAAAATAAAGAAAAAAAATGTAATTATTCACCGTCCTCCAAGCTTTGAATTCAACAACACCTATAATTATTTATTATTTTATTAAACAAAGATAAAATTGAAATTATAACATTCATGTTACAGTATAGAATAAACTTTTCTACTCTATAATCAATGATTTTAAGCAATTGTGTTGTTTTATTATTTTTTTAAATTAAATTTGCCCAAAATTAAGTCTACTATTATCACCAAATTTATAAAAAAAAGGTACGTTTCAGATTACGGTGAAAATGTTTTTTTTTTTTTTAATGGAAAATCAGTAATTAAAAAATAGATTGATAAAAAAATAAATGTTTTACAGACTGGAGAAAGAAAGTTATTTATATGGTTGACATTAAATGATTACATGTATTTTCAATACGCACAGATATGAAGTTTTTCCAGATATAAAAATGTATTGATTCTAAAAAAAAGATTCTTTCAGTTTGGAATAAAAAGCTTTATTTGCCAGTTAAACGATGAGAAGATAGATATATGTGTGTGATTTTTTCTATGTGATAATAATTTAATTTTAAGATGAAAATATAAAATATGTAAAATGGTTATTATCAATTTTAATCAAATCACATTGTTTTGTAAAATAATAAAATAATACTATTTTTAATAAAACTTTGTTATTTCTCGATGAACATTTTAAGTTTCGTTTCCGATATTTTTTAGTGTAATACTATAATTAATTTTACTATTTATTTACCGCAAAAAGATCCGTGCGTTAATAATAACACTTTTTCCAGTATTTACTCATTTGGAAGCCAACTTTGACGATATTTTAGGGTTAAAAGTTTTGAAATTAGTAAAATGACGTTGTGACGATGACTTTTGATGTAAAAGACACAATATTATTGTCATTTCCACCACATTAACGAATGTCCCAGAGCGGTTTTACGGTTTCAGCGAGCCCTCAGATAAATTAATGTACAATATCGATCCGTCAAACGCGCATGTATTGTGAACCCAAGCACGTTCGTTTATCTATCAATCACGAAATGCCTACCATTGTTGTATCACAGATATATATTATAATTATTGCTACGCGCAACAATGTGAGACCGAATTTCACGCAAAATCCTATCCGATCACAAGGCATTATAATAGTATTAGGGTAGGAGCGGGCGACTTTACGCACGCGAATACGTGTAGATCGGAAGCCATTATGCTGCCATATAGTACTCGATTCGAATAAATTGGACGGCAGAGCGATTTCACTCGAATAATATCATAACATATGTTATTTACGCATTATAGTCCTTTGTGTACACGTTGTTATAATTAGTTGGCATTATAATATATAGCTAATATTATAATCTACTCGTTACTCGTATATACTCGTGTATATAATATTATATAGTAATAAAAAAAAATCAATAACACCCATTTCCCTGCACGTACCATACTTATTCAAAAATCACTCGATCCATTCGATACCCACTACGTATTATTCTACTGCAATATACAAATTATTATAAAATAATATTCGAAAAAATCTACCCAGGCCTATTAAATAAATTATTTTTGCAAATGACTATAATATTTACTGTAATAGCTCACAAATTAATACTGCTATCCGTTTTTTTAACCGTTACTGGATTATTTTTCTAACAATTCAACAGAAACAGATTAAACATTTTTTTTTTTTTTTTTTTTACTTTCAAAATGCAATGCAACAGTTTTAATAAAAATAATAAAGGTCGTACCAGCTAGTAATTAATTTCATAAACTCACAATGTTGGCTTTTTCAAACAATGTCCACATCTTGGGCCTACAGTTTAATGATAAACTATAAGTTGGAAACTCCACCTATAACAATTAAAATCATCCAAATATTTATCAACAATTTAAATGACAAAAATACTAATAAAAAATGATTAGGGATTGGTAACTAAAGCTTCATCATAATAAACAAATAACTCATCATTTCGTTAATCGCGCGTTTGTCTGGATAGCTATAATTTAAAATCAACAAATAAAATGTACTAAAAACTAAAAATTCCTTACATAACCAATGTATATATTATTTAACAATAAGAGCTTTCATGATGAGTCCTGTTGAAATTATTTTGTGTAATGTAGGATATTCAAATAAAGATGAAAAAAATGCTTAAATAAATATATTACAAAACCAATAATCTATCGAATATATACTGCACAACTTAACCACTAAAGTATTCAATAGCAGCTGTACAAGTTTCTAAAACTTTAAAAGTATTAGTTAAAATATTAGTTTCTAAACATCGAACACAAATATTAAACAAAATACAACGTACAACGTACTTCTTTTTTTTGGCTTTGATATCCAACTTAATGATCACTTAACACTAAACAAATAATATAATAAGTTATCCGAAATCCCTTTTCGGGAATATTTTTACAATCGTATCTACCTAATAGTATAAATATACATAAACACATAATGTATAAACACTGTTACGTCTAAAATTACTATAAAATCGATTAAATGGTAACCATAGGCCAAGGAACCATGAATTTTCATTTTAATCCAGTACTATAGTATTTATACAATATTGAGACATTTATGCCATTTAAAAAACTCTAAAAGTCGTTAAATTTTTTTAATTTTGACTTTTCCATAAGAATAAGTGAATTTTTGAACGCTTTAAAATCAATTAAAAATCCAAAATATTCAAGGAACAAAGATAACACGGAAAAAAAAATAAAATAAAGCACTATTCACAAACTAATTAAGAAATATAAAGCATTCCATTACAAAATGGAACTTTCTCTTAACATTAAAAAGATGAGATAAAGTAATGAACTCCCGAGCCAAAATAGGACACATAAATCTAACCCACTTCATCGACAAAGACATGACCCGTACATGTGACACATACAAGGAAAACTTTACAATCAATCACATTGTAATCAAATACCTAAAACACACTGAAGCACCAGCACGAAAAACTTTTACTAACCCAACCTCACTAACACGTACTTAACGAAACAACACTGAATTAATATGTTAATTTTTCTATAACGTGATAAACTTGTTTTATTTATAAACTGGATATCTAATCTAAAAACAAGCCAATAACCATCGCTATAAAATCTTAACCGATAATTAAAAATATATATGTATTTAAAAAAAAGAAGATTACAGGACATACAAGTCTTAGTATATTGAACACTATTATCGAGCCATCTCACAGTGTGCATTTGCTTATATATACTATACATATAATATGATGAGTAATATACTAGTATTATACTCAGTATAATAGTTTTCAGTGACTGACGAATGACAACAACGCATTATAGTTGTTTTCTTTGTGATATTATTTTATCGTGGTTATTAATTTTGAAAACGATTATTCGTTCACTGAGAACATTCGAGAGGATTGGTGTACAACGACGAGGAAAATAGATCATTCCCTAGAGATGTCAACGATACGGTCTTAGATCTGATAATAATCTGCTGTGTTATCGGTACAACTTGAGATTATAAATTAAGCTGGTAATCGATCTCACTTCCGCTGGCCGTACTGCATCATTAATATATACACGCATAATCAGGAAATTTGATTCTCTCAAACTATTAAACGCACCGTGTTATTTGCAACGAACATAGAGCTAGGTTGTTAAAAAAAAAAAACTTCAAAGACAATGAAATATTGTTGGGATAAATGGACTTTCGGAATGGGTTTCGCTCGAGATTCAGATTATCATTTATTAAAAAAAATAAGTATATGTATAATACAATTTATTTGTCGTATCGAACAAGGACAAATATCTATAAGACTCTTATAATTAAAGGAAGACAGATCGAAAAAAAAAAAACTACGGTGTCACTGCAGCATATAATATATATATATATATACGAGATGTAATCAAAAATACCGGGATTTTTTTATTTTATTTATTTAAATGTACAAATAATATTTCAAATATTAATCTCTTTCAAAGTATTCACCGCCCGATGTCATACACTTGTCCCATCTCTCCTGCCACTTTTTGAAGCAGTGTTGGAAGTCTTCGACTTTAAATTGTTTGAGTTGATCCACCGCATTCTTTTTTATTGTTTCAATATCATCAAATCTTTGTGATTTGAGGTCAGTTTTAATTTTTGGAAATAAAATAAAAATCACAAGGGGCGAGGTCTGGCGAGTAAGGGGGATGAGGTACAACTGGAATTTGTTTATCAGCTAGAAACTCACGGATTGATAAGGCAGAATGAGCAGGCGTGTTGTCGTGGTGTAACAACCACGATCGATTTTGAAACTGATCTGGACGTTTCTTACGGATTTTTTCTCGTAATTTAATTAAAACTTCTTTGTAGTAAGTCTGATTAACCGTTTAATCAGTTGGAACAAATTCGTAATAAATAAGGCCTTTAATATCGAAAAAAGTAATCAACATGGTCTTCACGTTAGAACGAACTTGTCGAGCTTTTTTGGGTCTTGGTGAAGTTACTGATTTCCATTGTGATGACTGTCGTTTAGTTTCTATGTCATAACCATAGACCCAAGTTTCATCACCAGTTATTACATTTTTAACGAACCCTGGGTCATTTTGTGTTCGTTCTTTCAAACTTTGACAAACTTCAATTCGATGATTTTTTTGATCTTGAGACAACAATTTTGGGACCATTTTCGCACAGACTCACAGACTCGTCTCATGCCTAAATCTTCAGTCAAAATAGTTTGACATGATCCAATAGAAATGTTACACTCACTAGAAAGTTCTCTTATCGTCATTCGTCGATCTGATCGAATAATTATTGGTACTTTTACCACCATTTCCACATTTCTTGATGTTGAAGGTCGTCCAGCACGAGAGTCATCATTAACGTCTTCACAACCCTCAATATACCTTTTATGCATTCAAATGTCTTAGACCTGCTTATCGCTTCATCTTCAAATGCTTTTTTAATCATTTCAAAAGTTTCAGTCGCTGATTTACCTAGTTTAACGTAAAATTTAATGCAAACACGCTGCTCAAGTTTATTCGGCATGACAAAAACGGCAGACACAATAAAAGTATCTGATTTCAATTAATTTTCGTTCATTACTAACAGTTAATATTAAATCGCGGCTTGAATAACGTAATTAAGTGTTACCTCTATTTTTATTTGATGTGTGTATATTCCCGATTCGATTATTTTTAGCGCAGATATAATTTTAGTCCCGGTATTTTTTGATCACACCTCGTATACGTATAGTGCTCGTTTGAATCTCACTCGAGTTATAATAAATCGAAAAGCTATTAGGAAATAGGTGCGAGTTAAAATCGATAAAGCGCGAGTCTATATATATAATATTATAATATTAGGCACACGCGCGCAATGGCCATACTATGCGATTGTGAAATGGAAAACGAGATAAAAACTAAATTAACATTGTGTATCACAGAGGTAAAAAAAAAGTTGCAGGTATACGACTACGTGGACTACGTGGTTTGTTTGCTCGCATAAATACAACCTGCAGAAGTATAATATATTCTACAGGAATGGCTTTGCCTATGCTACACTAACGACGATTTTCTTTTTTAAATTACATAAAAGGTGTTCCCGATATTTTGTGCAGAAAACGTTTTGAAATGTTGATCTACGTAATGATTTAATAATGCACAATTTGCTAGTTTGTGTTCTGTATGTCTGTACAATATTGATTTATTTGAAATATCATTGAAAAATTGTGTTTTTTGCATTATTATTTAAAATTATATATGAATATATTATGATACAATATTATAATTATTATTGTTTATTAGTCCATGTAAATAATGTATTTATACCATTGTCGTGGCTAAAATCAATTTATTTGAATACTTGATATATTACATAAATTTTATCTCATAAAATATTATTAGGTTTTATCATTGCAGTGTGTTTTGTATATATAATACGCACACATTATCATTGACAATAAGTGTTTGTCTCGTTACAATCATACAACTGGAATTCATTAAAATGTCTATCAGGAAATATAAAATCATAATAATTTATCAACTATTTTAATTTCTTATACCTTATTTATATAATATTAATAACATAATAACCGTTATACTGCTGAGAATTTATATTAAATAAAAAATAAAAAAATCAACTCGTCAATTTCTATATTATATTTTATTAAATAGCTATCGTTGTTTAGATAAATTGTGTAAAAACCTGTTATATTAATACAATAACTGTGAGTCTTGCTTCATGTACACTTGCTTATACACCATTATACTAATAGGTGTACTTTTAATTATTATACTTAACTAATAAAATAATATTACAGGGCGGTGGTCGAAAACTCAAGTCATGATTGTTACATTATCATACTGCAATATATCAACCTGCTATGACACGGAATATTTTCAAGCAATATAATATTTAACCGTATTATTTAGCTTTGAATTTAATAAATATAGTTGTTATTCGATTTCTATATTATTATGGTAAATTATATTTGTTTTGTTTCCGTTATTATTGTTGTTCATAAATTTAATATTAATATTATATAATACAATAATTATAAATTATTGTTTATCGAATAGTATTTCATTCTTTTTTTTAAGTAAATGTATATTATTGCTGTATTATTGCACCAAAATGTTTTTTTCTCATACCCGTTTATCGTAAATGAATAAATAAATATAACGTTGTAGAAACGACTATATGCACTACGTATTTAATTTTAACCCAGAGCACATACATTATTCCTGTGTGCGCATAATGATATGTATAGTGTTATTATATTTACTGAGCATCGAAAACAGTGCACGCGCCTGGAGGTTTAATAACGTTTTTCACCGAAACGCAGTGCAATCTCCGGAAGCGAACTTCGCGTGAGCACCCGTTTCCCGCCGCTCTGCACGACCTAACAAGCGTTAGAAGACACGTCGATTGTTTCAACGGTTCCACACGACCCTCGTCGAAAACACAAAGTGCTGATACTCAAGCGCGGTGCCGCTGGGCATAACTACTAACTACTATTGACGTATAAATATAAGGTTTATTTAGTAATATATACTTAAACCCGCACAAGCAAACAGATTTAGTGGACCACTCTTACCGAGGTCCCATATATTATGATATTTCATTTCTCATAACGTGTATATAAAATGAACATATAGGTATTGTAGTTTATAATTTATCATATAACGTTATATACGTGGTTTTTAACTTAAACGTTGGGTATCCATTTTCCATTTATTTTATTTTTATGAGAAAAAAAAATAATATATTTTGTGAAGATGGCAGGCAATTATTATTATACTCGTACATCATAGATTGCGTAGTGAGATTTCAATCGATTCAACCTTTCCGTAGATTTACAGGTTTAATTTCGATATTCACCTCACTTATACGATGTATACACACTACTATTATTACTACTACTACTAGTAATAATAATAATAATCTTTATTACGGAAGTTGTTCCGTTTAACATAAATTATTTTAAATTAATTAAAATTAAGTGAATACATAGAAAGTTAAGTACAAATAATTAATCAGAGTTATTAAGTAACAACAATTAATTATTAAATATTTAGGTAGGTTATACAAAGTAACTAATTTTTACTTAACTAGTAAAAAAAAAATAAAAACATTCTTACATTTGAAAATGTTGAATAAATCAATTTTTATAAAGAATAATACTATAATATAATATAATATAATATATCTATCGTAACAATGACGGATACGCACAATCGTATAATACGTTAGTATTATTAATAGATATTATATATATATATACAATAATTTACATCCCGTTAGTTGAAAAATCACCAAGTATTTTCCCCCATAAGCGTTTTTAGATGTTCTACGTGATGCCACTGCAGTCAATGTTCGTAAAAAAATATATTATAGTACATTACGCCTATATGAAATGCGATAAAAAAATACAAACGCAATGCAAGTCCATCTTGTTAGCAGGGGCTTTTTGAAAGCAAGAAATACTACCATGTACCTACTTGTAAGTATTATGCTCTATTGAATATATCTTATACGTTTTTCATTGATAATGATTATTTGCGGAGTTAAACACATATCTATAATACATACTTCGATTTTGTCGTTAATTTACAATATTATAAACATCAAATATGTATGTACGTGTGTAGTATATTACACGGAAATAATGTTGAAATTGTATTGTTTGTAAATATTTGAAAAATGGTCTATGCAACGAACGTGTAATACATTAATTATTACACTTTTTTAGTTTTATTTCATACAATATTGTTTTTTACGTACCTATGCGCATTTTTTTTTTTTTTTTTGTTACAATTTACGCTGCACACAACTATTACAGTAAGTGAGTAAGTTTATGTATAGGGTCAAGGGTGTATTATGACTCGGAATGATTTTACATGTTTATATTTAGCGTATAGTAGTCAATAGGGCACAATTGGGCAGATTTTTTTGGTAGTTTTTAAAATACTAGGACGACTGAACGATGTGACATTACGGCAGCGACCTAAATTTATCCTAACTAATTTTGCTTAGAAAAGTGGCCTTTTAAAAGCTTTTTCTGAAATTGCCAAAAATCAATTTTTGCCAGACGTATCATTGTTTTTGAATAAAACATAGGTAATAAATATTCATAATACAGTTGTCACGTGGAAGTAACTATACAACGTTTTTATATAAGTTATTTTATCTATATCGTTACTTTATCGATAATTATACACTGAGCATGAAACGAAACTAATTCGGCACACGAATTATATACATGCTTACAGCACGTATGTCGTATGTGTAGCAAGACGAAGGATGGTATAATAGGCCAATATAAAGTATAAATCTTTATTATATCTATATCTTTAAGGCAGGATTCCGTGAACGCGTCTGGGGCTTATTACAAGAGGCTTTGAAAGCGAGTCTTGAAGAGACTTCGAGAGTTAGAGTGAAAGGTTCAGCAGGCCACGGGATTCTTAAACAAGGTGCAGAGGAGAAGTGATATGGGCCAAGCGAGGCAGTGACTGCAGAATGATCAATGATGAAAAAACGTGATAGTCCTAGCAATAATGGCGTAATGTTATCAATAATATTGATTATTATTCTAATATTAAACAAAGTTCCGCTAATATTGTGCACCTATCGTTGAAAACAATATGTTTTAATCTTTGTTACTGCGCTTAATATTAGAATTATGTGAATTATATCTATAGTATATGTTACACAAAGAGTGTATATTATATATAACCATAAGATAGTACGTGTTGAATTGAAACCGTGTTACGCAAATCTCTTGAGTGGCGGCAGTGGTTCAGGCAACAGGTGAAGAGCTCATCCGGGGAAAATGGACAACATGGTAAATGGAAATAGGGTCGATTCGCATAAGACGTTGGTAAAACAATACACGATAGACACGCTTTTCGATCCCGTGTGTGCATTATTATAATATTATATATAGACAACTATGATACTTAACACAAATAATATATATATATATATATATATATATATATATACAGACACACATGTTTTATTTAAACTGTATATACACCCCACAAGTGTCTAAAGGTATAATAATATTCAATATATTTAATAGTATAGGTCCCGCGGGAGAGGAAACTGTTTTTGAAATGTGTTGTATCATTCGACCGTTTCCGTTTACTCGCACCCTCTTGCAACCCTCCTACAGTAAGTTATTTACTCGCGACCAAAATATATAATACGAATATATATAATAAGCTCGTTTATATATTTCAAATAAATAAATAAATGACTTCTCTACCATTCATCCCAGTGCATTACTGTAATTGTTTTGATTATTATCATGTCATAGACTATCATCGTATAAAATAGACATACCAACGCAGTCTTCAGATCGTTTCCTAATTAAATTACGATTTGTTATAAATAGAACTAATATACATTAAAGTGCAACGCCAGTGACGTATAAGGTATAAATAACATTTGTACAAAGTAGGATTTCATTAATGGAAACATTCATGCATACAAATTTGCGTTTAGATAATATAATATGATTTATTTTTCCTTCGGACACACTCGCGGGTGTTCTGTTACTCCGAGAACACTATAAGGATCACTTCGGGATGCACTACGACATTATTATTATTTTCAACTAGACAATGTATATCATGCTGTCATTACAATCATTATAGTATAATATTCTTTATTAAATACAAAACGTTATCTGTGTCTGTCTGATGATCAAATTTTGCTTTTGTTGACTGTGATAAATTAGATTAGACGAAGTTATAATATTTTAGGAAACAATATATTTTTAATTTAAAATTTAATTTATTGCCCTTTTAAAATTTGTTGCTTTAAATGACGATAAAATAACTTATTTCATGTTCTAATGTGGAGTAATAAATTGAAATGTCATTATTGAGTACATGGTTTAATTAATGATATATATGTATATATTATATACACAATAACGATTATGTTACTGGATGTTATTTTTTTTTATTATTACTATTGAAGTAGAGATTAACTGTAGTGTAAATAATTTATGTTAAAAAACAAAACAAATCACGATAAATAAACTATATGATCCCGTATCCAACATTTTTGATATGAAAATAATTGAAATATAATTAGAAAATGTAAATTATTTATTAAAAAGTAATGGTTTAATACAAACAAAATCAATTACACTAAAATAGTATGATAGTTATGGATGGTAGGTATAAGCAGAGAATAAACTCTGGTTAAAATTTGTCGTTTTTTTTTTCATTATTTCTAACATGAAGTTACAATTATTAAACGGACAACAATTAATCGTCTCATTTCTAATTGCACATGCAATATCAAGAATTAAAATATGATCAGTGCAAATCCCTTATTTCGAAACAGTTAAACCTTATAATTCAGGAATTTTATTTAATTAAGAAGACTTAGTTATTGCTTTAGAAGTTAAGAAAATACAAAAATTAAATACACTGCTACTACTATTATTACACACAGATCTAAGCGAAATTGTAGGATGTAATTTACTTGACAAATGGCGCAAGATAATAATTATTTTATTTGCAAGAAAATAAATTAAATGGATCAGCTTAACAACACAAACAAATTATTACTTATAGACCCATAAAACAAGTTGGTTAGTTTTATCTAACACGAACGAAATTTAAATGGCCACTATATTATATTATGTATACGTTTTTATAGTTTCGAAAAAAACAGTGAATAGTGGTATCAACGTATCAAATATGTGGCCCACGTGCTCGTACGGCCGGTGAACGCTTTCAGTGTATAATTCACAGTTTTTCTAGTAACTAGAAAAAATATTAAAGATCAGGAGATTAATGAAATTAAAATGTTGAAACGTGAAAACTTTTAGAAAAATGAACTCTACAAAATGGTTATATTCAATTTTTTTGAAAATAATTAAATAAAAAAAATATATTTTTTAACTTTTTTACCAAAAAATTAAAATAAATTAAAACATGAAATATTTGTAGTTCTTGTCCCTGTGAATTTTATTTAAAAATCAAAATTCCGTTATTTCAGGAGATATTGCAATGGGTAAATCCTCACGAAACACTCAGTACAAAATTATTATACTAATAATGCATTGGTATAATAATATATTAATATATTTTATTTATATTTACTCAAATTAGATCAAATCGTAGTATATTTATTGTTTTATTAGGTTTAAATGGTTAAATATTATATTATTATATTCACGATTCAGTTGTGTTCAATTTATTCGCAGTCATTAGGACGTATACATACCGTAACTGCTATATAGGAGCTACGCTTGCGTGGGCTGGACCTAAAAAGACCAGAATCTAATTAATTAACAAAAACTAGTGACTATAGTCTATAATATAATCGTATGAGACATCTTTATAATGTAATCTCAAATAGTCTTCGAACGGTGACGATAATCTGAATGGTTAGCGACGTATTTAATACAATTTAATTTCTGCATGTACATGTACGACCCTATTATTTAAAGTTCAATAAAATATAAGAGGCATTACAAAAAATGTCTTATAATATTCTGTTTATAGCAATGAATTCTAGAAAATTATAATTTATTATTATACAACTACAACTACTATAAATTAATAAAATTTACCAAACGTTATTTTAATTACATTATGGATAAAAATGCTGCTTTTAAAGTATCATATTATAAGTTGTGCACCGTTATCGTAATCACTATGATTAATTTACAAATATTATTTTGGTTTTTGATCGACAAACATATTTGGTTGCATATTAAAACTTCTTCAGGAGCTATATAATATAATATTATATTATTAAACCATTATTATAATACTTATATAAATCATTTTATTGACTGACATAAAATTATAGTTTTACTGAACTTAGAAGGAATAGTCAATAACAATGTAATAATTACTAATGGTTAAGTATGAATTATATTATAAATTACTTCTATCCGGAAGACTCGATGTGTCCGATAACTACTGCACAGTTTTCTCAGATCAATAATTAATAGTATGCATAATATATTATTGTCTTTTACCGCGGTAACCGTTGACACGAAATCGTCGCAGAGACCAACATCGGCAACAAATTGGACTGGTGCAAGATCGGGAAAATAAAATATAATATTGTAGTTCAAACGTGGAATTATAATCTTGAGCATCGCATCTATAAAAAATTCATAACTAACGTCCGCAGACATAAAAAGTAAAGGATAAAAAGATTTGTTTTTTTTACTCTGGTAATAAATTATTACTATATACTTATGGATATACTCGATATTGGAACCGAATAAAATATTATTGTAATATTATTATTGTTCTCTAATGATCTCGGTCGTAACTGCAGTGTAATAGTAGGGATATTGTAATCATTGTTCTCACGATTACAATATAATTGAATATGGTGATATATAATAAAATCGTTGTGTTCGACGGGGTATCAAACTTTTTTTTGAGTAACAATAAAGTATTTTCCGTGTTGTTCGTCTTTATGATCGGTTTCTCTAGTTTCATTTTTTTTCTTATTCTACTCTCGTGCCCCGAGAGAATATTATTTATGATTATTTTGTACAATCTAACTACAATTATTATTTATTCATTATTATTGTCCCCGACCCCATTTCATGTATTTCGTTTGATCGGTTTTGTATGCTGCACTTTCAGGATTCTTGAATTTATTTCCTCGTTTACAAGAGAGTGTAACACCACAATGTATAATAAAGGATATCCATTATGTGTTTTATTTATTTTATTTTCATTTTTCAAATAAAATATTTTTTTTTTAAAAAAAGTAACCGTTTTAAATATCTTGTAGCTGCTATACGATTCCCGTGGTTATGGTTTTATTATTCGAATACACAATATAACAACCACTAAAGTCGAATTCTGTATTCTGTATTCGTACTAGACTTAAAGTCAGTTATATTCACACGGTCACCCGATTTTGGAAATTTAGGTTCTCGACAATTCCAATCGTTCATGCATAACTAACAATTGTATGGGACTTATCCTCAAATATTAGAATATATATATAAATATTACGCGATTTACGAAAATAAAATAAATTTTTAATTATAATTTATAACATTCCTATCAATACATTCGTTTAATTAGCTGACAAACAAACAGTGTATAATACTGTGATATTATTATAATGATATTTTTAACTTGTATATATTCTAATATATCCTATAATAGCTATTGGATCCAATATCAAACGAAAGCGAGTATACAGCATACCTTGTTTATAATAGTATTTAGTTTGTTTTTTGTGTATCAAAGTAACGGAAGTTATCATATATTGATGTATATTATAATACTGTTTGAACGTGTTTTATATCATACGCAATCAGTTCATGCACACAATCGATACACAGCATTAGTTTTCCACTGAATGTATATTTCACGGAGAAAAATAAACAAAATACTTCAATTATTGTGTGGTCCTGAGTTATGTAGCATAACTATATCATCATTGGAAAATAATAATAGCTTCATTATTTTTCGTTTTAATCGCATTTTAATCCCGTTAATAACAACTCAAAAATAAATCTGTTAAATGTGATTAAACATTAAATCCACCAATGTATAGTACCTATATTATATATCTAACTAAACAATTTCGGGTATAAACATGATAATAATATTATTATAGCTATATACATTTATAAAATCCTTATTTATATATTTTGCAATTTCTTGGTACACAATCACAATAATTTATTAAATAATTATTAACGTACCTTTCAATTAATGATATTATTTTATCGACTATTTTATAATTAAAGGTAATGAAAGTAGAAAATTTCTAAAATACTTTATTCGAAATATCAAACTGACTTGGTTTTAATGAAAATAATTTTCGGCGAATTTTCATTTTGTATTAATTTATATAATAATCGAAAACTGGGAGTATTTTTAATTTATAAGTTACAAATAAACTTATCGTATATACAACTATTAATTATTATAATATCATTATGAATGTGCAAACTACAATGTGCATAATATTATATTATATTATAAAGTTATTGATCAAAATAATAAAAAATATCTCATATATTCTATATATAGCACAGTTCTGCGATTAACAATAATTATGAGTATGAGTAATTAATAATTATGTACATTTACAAAACCTGTTTAATAGATAGTAAGTCCTGAATTCCTGATGCTATGAATCATTGATATTATTTTTAAAATTTAAATTATTAATTTGTTTGTTCAGCTGAAGATAATTTTATTAAATATAACCACTAATTAAACTGGCAAATATTCGTAAATATTTTATTATAATATTATGATTGACTTGTATGGCTGACAATTTCGTAGATTTAATACGATTAAAATACATTATCAGCATTATCGAATGATTTGTACAAATTTATCACAACAAACTTCCCATTATATGCTTTGGCATTTTTGATAAATGCCTGAGTGTTGTATCGGCTAGATTGCAAGCTTCCGGGGTTTTTTTTGGGGGGATAAGATTTTCTAGCATAAAGGCTTATGCCGAGATTTCAGGACGAATAGCCTGCAGTTATTACAACATTTAATTCGAGTGAAAAGAATGTAATTATACATTGTACAGTGTACAAATAAATAAAAAAAGATTTCAATAAAATAATGTTTCACATTCAAAACATAATATTAGGTACTTAATATAATAAAAAATGTAACCGACTGCAGCGTATTTTTCTATTTTTATTTCAGCTTCATTCAATATATTATAGTGAATTATAACCCCAGGTGATTTAAATATTTATTGTATTTCCTGGTATCTATCTGTTAAATTAATAATAGTTAATATTATTTACTTATCGAAATTATTGAACAAAATCCGCCGTAATTATAATTGACGCACATTTAGATTTAAATTATTCAGTTTGTCATTATTTGCAGTTAAGTAATTATTAGTATACAATATAATCGATAAACATGATCATATTCAGCAAAATAACATTATATTATTATCTTATAACTTCAGTATAAATACTATAAATCCATTTAAAATATAATTAATTCAAATTGAGTTTAAAAGAAGTAGAACAAAATATCAATCATTGTATTACTTGGTATTAAAAGTATGAATAAATTTGTATCCAAATGTACACGGCTGAAAATGTATTTAATAAGTATTAAAAAGAAAGTCTTATCATACATAAACAATACATTTTGCTTAGTAAAAAAATGGATTTCGAGTTCATAGATAATTGAATAGTTCAACAAAATATAAACTTTTAATTTAGATAATGTATAAACTCTTTGTGGACGAGGGGTACAACAAAGGCATTTTACAATAACAGAAATCTTGTAGACATTATCTTGTGTTGACATATTTTATTTGGAAATGATAACTAATATTTATTTATAATAATTATGAATTTATTCCGATCTGACCAACCATCTGACGAAAAAGTACAAACAAAGGTTCAAATTATACTAAAAGTATGGAACGTTTTAATAAAAAATAGTTTTCTTCAACGTAAGAGAAAGAATAAGTTTCGCCAACAATCAGGCACTATACGCAATATTATACATTTGGAGTAAACACAATTATAGAATAATAAACGCTCGTGCTGGCGGACATAATGCACACGAGGGGTAGGTATTCAGAAATAAAGGAAGAAAATTGAGAGCTTTTAGACGAGACAATAACTGAATTATTTACTGTGGTAATAAAATAAATTTATTTTCGGCTTCTAAACACTTTTAAAATCACTTAAGGAAATCATTTGCAATCTCGCGTGGCAAACCCAAATATAATTACGCTATATCGGCGCTGCAGGTACTTACACTATATATCAGTTTATCCTATAGCGGCCATGTAAGCGAAAAACGTGTCTTTGTACAGCTATGTGTTTACGAATTTAATATAATATAGTACGTATAATCTTATAAAATATTCATTAGCCTCATAGACGTCATAATACCTGTGAGCCACGTGACCATTAGAATTACGTTCAAACCCGTCGGCATAATTTCAACTGTTTTCGAACATCAGGTTCCATATTATTCTATATTATATTACACATGTGCTTAATATTATTTTCGTTATATGGTATTGCAAAAATAATATACTCGCACTGCGTGCGAATAAAGTTTTGTTAAGAAAAACAATCATCTAATAACAATTAAAACAACACGTAATTTAGTGAAATTTAGCGAGGTCTTCTAAAATATATCTATTTCATATAATAATGTTAGTCCTAATATCAACTTATCCAATAAAATATAGGAATTAAAATATATTTATTATAACCCTCCGTTATAATTATTTAACGATAAGAATACAATTTATTATTCATATTTTTTTTTATTTTTATTTTTTTTTTGTCAGCGGCTAACTACTGAATAAATAGGTACATTTCAAATACTTTATTTTAATACAAAATACATAATGTCTAATATTAAAAACATAGTCAGTATTTTTTCAAGGGAATAAATTATTGTAAACTAAAATAAATATATTTTATTACATTTTTTATTTTTAAAATTCTAGACTTTTATACTATTATATATTAGTGATTTATTACCTAATTATTATTCAGATGAATAGTATTTACATTTTACTGTTTAACAAACATTTATTAAATAATATACAATACAATATATTCCATTTTATATCGTCTTCGTGTACTACACAATAGAAAATCAATTGGTTAATTTATATAGTTGTATGTTTAAAAATAGAAAAGGGGTACTTTCTACATTATTTTTGTGTAGGTATACAAATGCCATATATTATATTATAATACTGTCCGTCGTTTACATATAGGTATTTATTTTTTTTTCAAACAAAAAATACTAACATTTGTGTTCGTTTCCCGGCTGATTCAAATATTCAATAATCGACTTTTAATATAATATACTTTAAAACGATTTAACTGGTATGCGTGCTTTGCAATATAATTTATACCCCTCCGGTAGTATCATGAGCGAACATTGACATTTAATTGTCATTTGTGGGTTTGACACCATCCGCCATAGTTATTTTTCATTTCCCTTAAATATATATTATTTTTTAAACGTTGAAATTCATATGAATACCTTAACGCTAAACGAATGGCTACAATAACTTCAATTCTAAATGAGCAAACGAAAAAAATTTATTTAGTTTTTGCGTGCAATTGTCTATACTTCCTTACACGCGATTCTAGTCTTAGGTTACGGAATGGTCGTATGTAACAGTAAAACGTTTATTCAAATATAAATATACACGAACAAAAATGCTTTGTATTGATATCCCATATATGTATATATATAAGACCATAATATAAATGCGTACACTAATCGATACAGAAATGTGAATACGGTAATGTGAAACAGTTGACCTTAATACAACTAGATGTCATTATTAATTAATAGTAAACATTTAATTATTTTGTTTGACAAATCTATACGGAAAATACAAGCGGGGAAAACAAAAATGTAGGTACTTACAGGATAAACTGTATAACTTAGTGCGTTTTTATAAAATATCTTCGAGTACGGTTACAATACTTCGTAATATAAAATGTATAGCCTGTAAGAAAAAAATATAGACATGGTAACAGGATACACAGATATGCCAGGTGTTGCACACTACATAGCTATACCTCATCTCGCTTCATCCACCTTGGCGCAAGCCAGTGATGTATTATTGTTATACACTGGAAAGCAATGATAAATCATCGCATTTGAAAAACGATTCTGAGCGAGACTAGGTATTTACAAATATACAGTGTTTGATGTTTATTATACAGTATACAGTATATATAGCACACGCATTTATCAAACTCGATATGCCTTCTATTTTTTTCTTCTTAAAATAGCCATGACAAAATATCGCCAGTATTATAGATTGTATTAAATTTTTAGTTTATAAAAAACTATAACATCACAAAATTAAAACATAAAACTCTTACAGTTATTTTAAAATTTCTAAGGTTAGATAAAGACTAAAGAAATAGATATTTGGGCGGCTTCAATACGTTTTTAGAAAATAATTACTAATTAGATATAAATAGTGAAATAATGAAAAATTTCCGTGATAAAGTTACGTGTAAAATTAAAAAATAAAACACATCTTTGTAAGAACAATATGATTTATTAAAAAGTCTGAACACTATACAGACTTTTTAGCGAAACTCCGTGATAACACGTCAGTAATTATAAAGTTAACTACTTTAAAAACAAAACTAACCATACGAAATCGCTTGGGTAACATTCAATACACAAAGGACCAAACTGATTAGAACATAAAAAGTATTTTACGGTCTTCTCCTGAGTTATTATCACAACATGACGTTTATCGAGCTGTCACATCACTTGGGTCGTTAAAATGTTCAGTATGTCTAAAGTAAATTTATAAGCCGTACACTTGAAAGATTTCAAACTTTCTAGACGTTTTACAACGATTTATTTCATAAGTTATGATATGGTTCAAAAACAGTAAAAAAATAACAATTATTACTCTGACAAAATCTTGAGAAAAGTATATGTTTATGTAATCATAAGAAATAAAATCTGATAAATTACATTTCTCACAGCGGCTAATTTCAAAACTGCGTTTATATGTACTTACTGAATACTTATGCATATTGTTATTAATTTATTTAATATGTTAAGTACATCAATACGGTCTGCTGGAATGTATATTAAATTAGCTCTGTTTAGCGTAACATTTGAACACGTTTCGTATTCTTTTAGATATATTTTTACTTTAAATAATTTTTATCCAGGAATTTATACGTGATATGATTGAATATTCAGATAATTATAATTTAAGATGACATATTAGAGGCGGAATTCGAAAGTTACATCAAATTTTGAATATTGTTGATGTTTGAAACCTATGATTACATAATAAAATTTTATACATAACAATATCCATATAAATAGTTAACCTATTAGTTACATTAATGAAACGAGATGTTTACTATTTAGTGGTAATATTAAAACGGTAGTTATACCTACTGTGTGATGAGACACACTAATATTAAAAGACAATGTCATATTTTAACCTACAGTGACCTAGTACCACTCTTTATTTATCTGCACACTATTACTAAAATACATCATATTACATTAATTTACACTTATATTAAATTAAATCAGTGTATTTGACTTAAACTTTGGAGTTTAAAAATCATATTAAATATTTTAATCTTAAACATATAAAGCATTTTTTATTATTTTTTATTTATTCGAGTAGTTTTCCAAATACATTTATAAATACATTTTTTATAGACTCGTGACTATAATAATATTGTAATATTGTCAGTACTAAAATGAATCTAATAGATTCGGTAAATAAAAATAATTTTATTGAGTTTAAGAGAAAAACTCCTGATGCGAAAATAAGTTATATGCATCCAGTGGTTTGAGTGAGCGATTTCCGAACGTTCTGTGGTAAACTATTTCTGGAATAAATCAAGTCATTCTCCGGTATTATATAATGACATCTTATTAAGAGCAACGGGGAAAAAATACAAAACGCCAAAATCAATAAAATCGCTGTCGTGAGATGAACTGCGCGTCATGGTAAATATGTACACGAAGGTATAAAGAAAATCTTAATTTATTTAATATCGCATTCGTATCATTTGAAGAGTTTTCATAAAATAGTGTAGGTAGTCAGATATATGTATATACTATATATAATGTACACCTCATTTTCAGAAACCCGTAAATTTAGATTTCACAATGGTATTTGGTAAAGCCATTATAGAATATTAATAATTAGCTTTAACACGTTATAGATAGATTATATATTAGCAGTTATATTTATGACTTATGTAATAATATATATTTTAGTTTTTATGGCATAATAGCTGGTAAGTATTTATTTTAAAATAGAAAAGTTTGAGTATGAACATAATAGATAAACTACTACTATGTCAGTAATTTTAGGTCTTAATGTTGCCATATTTTTATTAATCGTGTAATTATTGTTTTACGTTTATTAATGGTTTTAGTGACTAGAAATAAATAGAAAATTTAAATTATTTTGATGATTTATTATTTATTTGCAAAAATGAACCTGTATCAAGATTCAAGAATGATATTTACACCCTTTTACTTTTTTTAAATGTAGATGGGAACAATTATTTAACTTAGCAAACATATTATTATTTACTTTACACATCATTCTAAAATCATAATTTTATATTGAATGACCAAGGACAATAAAATTATGATTTTATTATTCAATATTCAAGTGTACTGTGCAAAAGGATTTATAGAAAATTTTAAAATCAATATTCGTATAACCTATTTAGTTGATTTTAAATCACCATTGACCTCATCTACAGCCTCCTCCGCTGACCATCGAGCGTATCATAATTTATAGTACTGCAAGCTTCATCGGTGAAGGTGCTAACAGCTATAAAATCGTCATTATAACACCGATTCATCGCATTATTTATTTTTATTACATGGCCGTCTGCTACGCAGTGATGTTCTTTCGCAATTCCGTGTAGTATTCGCCGAACCTATACACATACAATGCCGGATTATTTCGCACATTATATAACAGCTGGTAAAATAAAATAAAATTATAATATATGTTTTTCTCCCTATTAGATATTGCGCATAAATCAAATATCACGAGTTATTTTTTTTCAGAATTCCATACAGCTTATAGATACTGTAGTCACGTAATAATATCACATACTTTAGAAATACGGTTTTTCTCACTAAAATCCGTCTACATTTGGCACTTCGGATTACTATATAGGAACGTTCGAGATGATAATAACAATATAATATTCTTATTACTGATCACAGCATATTATATACATAGGTGTATGTTACATTATTATAAGCACGCGCTTCGAATATTCTTTATAATACGTATAATGATCGCAAGAACTGTCGACGATACTTATTGGCTTTATAGGGTTATTATTCTTTAATATGACGTTTAGTAAATTGTTATCCTTTAAAACAGTGTTTCCCAACGTATGGGTCGCAAATCTTGGTATCTGTAAACTAATTAGGCAACTATATTGATAATGATATTAAAAAACCTTAATTTTTTTTTTTTTTTTAATTGGGGTCGTGTACAAAAAATTAAGAAACACTACCTTAAAATGAATGTAATTTGGATAAAGCTATTATATATTGTTTTATTATCAACGCTGACGCTGTGGTCTTAATAATACAAACATATCATCGCTTAGCCAGGATACAGAGGACTACATCAAATGCTACCTACCCCCAATTGCTGTAACGACGGATACAATGTAATATCATCGTTATTAATATTTGTAAAAATATAACTGATTCGCTCAGCATTTTCCAAGTTATAAGGGGATTAATAATTGGTGCTACAGCGAGGGAGTTCAGACGTTTGCGCACTTAAAATATTGTTGACTTCGATTATGCCGATTGAACTGTTGCGATGACTCGCCAGCGCGCGTTATCGTTACCCATTGAATAAAGAGGATCACTCAAGTCTATATAATATATAAGATTATCGAACATCATATCATAATTTATATTATTATATTGGTCTGATCTGTTATCGTTGTACACGCAAGACACTACCCACCTTGTTTTATGTTTATACACCATACCGAGCGATAACGATTTCGTCCAAAAGAAAGTATATTATAAGAGAGCTGAGTGCTTGAGATATTATAATACAAAATGTAGTGAAAAAAAAAAATCAATAATAAATATTATGGCAAAAATATTATTCTTGTATAATTATTTTTTTTTTTTTTTTTGACAGTGTCCGATATAACGCTTACGTCGTGTTATGAATGTTATGATAATATAAAAATCACACCAGGCACATGCACGATGATACGTATACGTTTTGGACTACATGTCTGTTATGGAAGGCATCCTGCCCTGACTGTACTAGCAACGATAAACAACGTAATAGTAATCCCATATTATTATAACAAACGCGTTAATTCTCTAAAAACCATCAGTTGCGGCTCAGATAACAATAACAATAACGACCGCAAGAAACGTTTCTGGCAGTTACAATAATTATTGTAATAATAATGTGAGAATTTTCACGCGAAGCCTTTCGTCGTCGGCCACAAAAGCCTCGGAGTCGCCGCCGCATTTATGAGTTGTATAATAATGTTATTATTATTATTATTATTATTATATCATTTATGTCGCCTTCTCGAGAATTTCATATTATTATTATTACTATTATTCACAATCGGGATTTGAGTGTACGAGGAAAACTCATATTCGCTCTCGTGTAAATACACACACCATGACATATTGTATTTATACATAAATATGAACGTGTGAGTGTATAACATACACGTGCCTACACCTAAGCGTTATAAATTATTTATTCGTACCTACTTTATGTATAATATATATCCTATTATTAGCGAAACGGTAAGAAGGAAAAAAAAACTGTTTCGTCGTATTTCCACGATAGTTTATCGCCTGTTTTTCCTTGTAAATATTTTACGATGTAACTACTAAGGGGTTTATGTTAAAAAGAATGCACAGGTGTGATCAACGGCTGCGATGGAGGCAAGACGAATTCCTTCGCGCGGACGAAAAGTTTCCGATGAATAATATTCTATACGCACGGCGCACGGAACACCCACCGGCCCACTGCTAAAATACTTACTGTTAAAGTTTACGAAAATAAAAGTTTTATCTTTACCGAATGTATCGCAGGTAATCGCGTTTGAACTCCTAATACATATTGTTATTATTATTGATAAACTCTTTCGGCTGATTACGCCGTGCAAAATATTTTGCGGGAAAAATAATTATGCTGCTTCCACGACTACACACGATAATCGAATCATATAATATATTATTTTACACGAATATCACGTTTTCCCCATTAAACTTGGTTAATACGCGATCTTCGTAATATCGTCATCAGTTCGTTTGATGTGATATACTGCTTCAACGTAATATACAATACATAATAATATATACATAACACTCCACTCTCACACACACAATATTATATTTAGTTCAGTGCAATGCACGCGTTTACTGTAATATAACAGTCGTCTGTCGCTCCTGGTACTTCAAAGGCGCGCACGTGTACATAAATTATTTCGTGGTAAAAGCTAGCTCGTCGTCGTCACGTCGTCTGCGTCCTATAATACGCCGGAACCTATACTATTACCGCCTGCTAGGATAATATTATAAGTCTATCTGCTTAAAGACACACAAAGATGATATTATATTAAGTTATATACACTAGAGAGATAAGATTTCCCCTTTTGGCAGATTTTTTAAATAAATAATAAAAACCCAATATATTGTTTTATCCACAAAAAAAAAAAAAATGATCTGCGATCAAATTTGTATAACCGATGCGATCACATTTTAATGAATAAAATATTATTATATATTATTAGGTAAATGAGACTTTTCGTTGTATAATCAACGCAGGAAATAATGCTTTGTTAATTATTGAATACGTAGTAATATTATATTCGTAATTATATAACCACAGCCATAGGCGCACTATTATTATTCATTATGCGTGTATTAAGAAATTGTACTTGATATAGTATGTATATTGTATACATTAAGTAAAAACCAACAACCACGGTATTTATTGGTATTTCTAATAACTACATTAATACTTAAAATTATAGCTCAAATCTGGTTTCACACACTCTCAAAGAGATCCGATCGATCCCGAAAAGAATACATTTTAGCGTTGGTAGGTGTTTTATCTTCGCAGTTACAGCACACAGTAACGGCAGACGGATTTCGCTGTTGACTACACTTTACCGCCAATAACATTCCGACACGATAGCGTGATGATGGCGGCAAAGGTATTATGCAGAAAAATAAGACGTAGGTATTAAATTAAATTATGGTCGTAGCCGTTATATATAACGGGTGTGTGTGAGTAGGTCCATTATCACCCTTTTTTGAACACTCGCCGGTGTTGTTAACGTCCTTTGCTCACTTCGAACGCGTCCATTAGCTTTCGAAACGCGACCGACCGTCCACCCACCAGCCCGCCAACGGGCGTGTATGGTATACATGTATAGCATGGGTCTATACTAACCCGTACCGCGGAAAAGTCTCATTAGACGACATTTTTTTCCACGTCAAAAAAAAAAAAAATAAAAATAAAAAACACTGAACTGAAATAAAATTACATTTACCTCTCGGCTCTCTCTTGGCGCGATTGCCGACTTTGCAATTTCGCTACACGCGTTCCATATAAATATAAGCCTACATAATATAATATAATATATTATATTCACACGCCGCACACCCGTTTCTTCTAGCACCTTCTGTACCGTTCTGAAAACCTGCCGTCATCAATCACGTGTTTTAAACATCGACGTAATTCTCTTTTGGCGATAGAAAGAGAGAAAGTACTCCTACCATCTGATTGGCGTGCACCATCTGTCCTTCTCTGAGGATTTTTTTCACTCTCTTTTTCTTTTCCGGTTTTTTTTACCTTTCCCCATTTTTCGTTCGTTCGACACGGCTTTCTCGTTTCGCGTATAAATAATAATTGCGTCCTATGCACCTACCCGATTTTGAAAAACCAATTATTACAAAAGTAACAATATACCTATACATATATAAACTCGCGGATCGCGGTGGTGATCAGCTGCTGTAAGTCTGAAGCTCATCCTACATTGCAGCGAACTAATTAATTTACAATTTACCTACTACACATAATGCGTTTAAGCCATCAATCCTCTGTGCTCATAAAATGATCGATGTTTTAATCCATCACCCGTCGTCGTCTTTTTTATATCAGCCTAGATTTTACTAATTTTTTTGATGTACAATCATCGTTATAATATTACATTATATCATTCTTCGTCGTTGATATACACGCATTCACGACACTGTATATATATATATATATAGAACATGTATTTCGATTTAAGCTGGCCTCGAGCACGCGTAAAAAAAAAGTAAAAACTAATATAATATTATTTTGTGTACATAAAAAAAGTTTTAATTTAAAAACCATTGATATATATTATATACATATTTATTTTTTCGTTTGAATGCTTTTGAAAAAAAAGAAAAATATACAGTTTAGTTAAATCTTATTTTTCCTTTTTGTATTTAACAAAAATACGAGTTTCCGGGCCAATTATAAGATTGGTTGCTATATAGAGGTAATGCGCGAGGCTGTTTCCCTCGCTCACTCGCAAAATTTGACCCCGACAGCAGGTGTGTAATCGTACACAACGAGGTATACAACTGTTAACTATAACGCACATACACGCCTGTTAAAATAATAATAATAATAATACGAATCTGCGCACGTGTGTGTGTGTGTGTGTGTCGTACGAACATTGCGAGGTAAATCGGTGCGCGTGCTCTACGATGAATATTTTCTCCCCGCGTAGGTTCGTAATTAAAAACTATACCCACTATAATATAATACTCCAGTGGTTTTTGCCGCCGTCGCTGTATTATTAGTTTGTACATTATACTAATAATATAAATGTGGGTAGGTGTATTATATACGCGGAAACAATACTACAGCGTCGTGCGCACACACATAATACACGAAACAGCGAGCAATAATAATTCCGACACCGCGTTGTTCCAGATTTTGGGACCGAATTGGCGGCTCTGGAACGGGGAAACTCTCTTACTGCGCGATAACTCGAAATTAATACCTACCCGCCATCCACCTTATTTACTATTATTATTATTATTATTATCATCATCATCACCATCGTCGTCATCGTTAATATATACGCCTACCCACTACGCATTCACCTAACCGCATTACAGCAGTTCACATGTGGTTTTCTGGCCAGATTGTCGAAACGGTTTTCTGAGAACGTCACCGCACTATTACATATACTCAATACTCATTGCTCGTATAATTTCTACACGTAACACATATAATATTTAGTATATACACATAGAAATCATCGCTGTTTGCTAAAAGACCGTAACTAAAAACTGTTTAGAGTTAATTGTTTTGGTAACTGAATAATTATTTTTTTTTACGGTCGTACATATCTTGTGGTTTTTTTTTTTTATAATATATTTTGATATTTAATGTTTTAATTTTTGAAAAGTACACGTTAATAATATATCCTTATAAATCTCTCTCTCTCTATATATATATCTATTTTAAAATATGATTTACGATATTTTAGTATAGCATTAGGTATAAAAATATTAATTATTTGTTTAGTTTTTATTATGTTATAATATTGATCGTTTTAATTATTAATATGTTTTATTAGTTATTCAATAGAGTAATGTTTATTTAAATATTTTTTAAACTACGTGTAATATAATATAATGAATAATATTAAATTGTGTATAAACAAACCATATGGACTTATCTCTCAATATTTTAAAAAATATAGCTGCATAGTACATTTAATCGAAAATGATGTAAACACGAAAAAAGCGTATTAATAGCACACGTTTTCTTGTAAGGTTTTTCGTACATGATATTTTGATTAAAACTACCTATTACATTTTTAAATTACAATGGCAGTGCAGCGATATGTACCTACCTATTGTTATATTTCAATAATGTACACGCGCGACTTGAGTCGAATATAAAATTGATATACGTTTCGAAATCGTACGCGTTTCCTTCAGCGGCAATGATGACGCACGTTATCGAGTTGCAGTGTTTGTAAAATGTCTGCAAGAAAAATATTTAACCTCATATAAAATATATATTTACTTAATCCAAACAGCCGCAAAGGGTATCTGTATAACGTATTAATCAATAGGATAAATGAAATATAAAATAAATTTATATGACGTTAAATTAGGTCAAAATTACGTGTTGAGCACGGCCTTTAGATTTGGTGAGTGATAAAATGTTTATTTTAGTTGATTTATAATGCTATTATCAAATACCGTGTGCATTCAAACGAGGATAAATAAATTAGAGTCGGCAATAGAAGGTGTATTTTGTTTTTGGATAAATTGCCACTACATATACATTATACAATATGTAAGTGTAGGTACAGCAGTTACACTTGATTCTCCGATGCTGTTAATTAATTAAATTATACCGACGAAATATAATAAAATCGAGTGTCTGTGAATATAAATAAAACGTAGTTACCGCCTGGACGATACATTTAGTTTTTTTTTTTTTATTTCACCCCAAGACTATATTATAACGCACCACACGCAAAAAACTCTTTTTCATCGATTGATAATAATTGATCGTCTAAAAAATGTACAATATTTTAATAATATATTATAAGTATCCAAAACTTGAATGTTAATAGTAACATACATAAAATATACTTTTCGAATGTTTTATTACTTATATTATTTGTATGTATGTATACTTTTATAGTATATGACGTAAAATGTATTTTGTATTTGTGTAACTCTCCATATATGATATTTACATTTGAACAGTATATTTATTTTAATAGCAATAATTTTCCTAGTGCGCTTATAATATTAAAACAATTATGTATATAAAAATGCATAATGAATGATTGTAGTCAAAACTGATTTCATAACGATGCCATTAAGTTTTAATGACGTTCGTATGGCAGGTATAGCTCTAATTATTTCTTAAGGATATAGTTACAAATTCGAAATTTAATATCAATCACACATCGTTAGTTATTTACTGAATTTATTTAGTTATGTACCGGAAATTAGAGAGTTTATCCTTATCAAATAATTTTTACTCTAAATCAATCGCTATTCGTTGATATTAAAGACAATTGATTTATCATGAGAATTTACATATTATATAACTATTTATGATTAAAATATTTTTTTATAATAACTATTTCTTTTTTATTCAATTAATTGATAGCACTTTATGGCATACATGTAAATTATAAAATCTACATTTAAGCAATTTTTTTTTGTCATAATATTTGATATTATAAAAAATAATTACATGACTATTATTGTATTAAAATAAACATATTAAGCATTTTTACTTATGATGAAAAAGTAGGTACCTAAATGTACATATTTTTTTTTAATTCATGAGGATTTGTATATCAGAACTTTTTAATTAAAAATGAATATATTTTGTATTATTAATATTTTATTTTTAATTAAATTATGTATACATTTTTATACTTATCTTGTATTGCTAGATTTGAACTAATCTGCTTTTATAATTTATTTCAAATTGAATGAATAGTAGGCTATTCTTTTTTTGAACCAAAACCGTTTAAATGTAATATGTTGTTTAAACTATTTTTTGCTTTAAAAATATATATACATTGCAAATAGGTAAATATATTATGAAACAGTATACTATATCATTTTATTACTGTAATTTTACTTTATATATTTTTTTCCCGGAGTACAAAGCACTACTTTGACAGTTAAAAATTAAATTACATTTGTAAAACTTATAGTATATTGGCAATCATTTGTATAATTTTTTTTATAAGCCCTTATTTTTATAATTCCGACGAATTTATGAATTTAACTATCAGATAATAATAATATTTCAGGAACAATACAAATAATAATTATACATGTTATTATGTTCATTGAGTCATTGTTAAACATTGTAATAATTACAACTGGCTAGAATATTATAGATAGAAATTATATGAAAACAAAATAGTATTCATGTAGATTTGCTTCCGGTCAATTTAAAAAAGGCAATTATTATTTGAATGCACGTATTTGTGGGATATAAACGTTAATGATTGCACGACTTAAGAATTTTATATTCGTAGTCGGAGGTCAGAATTTTTTTCTACGAGATTGGTAACGATAAGGTGCTGTCACGATTTAAGATATTATACTTAAGGTATATCTTAATTCGTGGGTGCTGTCCAAACGGATAGTATATTATTAATAAGTCTCTCTCGCGTTCACGTCGTCGGAAATAATTTAATTTTGCGGTTGACAATAGATACTGGAACAAGAACAATGGTTAACATTTTACACAGGAAAAAATTCGGGAAAAATCGTAGAATTACATCATCCCCTGCCCGTTCAGGATTTAATTATAATGTATATGCATAATATCGTATACATAATACATATATTATAAATAATACATATAAATTCGTATATACGAATGTATATAAAATATATTTAAACCTCCTTAATATGTATTGTATTGATACAATGATAATTCTAATTGTAGCGGATAAAAAGATTTTACAAATTATAATCGTATTAATTAAACGATTTATATTCTCAGAATATTTCAATCCATAAAATAATATATATATATATACATATATATGTATATTTTATATTCCGTTTAAAATTAATTTATACGATCGTAAATCGTATAATAATAAAATTAGTCTCAAACTCCCCATGGAATTAATTCAATTATAATATTCAATCAGATATTTCTTTTAAAATAGTACACTTTTAATATTTGCAATACTTTAAACTCACTAAACAGATGTGGAAGTCAGTATTAAAAACAAAAAAAAAAAACAGTTTATCCGAGTAAAAATTAGACGTATATACTTACGCGTAATGGAATTATAAAAGAAAAGCATATAACAGCTTTGAGTTAAAAGAAAATCATGTTACACAAAGCGAATAGCGTCGCAAAAGATAAAATCACTTTCATAACTTTACTAATCTCTTGTGCACTCTAGGTAGGAAATTGGAAGTCAGAAGTTTAAATTACTGAGAGTGGTGTTTTTTTTTATGGTTAATGCTAGTGTGGGATGCCGCTGGTTCTGAAATGTACTCTTAACACCACGGATTATTATTTCTTGTCCTAGAAAAGGGCTCTTAACATATTTTTATATTATATTGTTCCCATTAAATTCAATAAATATTTTTAAATTTTTAAATTAGAAAATCACGTAGTTTTCCATTATTAGTTATTTTATTCACATAAGTGTCGAATACAATTGCGTAAAACAAAAAAACAAAAGTAAAAAGTATATTGTTATTACTTTGGTTCTATTGGCAATATTAATATATTTATGTATGTTTTGTGGTTTTATCTTGTACAGTTTTTGATAAATATTTAAAAAGAATAATAAAACATACAATATTTATGAAAATAGCTGAGTTTTATACCTAGTTAGTTATATACTTATATTATTATTATTGATTAGAATGTACTTATTAAAATATATAGCAGAAATAATAAATATTTTACAATTAGTTATCAATAATGATTTATGCATCGACGATCGATTGATGAACAACCGCGATAAGTTTTTTTTTTTCCCAATGGCCAAATTACAGCAATTATATTTATTTTTATCACTAATTTCAGTATTTATTTTTATGTTTTCTATATATCAAAATAATTAATAGCGAATTATTTATTTTTAAAAACGAAATTTACTAAAATAATTATGTAATTTCATAATAGATATATAACGCTAAATATGGAAATTTCATATGAATGACATTGCTAAAGTCTTATACATTTATAAATATAATTTTAGTTTGAAATATATTAAGAAGAATATAGTTAATATTATTTTATTTTGGTGTTTTTAATTTCAATTAAAGCTTAAAGGTTTACTATCAAACGGTTTAATACTTCAAAATTCAAATACGGTTGTGTTACCCAATAATTATAATTGACATTATGTAAAATATAAAGCAATTTATGGAGTGTGAGTGGCGAAGCACGAGTGTAAATATTATAAATTAATCAGAACCCCTTTAGCCTTGAAAGTTTGGACATATAACTTACTGTATAATATTAGACATATTATACGTGCATAATATAGTTTTTGTTTTAGTTATGCTGCGGTGCGGTAGTATTTGCTTTTATCAAGACTGATGATTTTACGATTCAAAAAATACAATAAAACTAATATTAAATTAGATTATACTAAAATACTCATTAATTATATTATTATGATAAAAATATGCATACGAAAACGTAGACCGAATTTAATAACTAATCTCACTCTTTCTTTTCAATATGAATTAAGTTTCAAATTTATATTTTCATAATTGAAATAATTGAAACATAATAGTAAATGAGAGTCCGTGATAACAACCGGATCCGGACATCACTTTGAAATTGTTAGTGTTTCGGTTTATCAATGCTACAGGTATGTATAAATTCTTCCTTAAAAATTATTTATATATGCAAGATATGTTTTTCAAATTACATAATTGTATTTTACACGAGGATCATTCAAAACAGAGGTAGTTTTTTAAACGATATTAAAAAAAATGTAAATATAATAATTTAGTATAAACGACTATAATATAGATAAAATAATATAATATATTAAACATGGTATTATGTAGTAGTATTATATATATACAGTAAAACATTGATAAGACGATTCCGTCTTGCAGGACCATGCAATTTTTCCGTGTTAACAGAGTTTCTGTTTTGACGGGGTTCAAAAAAATAAAATTAAAAAAAAAGTACCAAAGAAATTGTCCGTATTACCAGGGTTTACGTTTTACCGAAGTTCCGTCTTATCGAGGTTTCACTGTATATAATATTATGATAACGCCATAAGATACCTACTATAATATTAAATACGATAGTACCATGAATTTATAAACCTTATACTATAGGTTATTTCGACCGTTGTGCTTTCATTAAAAAAGAGCCATCCGCGGAACGCGTGTTATTACGTCGGCGGCTAAGAAGAGGTCGATATCCATTTTGTCCGTACCTCTTAAACGGGTAAAAGGGCGTAAGTCGCCGACGCCATATAGTTTGAGTGTTTCACATCAAATACTCCGAGAAAACTTGAAATAAAACGCAACCAAGCGTATAAACTGAACGACGACGAGATGTTAGGAAGTCCGGTTATGCGCTGCACAATAACGGTTACCGTTGAATTATATCGCGTTTGACAATAAAATAAAATGGAAAAAATTTACGGTAGGTACGGTTAGATGTATACACTCTTTCAGACTTTGAAATGCGAAATAATAATATAAAAATAAATAAAAAATATGAAAAAAAAAACGCAAACGCGTGCTTACTTACACTTCCTTAAAAAAAATACGAGTACATATACCAACACGCAGAGACCGTTTGCTGTTAACTTTTTTTTTTTTTTATTATACATAACAAAATTTGACGACGCTTTTGTTGTGCCTATTGTATACTCATATATACATAAACTATTCTGTTCTATATAGCTTTACGATAATGTGAAATTTATTTTATTTTCAATGAGTACAGTTGTTTTTTACTTACTACAGGAGTAATATGAAACGATATTTTGATATAGATCAAACAGTTGGTCAATAAGAGTTTGTACCTATTGTTAACCTGTTTTATTTATTGAAGGATGAAACAATTGAAATATATAATAGGTATAAGTAAAAAAAAATCTTTAATAAAAATGATCACATTAATTTAAAATGTAAGCTAAATGCGAATTCAAAAAATTAGTAGAAAATTACAATTAAAATTTAACCATAAATCATAATATTAAATAGTAATACCTAGTCATAATATTATAGTATGTAAATATATACAACGAATAATATTATTCAACGTTCAATTAATTATTAATGAACTATTGCTCTAAGTGAGAAAATGTAATTTGTTATTGCAGTATTAAACATATAATAATATAACAAAATAATCTGATAATAAAATGCAATATTAAAATTTTCCATTAAATTATAATTTTAATATGTTCTATTTTATACCAATATTATAGTTAAATTATTTTGCATGCAAACATTCGTCGATTCATTTGAAATCATAGAAAAATTGTTATATGACCGTTTATCCCCAAATACCCATATTATAATAATTAATATAGGCACGTTAAAACAACAATATACATTTAAACGTATCTTTAAAAATTATTTGCAATATTATATTATTAATAAATAATAATGTATTATTAAAACTATGGTATAATTTCATGGATTATTATAAGTATACTAATAACTGCCGTTCGTTTAATTGCTTATAACGATAGATTTATGAAATAGCATTTTATTGTTGCTGTAAACATTTGTGCTATATTTTTTATTTTTTTCTTAAACTTCGTGATTATTTTATGATTATACATTAGTGTATTGTATGAATTACTTACTTTAACATTGGATAATATATTTCCATTTGTCATGAATAGAGCTTTATTATAGGAGTTACATATTTTCCTTGAACTAGAAATCTTATCAATAAAATGACAAGATAAAAAACAAAGATTATAAAGTGAATACTTAATGTATTTATCTATATCTATGCTATTATTATAAAGAGGTACCTAAAGTTTGTAAGTTTATGAGTTTGCTTGTAAGAAGCAAATAATCAGGAAAATATTGAAACTATGATTATTATTGTCAGTATGTCAAAACTATCGTCTATACACCAAATCGGAAAATCAAAAATAACGCAAATGTGTATTAGGCAACCAATTTAATACAAATGCATTTGAACGAACAACGTAGTGTAAGGCCACAGTTAGTTAATTTAATATATTTGTTTAAATATTCGATTTTATTTTATTCTCAATTATTTTAAGTGTATTTTACTTTATTTTTTTTAAGATTTGTGTAAAGTATTGAGAAACAAATTTTTAAAAAAGTTATGTTTGTTTTATTTAAATCATATCGGTGTAAGCATGATATATTATTCTGTTTGTCTAACCAGTTTTCCATCATATTTCATTAAAATCATTATCATAACTTAATAACAATTATTATATATTAAACATAATACTACGACAGTACCTTAATATATAATAGACACCTATGTAACTAATAAATAATAAATATATTTTTTACATATTATTAAAAATATTATTCTCTGATTTTTATATTTTTATGTGAATGTTTAGAATTTTTTTTATTCATTTTTATCTTCTATATTTTCTAAGCCCTAAACATGAGTGTATAAATGATCATAATAGTTGTCTATAGATTTGTGTTTGAGAATTATCATGATGAGATAAAAAATATACAAATTAAACACAATTTAGATTACTACTGAAAGAAGATAATATTATCTCTAATGCCTATTGTTCTTTTTAAATGTATTTACAACTATTATAAGATATGAGTTTAATAAATACAAATTATTTTTGAAGTATATTTATTATTAAAAAATAATAGTTTAATATTTGAAAATTCTCACTGATATAAATATTTATAACGGCTTTTTATTCTAACTGACTTAATACACTGCCAATCAATAAATAAAATCGATGATAGTCTAGTTACATCTTGATTTTATTACAAAAAAAAAAAAAAAAATATTGAAACATAATTTTAAATGTTCTCATATTAGTCATATTGAATTAAAACTATAAAAATAGTATGACGTTCCATTATATTATATCCTTTATATAAAAAGAAAATAGTTCCTTATATGTGACATTATGATTTCTGTTAGGATGATTATTTTCATTAAAATTTAATCGATTTATGCAGCATAAAAATTTTCAAAAATTTAAGCTCCCGAAATAGATTTACATTCTCTAATTTCTGGTTTCCCTCATTTATCAATATTGACGCAGGCAGAAATTTATATTTTCTATCAATATAATAGTATGTTTTATATTATTTGTGCTTTGATATATTATCATAATGCTGTTATAATGAAATTACCAATTACTACCTACATGTTTTGCAATGCAATGTACAAAAATAATTTTTACGAATTCGTATAAATAGTTAGATATACATATATTAGAATTAGATTAAATTAATATGTGAAAATTGTCATAATATCTTTAAAAATCATCGCTGTTTTCGAGTAAACGGGATTATAGAACGTATTATTGTTAGCTGCAAGGCCGTATGATTACATAAAATAAAATGCTTAACAAGCTGTGACATATTAAACAGAACAATTAAAACAATTTCGTCGGTATTTAATTTATTATCAATGCAAATAACAGTCAAATGTAAATAGTTTAATGGAAAGAATTAAGTCGAACTTTTAGTATAATTCAGTTTACAACAATTTATAATCCTTTTTAACTGTATTAAATAACGCAAGTCGAGAGTATGAATAACCTATTAATCTTTATTTTTTTTTAACTATCAGATTATTTAATATTGTAATAATTGGAATTAACTACTTTTTAAATGTCAGATGTTTTTGTGTTAATGGCCATCGACTCTATAGCATTTGTGTACATCTATATCATGTTATACAGTACAAATAAATGGTATGAAATCTAAACTCAAAAATGAGGGACTTAGTCAGGTTACAGACACTATGACGTGTGTACCGAACTAAATGAAATTAATTGTATGAATATGTAATAATTGTGCTATAGTTCGAAAAAACATTAAGTACTTAAATATTTTATTATCAACTGCGGTTTCAGTGTGATAGGACTATAATCACAAAATATACTGGTTATTAAGTATAAACGACTCATAATGAGTACCTAATCAATAATATTTATTATTTATTATTAATAACAATTAAAAATAAATAATGTTGGATTGGTAAAATATCGATTATAATAGTATTATACAGAAATACTGTTCATCAAAATTACCAACTAATTAAATATAAAAATATTAAAGACATAATATTATTATACTCCGATGATAAAATCGAAAGACCTCACACTCGTTATACATTTATGACGGACACGCTAAAGCATGATGATATAATATATAATTGGTAAGTATAATCGTTTAAAAAACATGGAAGCATTATAAAAATAAAATGATTATGATTATATATAATAACAGTGAATCTGACATTCAAAACTGACACTCAAATACTGTACGTATTACTGTACATCATTCTATCTGATTAAAAACAAAACAAAAACCGACGGGATATAAAATATAAATCGGACAAATTATATCTGATTAATTATGCTTACATGGTGTCGTCACCGGCTGGATTGACATTTTCGACTGGGAAACAATAATATCATTCCGTATCGCAACGATAAAAACGGATCAGTAAGTCGTGGGGAAAGTATTACCACGTGCGACAGATGTTCGTCATCGTCGTCAAATTCTATGATTTATCTGAATTCGATGAAAAAATGTATATTTGATTAAAACAGTGCGATATATTTATCAAGCGAATTCGGTATACAATGTGTTTATGGTCGACGTCATAGTTTTCAAGTGTTATAGACATGGTTGAGAACAGCGGTGGCAGTGGCTATATGACATAAAAATGTGCCGAGTGACGGCGGTAGAAGTTGATTATAATTTATATAATTTACGCTTTTATTATTCGCAAAATTATCGTGGGTTACGCGAACTTTTTATATCGTTTATACATCTATCCAGATTTCATCGAAACCGTTGATTGGCTAAGCGTGCGGGCCGGATCAAAACATTTGTTTTTAAGTACAAGTCATTTAGAATGTAGATATTGCGTACACTATACACGCCCGTAGAACGGGCTATGGTATAACGACGTGGCATTTTGAGCGAGTCAAATGGTCTCAGGAGACGCATAAACAGAGCGTTTGCATCGGCAAAGAGTCGAGGGAAATACGTTTAGCATAATGCGAAATAAACGGAAATAAAAAAAACTTCGTCAATATCGTCGTATAATAAATGATTGAACGTTGAAAGAACAAATATAGGTGTTAAACAGTAAAACATATTAGTATAATATTATCGGTGAAATAAATATCAGAGAATAATATTAATCAAATCGTGATATCCATCTGTAGTGGAAAAAAAAATTAACACTGAAATCGGTCACGATTATCATGATCGATAACTCATTATTCCTAATTAATTAATACAATCATACACACACGGTTTTGTTGTAGTCAGTGACGGATAACGAAAAACAGTTAGTATATAAATAATAAAAGTCCGACTGACGGATACCTTAACCTAGACGCCGATATACGTCTGTGTACTTGTAACTTGTTACTGGTTGGTTATAATGATATACTCTGAATATTTATATATATTACTTTTGTCTCTAAGTTATTTCTACGGTATAGGAGACGCAGCTATTGTTGTAGTGCATAACGATACGTCGATTTAGCCGATAGTTTTGCGTTACCATACGAACGGTCCGATCGAATCGATGCGGATCCTGGGCAATACGATCGTCTATATTCGTCGGGTGCTTAGAAAGTATACTCACCACCCGCACACGCGCAGGTTAACCGAGGAAAATCAAGTAAAACATCAACGACCGTTCCGTACAAGTATTGAAATCGACTTCAACGGAAACGCGAATAACAGTCGAGCACACATTTCGCAATATCATCGTGACGTTTTGTCATCGCAATAATAAAAATAAAATATTATCTATGATAAAACATAATATTACAACGCTCCACACCGGCAATACCGATTCGCGGTGTCCACGCATTACTATCTATCTGTCTATAAATAACCGTTCGTTTATCATTTGTCGCAGCTCCCCGCGCCGTGTCGTAACTCGGCTCGTTTTGTTATGTTTGCGAACTCCGTGCTCATATTTTTTACGGCCCGTATAAATACTATTGTACGGCGTCACCCGGCGCCGCAGTTTCGGCGCGGGTGACGATTCGCTTTTTTGGCGCACCGAAGTCATTGACGCTCATCGTCACAAAACCACGACGACCGCGTCCGTCGTAGTGTAATGAACACGACGAGTGCGCCCCACGACTACACACGCGAGATTCGACTGCTTCCGTCCTAATATCATAATAATGTGCGCGCACGGGCAAATGACACCGTGTGCGGTGCGGACCGTTCCAATATTATTATCATTATTATTTTATGTATTGTATATGACAAGAGCGTAGAGGAAGTTCCCTCGTACGGCTAGTGCACTCCATAACGTCGAGGGGGGGTGGAGGGGCGTTCCGCGTGGGACGGGAAAGAGAGCGTTCGATAAGCGAGTGTCGGTGCGTCGGTCGGGAGTGGGGAGCGGCGAGAGGGGGGCCCGACGGACGGCGTACCGAAATCCCGCCGATATCGTCCGTCCGTTGCGCGCACACGACGACGCGAACATCGCGAACAGACAAACGCTCGCGTGACGAGCCGAACGACCGCGCTACGTAAACTGCCGCAGTTACTCCGCGTGACGCCCGCCGCCGCCGCGGTAACGACAAGTGACATAATAATACTATTGCGTTACAACAATATCGGCCGCGGAAATTCGTCGAAACACACGTCGTTTGTGCCTAATAGTAATATAATATCATATTATACAGTAATCGAACCGCAACGTTTTCACGAGGTAGTACACCGCGCGCGCAGAGATGACCGACAGGGTGTTCCGGACGGCGGTGCTGTTGCTGTCGCTGCTGTCGGCCGCGTCCGCGCGCTACCGGTTGCTCGTGTTGCACACCAACGACATGCACTCGCGGTTCGACCAGGTGGACGAGTCGACCGGCGAGTGCCCCGCGACCGCCGGCCGGCCGTGTTACGGCGGTTTCGCGCGCCTCAAGACGGCCGTCCACCGGGAACGCAGCCGCACCGACGCCGGGCCCGTCGACGGCGCGCTGTTCCTCAACGCCGGCGACACGTTCCAGGGCACGCCGTACTACTCGTTCCTCAGGTGGCGGGCCGTCGAGCGCATGGTCCGCACGCTCGGCATCGACGTCATGGTGAGTGCGCGCCACACACACACACACACGCGCGAGTCTCGTTGCCGCGCGGGGCCCCCACACCCCCCTCAACGACCGCGCGATCTTTGCCCACCTGTTCCTATCGCCGTCGTCGCTTCGTCACCGTCGTCAGAGTCGCGTGCGCGCGGAGACGAAGTTTTTCCAACGTTTTTCACGGTCGCGGGTACACGCGTAGGACGCGTCCGTATGGTGTAGGCATGGGCGTACACGATAGTGTTGTCTGTAAATTATTATTTTTCAACTCTCTCTCTCGTTAGAAACGTGTACCGTCAAAACGTTTTTAATCTCATTGGAATCCGCTTCGTCGTAGGAACCGAGACGGATTACGGGACAATGATGGTTGATGACTGGTCGGGTGTAGGTCGCGATGGCAAACACGTTTCGGACTCGGAGAAATATAAATAAGACGGTATCCTACGTTATTATATACAGATTATATTTTGCCGCGGAGCAAATCGATGATTTCAGTAATACGGTTACGTCGACAATGCTCAATAATGTTTTTCGTTTTCACGAGTCGTAGTCGGTTATAGACTCGACGTCGAGTATATGTTTAGTTCACGCCAATGGAACTTATGATTATTCACAGATTTGTTCGTTTCCCCTGTACTCGACGAACCGGTGTGCCGTGTGGTTTCGGTGTACTTATTACGCATACCAGTGCGTTATGTATTTTGTTTTTATCGCTGTCGAATCCGATGAATATTAAACAGCATTAGGTGATTAGATCAATTTTCTGGTTGTGATGGTCATTTATTGAATATTAGTTGTTTCTTACGGGTATTTACTGGTTTTAAATTGTGCGCAGAAACGACCATAAACTAAACGGCTAAATGAGTTTTCTCGTTGGTTTTCAATACTGGTTTAGATATTGATATCATCTTATATATCCATTTATTTTAATGTTGTTTATTTTAACCTGGCCTAGAGTTGGCACTGGTTTCAAACTGATATTCAAATTTTTAGTTTTTTTTTTTTTTTTGATTTGGAAAGTTCACTAACACTACGCATATTATTATCGTATCAATTTTCCATCGATATCAGTAAAATCTGCAAACTCGACTAACACTTGTGAAAATTCTGGAAACAGACCTTCCGGTTAACAGTTTTGTTTATATCCCATTGGATAACCAGTGTTCATCACAATCATCATGTCACCGCCAAAATTCCCATACTCTTCATTTTCACATGTACGATTGATGACAAGTGACGGATTCCGATCGCGAGTATTAACTTCAGGTACACTTTATGTATCGCGGTCGAGTGTGTTGGATATAATATTATAGTCCCTATAGAAATGCAAGTCAAAGCGATTTTTTCACTCGCTGTTCTTTCATACTAATCATTTTCCTCAAACACGCATTTTTCGAGTGTACTACGCTATACGTGTACGTTTATAACAAGTACATTTTAATAATATGCGTGTATTGGCCATATTGATAGCAAACATTTGATATAATAATTTTAATGGAAAATACCTAAAAGAAACTCGATGAATAAATTATTGTTGATAGTATAATAGTAGAAAAAAATAATGGACTCACGGGGAACCCAGTTACATGTCCCATACACGTTTTATGTTATTAGACTAGATAGAATTAAATTATAATTTAACAAATACTATAAAATACTTCATCAAATATATAAATATAAATTTATCACCATTTCAATCCATCGTAGTTGCTTACAAATCCCATAAAATTGACGAAATAATCGTATAGTTTAATAATAAAAGTACAAATTAAAATAAAATATACCTATTATACAACAATTTAATTTGTGTATATTTGTTTATTTTTTATTTATGACGTTGTATAATATTATATATATTATATATATATAACTAATGTAATAATGATACCTAATAGTTGTATTTAATTATTTTGATTTGTTACATACATAATATACGAGTATAATACAATATTAGTAGATAAGCAATGAAAAATAAATTGAAAACCAAAACAAAACGTTTTTGTAAACGTAGTAAATTAAAACCTGATCTTATCCGACGTTGGTGATGATGTTATTAATATTTGTTTTACCCCTGCAGAAAACACACTTTACTCGTGGAATAATAGGTATAATACGTAATATTATGTACAGCGCGTCTATGTGTATATTGGATGTAATTTTAATTTATAATATAACTAGGAACTCATTTTATATTCGAGAGCAATAACTTTGTCTCTCAAAAACCTTGGTAATTTAGATTAAGGCCGTTTTAAATTTAAATATATGTCATTTTATGAATAAATTGTTTTTTTTTCGTTTTACTTAAATCGGTTTAGAGTTTATACTCGAAACGGTATAACCACCCGGCTATTTAAAGCGTTTAGTAAATGCAAATTAAAAATTGCAAACAAAATAAACATTATTCATCATGTCTCAAACTCGGCCTTAGCAGGGTTATAAAGCGATTATCCCGTTGGAATTAAAGAATAATATAATTTAGTGTCAACTGAAACACTATTTTTTATACACAATTCCGCCGAGAAAAATACAGTCTTAGTAAATATAGGTATATATAGCCTACTTTTAAATAAGTTAAATATTTATAATGAACAACTTGATGGAATTTAACACTATTTGTTCAAAACTTGAAGTTTTTGCATCTTTTTTTTTTTTATCTTGCAGATAAATAAAATATTACCGAAAAAAAGTCTAAGCAACTACCTTAGTTTTTTGATTACAATCTACTACCTAGTCATAAAGGTGAAATAAAGAAAACGAAATGAAAAAATAAATCAAAATAATTATTAGTCGAATGGAAATTGTCTGATCCTATATTATAAAATAAATATAGAAGATAGTAGTTTTTCAGATAAAATAATATTACTGGCCAAACAGTGATATTTTTATTTAAATCGCTACCTATATGCTGATAATTGAGGAAAAATTTGATTATAAGTATTAATTATATTGTTGTTATACTTTATATATAGTTAATAATAATAATATAATGTATTCACTTTTTTTTCCGCATTCCAAAAATGATATTTACTATATTAAAAGACAAAAACAAAAATTAGAATTAAACTAAAATTGATTAGTTCAATATAATATAAACACGTTCAAAATAAAATGAATTTTAAAATATATATAAAAGGTGATAACTTAATGTTTTTAAAATAAATAAATTAATTAATAATAATATTATCTTTTGTATCTCAAAAAGAGATATACAAAACACACGCATAATGTTATCAGTGTTATCACCATATTTAATAAATTTAAATTATGACTATATTATTCAATAAAATATTAATTGAATTCTTACAGTTTCGAAATATAATAAATATTATTTTCAACATAAAAATAAGTTTGAGTTATATGAAAGTGAAAATGTTTTAAAATCGATAACCTAGTGGCAGGATACGGTTTACGATCGTAAAAACGATGACGTAGGATTTTCATTTCGTTGTATTATAATATCTATTACGATTGTATATAATTATAAGTATAACTAAATTCGTATATTATATATTTATATTAATAATAATTTATGTCGATATAAATTATAGCAAAAAAAAATCCCGTTTTGATAGAAGTGCATTTTAATGTTTAAACTTTAAAATAATATTTAAGTCGATCGTTGATCTTAGACTGCGTATAGAGTATGTGTTTATGCACCGCTACGCTACTCCAAAACGAATAAATCAGAAACGATCAAAGTATTCAAGCAATTTTTACCGAAGGGGATTTCCGCAATATAGCATGAGTAAACTGCATTATTGAAACTCGGGTACTTATAAAGGTGTTATTTTACAAGGCGCCAGTGCTTTCGATAATCTATGCGTATGTACAAGTTTTGTTAGCTGAACTTAACCGAAGTGAGATAGACGTAATACTGGAAGTAATTATTTTAACAGTAGATAATAATAATCATTATTTAAAGTAATTAAAAACCATATTTAAAAAATGTATATATATACTTTTACTATTTTTATCGTAATTGTAATTCTAAGTTTTATGAAACTTTTTTGAATGAAATTGTTCAAATTCATATCATAGCCCAAAGAAGAATACTTTTCTGAGGATTTTAATTTATATTTATTAGGTACATATTTTAACTAGTTTATTTGAAATAATCGCAAGCATTTAATTTTTAATAAGCGGAATAATGGAATATTTTTTTCGAGTTATTCCCATCTTCGTTATGGAAAAAAAAAATTATTTTAAAAAATATTTATTTTTTCAATTTTAAAAATGATGAGTGTTTTCTATTTATGAACAATTCACGCAATACGAGTGTTAAAGTTTTTACTTTACATAAAACTAATAGTACGATAGTACTCATAGCAAACCCATGAAACACAATACAATGTGTTATATTATAGTCATTATTCATTAAAATGTTATTCGATATTTAGGAACAAAAACGTTTGTCACGAGTAAGTCAGTATGTTGAACCTCGAATTCCTCAGTCCAACGCGTGTCATATAGTATAATTCTATAATGTGTACATAATTTATATTGTGTAATATGACTTAAAGAAAATACGACTAGAACAAAACCATTATTAGTAAATTGTAACATAGGTGTATAGGAATATTTTTATTAAATTTTGTATACGACTCATTATTGACTAACATTTATGTAGGCTGTGTGAAAACAATGTCAAAATAAATGTATCGCTATTCTTCATAAGTAATAACGGATAACATATTATTATCATTATTAATTAATTATTGATATTGTACATAATATTATGTTTCAGTCTTTGGGAAATCACGAATTCGATGAAGGTGTACAAGACGTTGCGTCGTTCATACGAAACACTAACATCCCCATAGTTGCTTCTAATCTCGATCTAACCGGCGAACCATCATTAGCCAATGAGCCGAATTTGATGAAATCTAAAGTTTTGATGGTGAACGGTCGCAAAATCGGAATTATCGGATACTTGACACCGGAGACAACAGTGAGTAATACTCAATATACTATATACATAATATGGCTATTACCTGGTCATTTTGTAAAATTATATATTTTTCCACATCATAAGGTTGCAGGTCGATACCTTTAATTAGTAAACAGTTAGTTTCACGTGATCGTGAAAAAAATGTTTAAATAAATAATTCAAAAGTTAGGTGGGAAAAGAAATTCAACGCTCAGGCCAGTTACCAAGCTTATTGGCTCCGGTTAGGTTAAGGTAACGTACCTATTAAATGCGTAGTTATATATTATTATTATTTCAATCGTATAAAATTACAACAGTGAAAATTTTGTAAAATATACCGTGCGAAATTAATTAATAACTCTTAAAGACTGTAGAGAACGTAAACTAAAATAGAATATTTCAATTGTCACCGGTAAAGGAAAACGTAAAATAATTTTAATTAAAATAATATTCTCGTTGTGTTAAAACTATTATTATTACGTCAACATTTTAGAAAACATCATTAAACCTAACGGTGAGACAATACGGCTACGATGACGATATCAACACTGTGCAGTTCACGAAGAAAATATTACAGAACATTAGAACTGCAATAATAATTTACAATAATGCATGATATTACACTGTGGGCGTTGTACGGTTTGGGTAATATAAAAAAATACGTTTACTGAACAAAAATTATTATATTTTTTCGTAACACTTATATTTAACCGCGACAATAATAATCGATATAAGACATAACTCAGACCGTGTTTTCAACTATTGGCCGTCGCGCGTCGTCTCGTCAGGCCAACAGTCATGGCGGTATGTCGATGCTGTCGACTAGACCGGTTGACCGGCGGGCACGACTGCGACACAACAAGAAATTATAAATTATTTAATCGTAAATTGCATCTGCATAACATGCAAGGTAAATAAGTTTGTCTAAGTGATTTTTGTCAGTGAGAAAATAATATGCGCAGTGTCTGTTGTGATTCGACATTTACAAAAAAGTGATAAATATGTAGGTAATCGCTATGCTTTATCTCGTCATTCAGTAAGCCGCTATAATATATGTAATACATTTAAACTCAACAATTATTCATTGCATACAAAAAAAAAAAAAGATTCTGAGTGAGCAAGTATATGACCTTTCATTTTATGATATATTTCTATTGCAATTAAAGTAATTCATTGTACTATCTATATAAGTACGTCAACTAGTGTAGAACAGTAAATTGAGTTGAAATTTGCCAAAAACATTGGAATTTTATTCTTGATAACTATGTACTATAATTTATAAAAGTATAAATTTAAAACATATTTTTATTTTTATCAACTCTTTAAATTAATACAGACGAACAGTTTCAGACTAGAACAGTATGAATATAAGTTTGTGGTATAAATAGGAAATACCATAAAATTAATTTAAATATTTTGAGAATATCACTATGGAATTTTGTATAATATGAAACATAATAATTGATGTAAAAGTTTAAAAAATATCTACAATTTTTTTTTATAGTTATTCATTGTTTAAATATCTCATTAATCCGAACTTAAAATGGCTAAAGAAAACTATGTTTATATATTTTTAATGGTTTTAGTTCTAGTTTGAAATACTTAAGATAAACCTTGAATTATTTATTTCTAAGTATACAAATTGAATATTTTATTTAAAATAGTTTGTAAATGTTCATACATTTTGTCAAAATTTGAACTTTTGTAATAATAAATTATGAAGAAAAATCGTACCTATATTATATCTTTAATATTTTTAAATATTGATAACAAAACTTACGATGATAAATCTTATTTTAAATTTTCAAACTTTTAGACCGAGTGAAACAACTTTTATAAAAATTTATAGAGGAAAAAAAGAAAACGATCTAAAATAACTATAAATTGTTCCAAAAGAGTCAATCTACTCTTGAAACTTAAAATCTAAAAAAAATAATTAATAAAAATCATAAAATGTATTGTGATACATATTTTAAACGAATTTTATTCCACTTATATAAATAAAAATAAAACATTTATGTCAGTTTATACATTAGTATGCTCGCTATGTTTGAATTCGTTCGTCTATGGTGTGCATAACTGAATGATATTCTAATCGGAAACAGCAATTTATCGAACATTAAAAGTTAACTCACGTAAAAATTCTTATCCGAATGGTCGATTAAAACGTACATTTTGTGTTCGTATATTTTTTAAGATTATAGCAAAAGTAGGCAGAGTGAAAATATTGCCAGAAATCCCGTCAATTGCAGCTGAAGCGAAACGTCTTAAAAATGACGGAGTGGATATTCTCATAGCGTTGGGACATTCTGGTTTCGAAATGGACACACAAATAGCCAGAGACGTCGAGGACATCGATTTGGTAGTTGGTGGACATTCGAATACATTTCTGTACACAGGTGATTATAGTACTTATCGTTTGTGGTATATTTATAATGCATACAGTATGGTAATTAAGGTAATTAAGATAAAGTAGCCTCAATTCTAAATATAGTGTGGATTTTTAGTGTAGTTTTTTCTTAATATAACTACATACTTATCTTCAAAGAAGTCTGAAAACCGTATATATTTAAAAAGTTGCTGCATTTTTAAACTATGAATACTGTTCTAATTCATTTAAAACTCAGATGATTAAAAATTGTATTTTTTAAATATTAACAATAAAATGACCATTTTAGAATTTTGAAAAAAAATTGTTTTTCGAAAAAAAAAATGTATTTGTTTTTTGGTAAATTATGGTAAAATAGGTTGGTGTATTACATTGAAAATACTACATTGAAATATCCGTATTACATTTAAAAAGTTCAGTTGCTGTTGCCAATAAATTTCTCACATAGTACATACTGCAATTTTTTTATATAATGAATATAATATTATAAAATGTATATTATTACGGAGTCAGAATAGTATTATATTATAGTTAAGTGCACAACCTCGTCATACATTATTTAAAATATTATATTATGATGAAATGTGTACAATTGTACGAGCATCTTAGTTATATAGGGTATTATAAAGTGAATTATTATGATAGTAATACATTATTATAATATTAAAAGTAGTTTTTATCTTTTTAAGGTAATCCACCGGATATCGATAAGCCTCTTGGCCCGTATCCTTTTTGGGTGGAACAACCAAACACCAACAGGAAAGTACCCGTTGTCCAGGCATATTACGCCACTAAATATTTGGGAGAATTGTGGCTGGAGTTCGACGAAGTCGGCGAAGTTGTCAAATGTCATGGGAATCCGATTTTATTGGATTCCCGTATCGACCAAGGTATAATCCCAGTATCCCACATATTGTATAAAGTTTTAAAGATACTTCTTAACATTAACACGATGTTACACCCGCATGTGTTGTATCTGTCTTACAAACGTACAACATAGCAAATTTATTTCCTTTAGAGTCTATTCTATGTTATTAATTTGAATACTATTAGAACGAATTAACCGATTATCAAAATTAAAGATAGAAGAATATTATCTTTATTATTTCTTGTTGGTTTTTAATGATATTTTGATATTTATTGATTAATAAGTATGTACGAGGTCTAATCAAAAAGTATCGAGACTGTTAAAAAAAAAAAAAAAATATATTAGATAAAGTTATTTACATTCAATCTCCTTCAAAGTATGCTCCTTCTGAGTCCATACATGTTCTCCAACGTTCCTGCCATTTTTGAAAACACCTGTGGAAGTCATTTTTAGAAACTCCTCGTAGCTGCTCCGTCGCATTTTGTTTTATTTCATCTACATCTTGAAAACGTTTACCCTTAAGCGCCATTTTTATTTTTGGGAATAAAAAAAAATCACATGGAGCTAGGTCTGGTGAATAGGGGGGTTGAGAAACAACTGGGATACCATGTTTAGCCAAAAACTGCTGCACAACATGGGCTGAATGGGCTGGTGCATTATCGTGATGCAATTTCCAACTACCAGACTCTTTAAGCTCGGGTCTTTTTCTTCGTACAGCGTCTCGTAAACGGCGAAGAACATCAATGTAGTACTCCTTTGTTATAGTCTGTCCTTTAGGAGCATACTCATGATGAACAACACCTTGGTAGTCAAAAAAAACGGTCAACATGACCTTCACTTGACTCCGAACTTGACGAGCTTTTTTGGGTCGTGGTGAATCAGGTGTCTTCCACTGCGAAGATTGTACCTTTGTTTCTGGATCGTAGCCATATACCCAAGTCTCGTCACCAGTTATAATTGATTTTAAAAGAAATCATCAGATTCGGAACACTCTAGCAAATCAGTGGCGATCTGTTTTCGATTTTCTTTTTGCTCACCTGAGAGCAGTTTTGGTACAAATTTGGCTGCAACTCTTCTCATGTCTAAATCAGTCGTCAATATGGTTTGAGCTGATCCAAATGAAATTTGAAACTCATTACTAAGTTCCATAATTGTCAAACGACGGTTACCTCGTATTGCTGTTCGTATTTTTTGTATCATTTCCTCATTGCGGCTTGTTGATGGGCGTCCTTCACGTTCATCACTTTCAACAGTTGTTCTACCCTCTTTAAATCGTTTAAACCATTCAAAAACGCGAGCACGGGACATGGTTTCATCTCCATAAGCTAACAATAACATTTGGTAGGTTTCAGTAGCCGTTTTTCCCAGTTTATGGCAAAATTTAATGCACACTCGTTGTTCTGTATTTTCGCTCATTATGAAATCCGACGGGACGTAAAAACATACTTGACTTAATCGCACCTAGAAGCCGACTGAAACAATTTTAATCTAATCTATGTCTAATATATTTTCCCAACATATAAAGTTAAATTAATATAGCACATGCAAGTTCATACTCAAACCGGTTTACGATTAATCGTATCAGTCTCGATACTTTTTGATTAGACCTCGTATAATACTAAAACATAAAAATCTTCATAACTTGATAAAAAATTAAATTATTGTTTATAGGTTTACAATAAGTTTTATAATATGCCAGTTTGCTTTAATATTTAAGTTAATAATACAATGAAAATACATTTGCTGTATAGTACGTTTGATAAAAAGAGATCATACGTGTCGGTATATAGTATCCTCTTATATGACTTGACGAGGTGAAAATTAAGTTGAAAATACGAAATTAAAAAATTACTGTAAAATCATTCAAAAAGGATTGCAATTTACTCTACAGTACTTGGAGGATAAAAATATATTTATCGAATGCCATGTTTACGAGAAAAGCTTTTTAGATATTGTGTGGAGCTTGTAGAGAAATTTCGTTCTACATCAAAAAATGTCTATATATTTTACGAACTAAACACAGCACTTCGTTGCCTGTACAAAATGCAATCGTGTTAAATTCGGTTGCTTAATGTTAACATTTAGCGTGAAGATAAATACTATTTTTGGTTTTCTGATTTGGTGTATTATATGATAAAGAGGAAATATTGAGGTCATTAATCGGGATAAAAATTATTCTAATTTGATAGTAAATTATGGTTATAAAATAACTCACATCGATCATAATTTCGTCAAAGTCGGTTGAGTAGTTTTGGAGTGCATCGTGGACATAGCCGTCGTACACAAAATTGTTATATATAAATATACAGAAAAAAATGTATGATGGAACTCATATGCTGGAACTTTGGTGATATTTCGTGATTTGATGGAATACATTTGCGTGCACACTTACGACAACTTAAAAAACGGTATAACCACCATAAATAGTGACTATTTCAATAAAAACAAATACGACCTAATAACCTTTGTCCATTTTTAAATTGAGTTTTCATTTCAGCATTACAATTATTACCGATGATTAAAAAGTGAAAACTTTGTAAAACATTGATCATTAAGGTTATATAAAACTACAATAAGAAAATCTTTTATATTGTATAATAATTATTATAGATCTCGAAGTATTGAACGAAGTTAAGATGATGAAAAAATCTATCGATAACAAAACTCAAGAAGTGATAGGTTCGTCAAGCGTATTCTTAGAAGGCGCTAATGAATACTGTAGGTTCAAAGAATGTAACCTGGGGAATTTCATAATGGACTCTTTCGTAGATTATGTGAGTAATATAAAATGCATAAATAAAATATAGTAAAAATAATAAAAACGGTTCATGTACAGAATATTCGAAATAATATTAAATCGTTTGACTTGTCCAAATACTGGACCGACGCACCGATATCGATAATACAGGGTGGCGGAATACGGACAAACATCAATATTGTTAACAGAAGGGGTAAGTTATACAATGTAGAACAAAATAGAAGTTACTTGACATGTAATAAGTTTTATATGATCATATTTTGTATGTGTGCGTTGTGTGTATTGAAGGTAACATCACTTTTGGTGATTTACTGTCAACGCTGCCATTTCAGAACGATGTAGGTAAAATTACAACTAAGGGTTCAGACATTTGGACAGCTTTTGAGCACTCTGTTCAGCGGTACAGCACAACGGCGGGCAACGGTGAATTTCTACAAGTTTCAGGTAAACGAATTAAATTGGTCTAAAAAATATAAATCATATTGATGTAGGTACCTATAAAATTGTTTTCTATTTTTTAACACAAAAAATCTGTACAAATGTAATATGTTTGCGATAATATTATATCGATACGCAGTGACGACTTTTTGTAATCAGATACAAATTTTGTACTTGCAATTATTACCAAGTTTACTGAATATGTTAACAAACATTTGTTATTATCCAACAGGATTAAAAGTCGTAATAGACTTAAGTCGGCCTAGTGGCAGGCGCGTGCAATCCATTCACGCTAGGTGTGGAAATTGCACCGTTCCTATTTACGAGAAATTGGATTTGAACGGCAATTACACGATAATTATGAGTAAATATCTGGCAGAAGGCGGGGACGGCTTCTCATTCAAACAAGTGGGGAAATATCAGAGTTTTGGTGAGTATGGCGCAAGTACTATGCATAGAAAGTATATTCCATTATTATTTTATTATCATTATTAAATATTCTGTACACGTGTGTTTATAAAATCAGCAAGATCGGATTTTAATATCACGGAAGAAGAAATCCACGTGAGGTCACCGATATGGCCAGAAGTCAGCGGTCAACGGATAGTGCTGCTCAACGTGGGAGAGTTGAACAAGACACAGACGTCTAGCGGTGGTAGAAAACGTGTTTTGATACCCCTGTCGCACTTGACATTATTACTGTTGACGATCACGGTCACGTCGTGTCTGACAGACCGGCTTATTACATTTTATTAATACGGTTTTCATAGCGTCGTGTACAATTTGCTCACGAATAATTTTATATTTTGTGATAATATTTTTTACCTTCTAAGTATTAAGAATTAATAACGGCGAAGACATCATCTTATTCGATTAATGGCCACAACAGTATTGTTTGAAATACTTTTCTTTCGCGGAAGCTCGAGAATTAAAATTAATTAAGTGCCAAAGTTATAATAAAGTCGGTCTGACGAGTATACACGGCTTGCATAGTTGCATGTCTATATATTTTATATTTTATGTAAAACTTGATAGATTATAATATGTGTATACTGTGTATATAGAGTCTTATGGAAAATAAATCGATAAAACGTGTATGAAGAGTGGACAAAAAATTACATACGTAAACTGTGAACTATACGAGAGTACGTACCTATATAGCTATAAAACTCACGTGCATTTACGTTACTTATAATGTAATATAGTTTACGATATTCAATAAAATTTTAATAATGATTTTTTACGGTTTTCACTTTTTTTTCATACACTTGTTAATAAATTATTTAATAAACGATCCTTTACTCACGTGCCTGACTAATTTAATAGTATTAATAGTCTGTGTGAACTATACATATCGTAAAACCAAGCGATTTTCTATTATACATTTATTATTAAATTAAGTATAATGATATTATTCATGCTTAATATTAATCTTAATCTTAATCTTATTAATATTAGGCACATATATCATTATATGCCGAAAATCGGATTATAAATTATATTATGATAATTTTTTTTTTTCATATATATTTTTAATTGGTATATGATCAGAATATTATATTTTTTAGATTGATACATTTTTATGCCGAACGATTTTGAATTTTAGAAAAATTAAATTAATTTTAGTATAATTCTATATTTATAATATCGTGATTAAGATATTTTTTCTCGCAAAATATTATGTTCTGACGACCAGACGACGTCATTATCACAAAGACCATAAATTACATGTGTCGGCGATACGGGAAGTTTATACCGGGTGGGAATACCTTTAATACAGCCAATTTTCTAGTCTAGTGCACACGCGGCAATAGAATACAAAATATATAAATTGAGAATCGAGATGGATGATGTTCAACAGTTGACACGTGCCGTGCAGGTTCACAATAACGATCTAAATCTAAAGGTCTCGGAAATGAAATCGGTTTATACATAATATAAGTACAGTCGTCTGTTTAGATGATAATTGTATTATATGAGAGCATATGATAGTTAAAAACATACTGTATTGAATAAGCAAATAATTTCTCATCATTGGGACGAATTTAAAATAACAATTAATTTTTGGTCGTCATACAAAATCACCAATCCGAGTATTATTCGTATTTGTAACGCAACGATGATAATGTTCAAAATACGAGGTCGTGGTTGTGGCATGCGATGAATATTATTAGTGTTATTATTAATATGAGGAGTTATACCAAAGTTTCTATATAATATTCCCTCGGGAGTATATAAGCTTATACGTTTAATATTGTATGTTGTTATTTCCACCGCCGTTTCAAGTCTGATAAAGTGATAATAATGATAATAATAATAATCGTAATAATAATAATGATAATAATAATAATAATAAAAATAATAACAATAATAATAAAAATATAAATTAAAGTAACAAATATAATAATAAAAGTCAATAGTAGTGATAATAATAATAGTCATTAGTTATGATAATAATGACATTAATCCACCTGTATACATCTCTAAAACACTACAGTTTGTAAATACTACTTGATAAAGTTTTAGACGAATGATTGTGTAAGTATACTTTACGTGAACAAAAAATGGTAGATTTTTCCATCGAAAAATAATATGGAAATGAAATTGTTCTTGTTTAGAATAACTAAGTCATGTCTATGAAAGTTTGAATTAATAAATGAAAATAGATTTCTTCAAGTTAAAATTAAATTGAAATGAAGTGTAGACAAGCATATTATACTTTAGTCAATAGATCTAATTTTAAGTGCGCGACGTAATAATGTACGAAATGGTTTTCAACAATCTTTCATTAATTGTCACTATTTATTTTAGTTAAGAGAAAATAAAAAAAAATAAGCTATAAACATAAACTTTAAAAAAAAAAACTAATACGTCAATTTCAGTTTATTTAAAAAACATGAAATAGGTACTAGAGTCATATAAAATATAATAATATGGTGCATCGGTGCTATATGATAGCACTATTGATTATAAAATTTATATTATTCATATAAAATAATTTAATCATAATAAAAATAAGGACGTAAGGCACACCGTATAAGAAGATAATATTATGACCAATAAAATACCATGACATTTATTAATGGTCAAAACGAAAACACAATAGTATTGTGTATTGACATACGTCTCTATAACTATTTTAAGAATATTCTTTGTTGTGTATTAGTTTTTGAACGAGGTAGGTTCCATCATCGTTTTTATGTTTAGCGACTTTGATGTCGTTCCTTTGGAGCATTAGGAGATTATATTTTAAGGACATATTTTATTCAAACTTAAACACTTTATATATATATATATATTTCAAACACGGTCATAAGGGTATAATATGCGTACTTAATGCTTACTGCCAATAAAGTAAAAAGAAATACCTAATGGTAAAAAAAAAGTACACAAATAAATATCGTGTTAAGACTTATTGCACTTCAATAATTCCGTAGTTATATAGTCGTGTTAATATAGTCTAATAAATGACGATACTAATATGGTAATGCGTGCACTGTATAGTTAAAAGCATAGCCTTAAAATATGAGGTCGTGCAACTAGTTAATCACTGCAGCGACCGTAAATAGATAAACATTTTAGTAGGTATACATTTGTTTATTATAAAATACAATGAAACGTATTATCGTTAAAGTTATAGATGAGATAAAGTTATAAAATATGATTTTATGATTACTATAATAAATTAATATTAGAACATTGTACATTAAATAACGTAAAAAAAAAAAAAATAATGTTTTTAATTCAAAATTTGAAACCATTGTATTACAATGAATAGTTCTTAGATTTTAGAATGATTATACAATAATTTATTATATTAGTTTAGAACTTTACCCTACGTCGTAACGATAACTTTAATATTATAATTTCAAAGAGTCAAAACGCATAGCTACCAAATCGGATAACTAGAGGTAATACAGGTAAGATTTCCGACCTAATATTTTAGGTCAGGGATCTAAAGTTTAATTCCTTGTACCAAAAAATTAAAATTAAAATAAATACAATGCCTATTTCTAAATTAATCTAACATTTTTATTAATAATGGTTTTAAACTTATTCATATAGGTATTCATGAAATTAACACTGTTAAAATTTTGTATAGGAAAATATTTACAATATTTAAACTTCTTTAATATAAATAATTATGAATATATAACATTTTATAATAAAATATTTACAAATAAAATATATTTAACATGATATATTAGGTATGAATACATTTTAAATTATTACATTAATGACTATAATTGGCCAATATACAAAAAATGATGAATTATTAACTATGGACACTATTCTTATTAAATGAGCAATTTTTGCAAAATTTTGACTTGCTAATTATTTTTTACTGATATGTAAAATGACTCTTAAAGTCTGGTGTGTGTTACTTGGACGAATGCCGTTCTAACAAACCAAACGGATAATATTATTATTAAAATTATTTATTTATTTTTTTTTTTTTTATAATATTATAAATCCGTAAAATGTACTCTGCGAGTCGAAAATATTATAATATAATAGCATAATGATCGTATTCTAACATTTTCTATTATTATTATTATTATAGGCACAATATGCAAATATCCACGACATGTTTTGAGAAGTTAAAAATCGATTCTATCAATATCAATCAGTTACCTTTCCTATGACGTACAATTTACAGTTCCCCTGGGAGTGTCGAGTATTGGTGTGATACCACGGGTGGGCCACCGTGTTTTGACGTTTTTCTACGATATGGATGATACAGAAAACCGGGAAAACACGGTGGCCCACTCAGTATAGTTTTATAATTCGTTTTTGTTTTGTTTTTTATGCAGAAGCGGAGACAGTGGCAGATGTAATTAATATTTTCGTAGGTTACAGTTATACTGTACAGTCTTAGATTATTATTATTATTATATTATTTTATTATAATTTACTACAGACTAAAATATTATAGTTTCGACTAATTTTGAATTGAATTATTTTGTAAAACGTTTAATTAACTATTTATGAATAGCTAATTTGGGTTATAACGCGTCTATAATAAAACGAGAAAAAGGCATACAAAGATAGCTAAAATGGAGGATGATTTTTTTTTTTTTACCTTTGACGTTTCAATTTCAATCCATAGTATAATATTATGTTCAAATATTACATAATATATCCAACAGGTAGGAAAGGTTAGGTTGGTGATGTCATAAATATATAAGCTATGGATAGGGATCCAAGAACAGTTTAAAACCGCAGCTTATGTAACTTATATATGCATAAAGTACACATATTATAGTATATATAATGTGGGGAGCCAATAGTTATACTTATATACTAGGTCCTTGTATTGTACATGAACGGCACGTATTTTCTATGAGCTGGTATTTCACAGTAATATTTTCACAGGCGCCCTTAGCGTAGATAAAATAATAATATGCACAGATATGGGATATCGTGTTCCGTAGTAGTTAATATAATATTAAATAAATTGCAACAAAACCATTACGTCCAATATCATATTATTACATCGCGCCTAAAAGGTTAGTCTGTTGTTTTATTAATAAAAGAGTAAATATGAACACGAATATATACATATTATAGGTAAAATTCACAAAGATAAATTAAGTTCATCTGAATACGAATTAAATTGTTAAAGAACTAAAGATAAAAATAATTCATAAATTGTCTAAAAAAAATAGTTAGTTGAAAACATTTTTAAGCAAAAATTTTAACATTTATATAAAAAAAAAAAAAATTAAATACCTTATAGACGCTCGACGCTCAATAACACCATAATATGGTAGGCATATATAAAATATCATCAAAAACATGCTTCTTCTATTTTCTTAAGAATTTATTAAATACACAAAACTATAAAAGTCATAATTCAAACGAGTTGCAAGTTGTTTAGTTTATAGAATTCAAAGTATTTAAAGGGCGGAATTATAGTGGACCAACATTTTGCAAGGTACCTCCACACGGCTCCCCATTTCTTTCCGTCCATAAAAACTTTAAAGACTTATAAAGTTATAGCGCTAATATTAACTACTCGTACAAAATCAATTTTTGTATAGGTATTGAAGTTTTCATAAAATACTTTGCTTAAAATATTTTTTTTAAACATAATTAGTTTTCAGGCCATCTGTTACAAAACTGAATTATGAGCTTAATTGTTAAAATAAATAATTTGACATTAAATTTAGTATCAATAATATTATTTAAAAAAAAAAAAACACTAAGATTTTCAAGATAATGATCGTTTATTATACAATTAATCATCCTAAATCCATATGTACGATAGCGAACAGTCCGATATATAGTAAATCAGTAGACACATACCAATATGTATTTTTTTTTCAACTATGAAGTACTTTTTACTTTTGCTTGTTAATTATAATATATAAAACTATATATTATACATTATACGTAGTATAACTATATATTATAGATTATTAAAAATTGTATTTGTGTATGTTACAGTTATATGAATTAATTAAATATGATTCTCTATTCTACAATACTGATCCTCAGTAAAAATATATTATATGAAATAAGAAATATTGCCATAGTATATTATTCTATAGAGTATATTACGAATACCTATAATATAATGATAATATTATGTAAATGTAAAAAAAAAAAACAAATAATATCAATCATCGCGTTTAATAAATAGGTACTTAATACTATTTTGTAATTATTAAATATTTGTCAATAATAATAACACGTAACAACAATATATATATATATATATATATATATATATATATACAATATACATGTTGCGAAAAAAAAAATCAATAAAATGGTTTTTTATTTTAATTAAATAAACCAGATTTTTTTTTAAATATGTATTTATATTTTAAACGAGGGTGAACAAATATACATATATATTGAAAGTGATTTATAAATACGGGTATGTATAATATTATATATACTTTTTTTTTTTTGTTACACGGGTAAGCCCGAGGGTCGTTTTAATAAATTGAAGATTTATTTACTTTGTTATAGCAGGCGATTATTTTAAAAGTGAAAATATTAAAGTGTGTTGATTAAAAAGCCAGGTCTGAATATATTACGTACATGTATGTTTTCAATTTCAGAGTTATTTTGAATTTTAAACGTGGTATGTGTGCTATTCACTAAAATTGAACACTAAAGTGTAAAGGTACTGTACTTCTAAGGTTTCATCTTTTTCCTTTCAAAGTATAAAGGGTTGGATTTTGTAATTTTGAAATAAAAAATAAACACCACCTACATGAAATTTCCTATCTTTTGAGGTGAAATATAAAAAGATCAGGGTACGGAAACAGTGTAAGTCTCAACGAGGATCAAAAGGAAATGAAGCTGACATAAAATGAAATAACTGCTTTTTCAATCTTCCTGGAATCTAAGATAATAGTTTTAAATTACATTGTCTTGAGTTTTTCTCTAATAAAGTTTACTATATTTTAACTAAAAATGTGTATCAATAATATCAATTTGTTTATCGTTGTCATATTGTGATCATCTTACTCTAACACTATTTATTTTTCAATTAGAATAAAAAAATTAAGCTCGTTAAAGAACATAATACAAAAATATATAAACATAATAAAATGAAAATACAGCTTTTGAATAATAATAATATGTGACTATTAAATTATAATAAAAATATATTTAATTTCAGTTTAAAAATAAAAAACTTGTAACACTCTAATTCAAAACATATTGCGGAACAAGGCATTTTTTTTAATGACATATTTAATTTCATTGGTTGTCATTTTTAAAGTCAGTTTATGTATAGATTATTATATAAAAAATTCTAGGTAGGTATCCTATATAAATATTTAAATGTTAACATAGAATGTATACAGTATAAACTACATCGATTTAGTTTATATATAGTATATAAGATTTTTTTTAGAGAGGTTTTTAAGCAGTTTTCGGAAATCAAAAATTGTTTTCGAGTAAATCAAAGTAAGAACATTTATTATTATTTTTTTTTTTCAGTTTATTCATATTTATCTATAATTTTTTTTTTTAATGTTGTAAAAAAATGTCGGTATATATACAAGGACATCAAACCTTTCTGCCCAGTATTAAACTCAAACTCCAGTGAGGAGACATTAAAAAGATTTATAAAATATATTTGAATAAATCGGCCTCATTTTTTGTTATTTCATTTTTTTTTCTATCAGACGAAACACGAGAAACGCATTAAAGCCCTCGCATACTCACTAAACAAAAAGAGAGAGAGAAAATCGAAAAAGTGAGACACAGAGAGAGAGAAAGAGAGAGAGTGAATTTTATTCAAATCGACTATATTACATAGTAATATTTCACTTACCTTAAAATTATTTTTCCGTTCACACACGTGCAGCGGCAGTGGGGCTTTCGAATCGGACGGCGTACACAATCGTTTTCAACGACGACAGCGACGACGACCGCGTCAACCGAGACAGCGAGCAGCGATAGCACCACCACCACCGGCAGCAGCAGCACCAGCACCAGCACACCACCAGCACACCACCAGCAGCAGCAGCAACAGCCGGCCGTGTTTGGTGGACGCACGCGGAACACACGACGGCGGGACACGACGGGACGACGTCATTTCCCGGAGAGAGCACTTTCGGCACGCGCATTCCCGTCGGCGCTTTCCGGAGACCGATTCGCCGCCGTCGCCGCCACCACCGCCGGCGCGTACAACAACAAATCACCGGCACCCCACTACCACCGCCACCGCCACCAACAGCACCACTCGCTGTTCCACGCACCCACCAATACCGCCGTACCCTTCCCGCATCGAGACCCAAACCACCCTCACGGCCGACCATCACTCCGGCCCCACCGACCCACGAGCCCCGGCCACATCACTCCGCGCCGCTAGAGTCATCGAGTCGACTGCGTCGCTGCCGCCGCAGGTGCGTGGTACAAAGGTTTTGATGTGGAGCGGGGTGGGGACCGGGGGGGGATATAGTATTGCTGTAATATACCCCCTACCTATGCATAATATAATTACGCGGTGGTAATATCATTGCGAGTGAAACGTCAAACGGTCGTGTTTGTATCAGTGACGATAAGGAACGGATAGTCTTTGATAGATAAGTCCGAACGAGATGGAGCGGAAACTCACGAACCGCGGCCGGAGGGACGTGTAGAGTTTGAGTTCTAAACGCCACGCGCGCGGATCTAGTCGCACGGAGACGGGATTAGAGTCACGAGCGTCGTCGATTTTAAGGGGCAAAGCACATCCGGCCGTGCTGGTAGGAAAAAAACGAATCGTTAGATTGCGACCCTTTTGAACCAATTATTTACACGGGAAAATCGTCGGTTTAAATAAATATTCATGATATTTAGTGTCATTCGTTAGCTATTTTATATATATATAAGTAGGTAATCCTTGGATCGTTATAAAACATTGTTACGCAGTGTTTGAGTGCAGTAAAATACTTAATTATTTTATCCCAATATAAGAGGTACTGACGGAAAATAAGAAAAATGATCGTGAAACTATAATATCACTATTGGAGCTATTCGATTTATATACTATACAGCAGGGGTGGCCAACCGGTCGATCGCCGATCTTCATCTTGATCCCGAGATGAATTTGAGTCGATCGCGACTCTTTCGCATTATATTTAGAAAAAAATCAATAAACAAGCATGAAAAACGAGATCATACTATACATATATCGAATAAAAGACGTGTAACACGAATGTACATATTATAATATATTTTTTGTTTTTAACAACCTGTTTTTTTTTTTTTTTTTGGTCGATCGCGACAACCTAGCAAGTCTATTAAAGTTGGCCACCCCTGCTATACGGAACCGAAGATACTCAATAATAAAACGTTTTACATTTAGTGTTGTTTCCTCTTACACTTCACCCTGCAATAATAATATAATGACGCTGTAAGTCTAGTTTACTCGATACACATCCGATAATATATTTACGTATTATAGCCTTATAGGTAATATAATATGATGATCATATTTTACGAATAATACGAAACAGCGATAATGTACGAACATTATATTTTTATAATATACAAAAACTATAATATATTTATTGAATTTTATACGTCCTGTGACTATTTTCTTTGAATTATCATTAAACTCACATAATATAGACACATTGTAATATGGAAACACGACGAAAATAAAACCGTAAATCAACGTCGTAAAAGCGTATACAATTTTCATTTGGTACTTCTACGGTAGAAAGATACAAAATAATATAGGCAAATAATGTGATGATAACGTGTGTTCCCGTATCGGGAAACGAGTGGTGTGGTTCGGATCGCCGGACGATGTATAAATTCTTGTTAAAGACTTATTTCACCGAAACGTCGTTTTTCACGTCACTACATATTATTAAGCATATTAAGCGCACTCGCGGACGGCTGTAAGATGAACCCCGAGAGAACTTCGCTACGCGTTATTGTTGTAAGACCGATGACCATGAGAAAGTATAATGGTTAACCGCCTGTTGCGGCCTGCGGGTAAACTGTATACACTATGCACCATAGCCAAAATGTACAACAATATGGATGGAGGTCGTCTCGACCAAGCTTACTTACGACCGTGGTCGCTGGCGTACGAAGATGTCGAGTGTGTAGAAACTCTTTATGTGCTCGTGATAACGAGAGGACGTGCGCGGAAAGTTGTCACCGACATGTGCGGCGAGAAATGCGGTGATTCAAAAGTAGCTAGAAATATAAAAAAATATATGGTACACAATATGTTATGTATTATGCCATATTTATTTATATTTTTAAATATTGAGATAAACGTTGTTCTTTTAGACTCTTAGCGGAGCTATGAATTTAACGGTTTAACGATTATTTAGGTTTATTTGCATCCGCGAATCAAGGTCGAAAATTGAATCTATTCACTGCTCATAAGTTGTTTTCAGCGGAAATCTAAAGTTATTTTTTTACTTTAAGTTATAACTTTGACGATATTCGTCAAAATGTTGAAAATTTGCAAAAATAACGTAAAGTTAAAAATGTATAAAATTTTCAATATTTAACTCTGCTAATAAGTTTCTCATAACTTCCTAACTTTGTTTTATTAATTTAAAAAAAGTTTTGCTTAATGCATCATACATTTTTTATGAGTAATTGAATTTTAAATGTTGATAAAATTTAAATATTGTGGATACAAACACATATTTTATTTAAACGATTTTTTATAATTTGTAAGGTATGATTAAAAACACATTAATCGACATTTATTTTTTGCTGTTTAGATTAATTTTAAGCTATTTATTTATTTATATTTATATTGAAAGTTTCGATTTTTTATTTAAGTGTTGATAAAAATGTTTAGAGTGTACCAAAAAGCTTAAATATGTTATAAAATATCCCAAATATGTTTTTCTTACGGCCATATAAAAATATAGAAAAAACATATTATTATGCTTGCTTTTTTATAAACGTATATGCATTTTTCACTTTGATAAAATTCATAAAACTCACAAAAATGTTCAAATTATATATTATATTGATAGCTTACAGGCCTAGTATAATATGTCACAAATACCAACATTTTCAGGAGAGCTATTAAAAGTTTTATTATTTTATTTCAAATAATTTTAGTTTTTTTTTAACTTTTGTGTAAACTTGATATAGTGTATAATTTACACTATAACATTAATAGCTTAACTTCACTAAAACTCTATATTTTTTTTTAAAGTAATTTTTGTGTGGAACTAGATTGGACTTATTATGGTACTGTACATTACAAATGAAAATAGTTATTACATAATATATCTTGTTACGGACATTCAAGTATTTATCAATTTTGCCAAACTTACTGTGTTCGAACATGTTACATTTATCCACTTAAAATAAGCAGAATTGTTATATATATTTCAAATAATTGTATGTCACACTTTTTTTGAATTTTTATAAATGTTATGGATTCAAAAATATTATTAGCTCGTATAATGTAAATTATGATTATGTAAAAGTAACACAAATCTAATAATTATGGACACTTGGAATTTGACAGGATCGTAAAGACCATTTAGTTTTCTGGATTGGACATATAAAACCAATTTTTGAAAAAGTGGATATATTATATTTGGCTTTTAATCCGTCGATATTTTAATTAAAATGTATAAAATCTTAAACTTTAAAAATCAAGACTTAAAAATGTTATATAAGGTTTTAAATAAGTTTTTATTACAGCAATCTAAATAATATATTTAACGTACAATGTAAATATTAGGCACAATTTATTTTTATAGAATTTTCAAGTTGAATTTCGTGGTATTTAAAAAAATATATATTTCATTGGAACCTGCAACATTTTTGCCATTACACAATATATTATTTTATACAATACACGGATTGACATTTTCAAAATATTTAAGCTTATTTTAAGCGTAAAAAGTTTGCGGAATTCAAAAAAAAATGTGTGTGTTAATATTATTTATTAATTATAATACGCATGTCCAATCATCGTCCTAGTTTTTGGTTAATTATAGTTAACGATTCAAACCAATAACTAGCTACAATAATCTGTGAAACTACTAATTACCTTTTAATAAAAAGATTACAAGATAACAGTTGAGTGATAGATGGAATTGGAACTGAATGTATTATAATATTATCTCTGTAAATATAAACGGGAATAATTTGCATTGGATCCTAATGATATTTAATCACTTGTACAGCAGTGGACCATTTAAGCGATTGAAAGTATTCATAACTAATTACAAAAAATAAAAAAATATGCATGTATATAATAATATTCAAATAACAATTTTTTAATACTGTGATAATGTAATACCAACTATAAAAGGTTGTTTTGAATTTTCAACATTGTATGTAAAATGGTGACAACGTACAGATCAAACCCAAATCAACGAAAATAAAATCAAATAAAGGATATGTTATCGTTAATATTGAAATAATATGATGATTAAAACTAAACGACATGATATAATTATTAATATATTTATAGAGTTTAAAAGAGTTTATATAAATTATTAAATGAAACGCGAGATAAAATAAACCAAAAATAATACTTCGTTGAATTTAAAAATAAAAAACTATTAATATACAGTGTCCAGTAATAAGCAGTAAGTTAATAATTTAATACTAGCATTAATTTTCAACTATTATATTTTTTTTTTCAATAACCAAGCTTATCTCATGTATTCCATAATGTAAAAAGGTAAAACTTTTTAATAAAAAATAATTAACAATAGTGAAATATTAAAAACTAATGACGAAACAAAATAATATATAACATAGCACGTCGTAGTATATATTTTGTCGAGACTCGAGAGAATTATCAGATAAAACTTTCAAACTTAAATTAATAAAACAAACTATTGGAGATTAAGTAATATCGGAGAAGAAAAAATATTATGTAAATATTGGGTTACGAGTTGCAATTAAAGTGATTTTAAATTGAAAATAATGATTATCTTTTTTGGTAAAAGATTCCTTATCATTAAAATACGTTCAAAGTGGCTTGAGAATACAAACATACGCGAAATTAAATTGTTTGCTTGTAGAAGTACTGTATAAGACGCGTATTTATGTACGGTATAGTGTATGTATAAGGTATCAGCGGTGCGACGGTGTAATGGATTTTGATGAAATTCGATCAAAACGAGGAATAATTCAGTAAACTGGCGCAAGGTGGAGTGAAACGATGTCGATTTATATTTACGATTCAATTACTTTATACATTGGCTAGTAATATTATATTGTATGCTCTGGTTAGTAAAAGCTATAACATATACACTTCACACATAGGTATAATATAGATATATCAATTAATGCTTATTCCTGTTGCAAGTTTAAAGTAACTGTTACATTTCTAACATTTGTTGAACTTATATAAACTAAGATAGCTTAACAATTACAATATTATAAAGTACAACATTTATTAATCAAGAGTTTATTGTATGATGGTCATTAATTAAAGCTGGCAATGAAACGAAGTTAGAATATATTAAATATTAATGAGGGCATGATAGGTAGTTGAGTAGACACGGTTATATGAGGACAAGTTTAACGAAAATGATTAAGGAGAAATAGAGTCTTTGGCGATGAGAGCGTTAATAACTGAAGAAAAACATGTACTTAATGGAGCGATTAATGAGTTTAAAATTTGAATATAAATTCATTTTGACAAAGTTAACGAAATATGTTTAGTGGGAGCGTTATGAGTAGTGATGGCTTTTACAAAGGTTTTGGTTTTTGGTTGAGACTGTGATTCTGGTACCTTGCACTATATGAAGCTTTTTGAAAGATTCGTTTAGCAAAAATAAGCATCATTTGAAGTTGGTGACTTAGCCCTTTGAATAAAGAGCACATTTGGCTGGATTGTTTTTACGTGTCGATGTTACAATAATTTTGTTGGTGGCAGAGAAATTGACAGTTATGACATTGCGGTGAGCTACGTCTCTTAATATATGGATTCTTAATTACCACTTGGTATTGAATAATGATGTATAATTATGAATAGTTATTATTTTCATTTGGCAGGACATCCAAAAAAAATAATGGAAGGCCACGTTTGTTCTTTGGCGTTGAAAAAAATATTGTCGTGATTTTCTAGTACAATCAGAGCAGAAGAGATATCGGTACTTAAGTAGAAAAATGTAGATTTTTAATTAAAATCTTATATGGTCAAAGGCAGCGAGAGGAAAAAGAATAGAAACTGACGCTAGTTTCCTGTAGAAATAGATGATTAAGAATTTTATTGAACCAATCTGGAAGTTGTGCAATGAAGTAAGAAAGCGTTAACTTGCAAGTATAACCATTAGGCTAGTTAGAACGACATTGAAAGCAGAGTAATTTAAAATATTTTTTATTTAGGGCGGTGGACCCGGATGAATCACGTACTAAACTGGAAGAGACGGGTTTGTGAGATTGTTAGAAGAGTTGATTGAAGATGTAGTAAATACATTATCAATAGTATTATTATTGGCGAGTAAGGTGAACTGATATTTGGCGAAAAGAAAGTTTTTGATTTTTTATCGCCATGACTAGGTGGCCTAGCCAAACTTGACAAGTTACGTTTAGTACGATTGAGTAAATTTGCCGAAACATAGTCCTTTATCTGACATTTGTTCGAATATATTATTAATTATAGGAACACAAATAATATTGATCATAACAGATTAACGAGCGCACTGCAGCGATAGAGGACCAAAAACAAAACAACGTAGATATATTCATGCTGAAGTTAAAACTTTACAAGTAATAAAACTATGCGATACCATTCTATTACTCATCATTTGTACTTAATTTAATTTATGTACCACAATCCACAATACATTATTTCAGGTTTAATGCTTTCAAATTTTTATACATTTCGACTAATAATAATAATACTAAAAATAATATACTTACAGTATATTATGCCAAGTGAACATCATTTTGTATCGTGCCAAATGCGTGTTTAGTGTAGACATTCTAAAGATGTATTCTACTGAATTGTGTTTATAAACATTATACAAATATTTATTTTTTTTTACCTATTTTTATTTACATCTTGTGTATACAAGTTTTTCAATGAAGTAAATAGTATGTTTTAAAAACTTGATTTTATTGACTGAAATAAGGAATATACTTGTGTTCTATATACGATGAAGTATAACAATTTAAAAATAAATTATTAATAAGTTTTAAAATAATTATTTTTAATAAATATTAATTTGTATATTTGTCAGTTTAACCGTTAAAAGAATAAATGTATTTTTTGTTACCGGGCAAAAAACACAATAATTAAAATATCTATTGCTACTATCTTTTTATGTATATTTCGTTCCTGGAAAACTAAATGTATATGTGCATGTAGAACAACTTACTATTATAGTATTTTGAAGAGTAAATTAATTCATTTCTTGGCGATATTATTTCCGTTGGTAAATTAAAAATGTACTTCACAGTAGGTAGTTAATAGAAATTACGTTATTGGTTCAATTCTCTGTAAAACAAAAACAAAAAATAATTATAATATAAAATAGTACGATGTTTCAAACAATAGTTTTTTTAATAAATATGCACGTGACAAAATGTAATTGAATAACTAAGCATTTTTTATTAAACAACAGGGTCCTTTGATCATTGCTTACTTATGGTCAATTTAATGCATTTTTAATTATTTTAAACAATGATTCTGGGTTATCTTATAGGTTCTAGATAATATGCTGTATCATTATTAATTTCTAAGAGGATTTTTTTTAATATTCATTAAGTATATAATTTTATGACAAGCTATTTTAAGTACAGTGATCAATCCTTGATTGTCTTCCCCGAATTTCTGGCTTTCGTGTGACGTATTAGTATTATTTTTCTTGCCAATGCTAATTGACAGTTTATATTTTTGTACAATTAAAGAACATCTGAAAATATTTTTGATTTTTTATCAATAGAAATATGAAAATGGCAATCATTGTTTCCCATTTTAATATATTTATATTAACAAATCTCCCTACGTTATACTCTTGAGTAGGTTTATATCTATATTTAATGGAATGTCTTTCTATATCCTTATTCATCAAACTGTTAAATTGAATTCAAAATAATTTTTTAAGAATTTAATTATTTTGTTGTTATGTTGGCGTAAACATCAAGCTTTTATCCGACAGACACCGTAGATTGTATGTTTCTGTTATATTAAAATCACTTAATGACTCAATATTGTAGTCTGCTGATTTATTGAATTACATGTGTACTATACAACGATTTGTTCGGTAGCCGTCTAAATTCAATGAATTTTGGTTTTTCTGGTCTCTACAAAATCAGTATTATATATAATGATACTATTTTTAACATCAGTGGTTTGTGTAGATTTATGGTTTACTACTTTATATTTTCAAACAAATCCAAAGTACCTATATTATACTACAGAATTGCATTTATTTTATAAGAGCCAGTAGGTAGGTATTTAAAGGATTTTCCGAATTTTGTGTGACAAAAATGGTAGGAATTACGCTAGTTATATTTAGGATATTATGTTTCATATTAATAATAAACTTGTAAATTAGTAATTTATGATGGTAGTGATGAGCTGCGTGGCTAAAGCTTCACTACGATGACGTCATCGCTCGAGTATATATAATACCTACGCATTACTCCTCCGCAGGGCCGTAATATAATATATCTATATATATATATATACATATATTACTATAATGTGTGTATATTATATATTATTTTGCCACTGCCTCCATTGCCGTTGTCTCGCGTAAAGGCCGATTGTGTGCACGCGAGTGTGCTTTATATACCTACTTCAAAGGAAAGAGTTTTAATGCGTTTGGTTGGGTTCGGAAGCCTCTAAATATACACACACACATATTGTCGTGTCCTCACCAAAGTGGAAGGGTAGTTATGTGTACGGGAAAGAGCTTTCATACGTGTATTTATGTTGTTGTAGTTATTATTACACATTATTACAAGCCATTGAAACTACCATCGTACACAGCTAGTTGAGTTGCACGCAATACGAATATATCAATGACTCAAGATAACACGAACTGCTATGTTTTGAATGTAGTCATATCGCTGGATGTATGATATTAGGTAGCTATATAATAATATACAATTTTGCGTTAGATTCGAAGTGTTGCGTATGACAATAGATTATTTTTATAATTTTTATGGACGCGTTAAACGAGTAACGGTGTAAGAATATATCATCTAATAACTATTAAAGAGTTTTAAAAAAAAAATTACACCACTTAGAGTTATTAAGCCCGTACACGGGGTTGTTAATACGCGTATATGGGCAACTACAGCACGTATTTCGAACTATATAATTAAAATAGATTGAAATACCACGCACCGGCTATTACTACGTCGTAAATACCAATTTCCGCGTAAAGTATTGGGCTCGGTGCGTGTAGGATGTACGCCACATATTACTGTACACAGTTGAAATATTTTCTGCGATAAACTGCAGGCGACCTTATAGATTATTTTAAAAGATATATTGTAGACTTTGGGAGGCTCCACGAAGTCTCAATTGTCTGCATGTGACAGTGACGGTTTCCAAAAAAAAAACAATTATTACGAGATTTTGGAGCAAGAACGTGACATTTTCGACGTGTCACAAACTTTACTTGGTCGTTTCGAGATGAAATTTACTAGGTAGTGTATAATGGCCACTACGAATTTTAGGTGAATATATTATTATTAACGCCTCTCCTTATTATTTTATGCAACTACTAATTGAATGAGCAACCACGCACAATGAAAGTACAACGGAGAACGGTTCTAAGAAATTTAATTAGTTCTATTGGGGCATAGCTTATGGGGGTCACAGCGGTAGTGCCTTTATCTTTGAATTTTAAACTGATGATATATATTCGCACGGTGAAGTAGAAATATGAAAACTGTGCACGAAGCAATAAGAGCGTAGAGCATTTATAAACGATGTTATAAAAAAAAAATTAGGATATATTAAACGGTTTTTTAGTTTTCAATAATTAAAGAGACTTCAATAATCGCAGACGGAGAACATTTTAATAATTTTAATGTTTAGAATAAATTAATGTACGAGAGAATTGAAGAAAGTTTTAAGATATAAGATAATATAGTACTACTCTTTCTATATATATATATATATATATATATATATATATATGGTATGCATCATTATACTTGTCGTAAACGTCAGCGATAACACGCCCCGGAGGAATATCGAAATGCAACATTACACATATTATAACCGTATATATACGTCATAGCATCTTGAAACGTCAATTTATTTCGGATAAGTATTTATTGATGATTTGACGTATACGATGTCACGTTAGAATCATCAAAATATAATAACCATGATGATTGCATGTCACTGTGTATGTATAGCTAAATTCCACTTTTTGTATTTGTGCAACAGTTGTACGATAGAGAATATAACATAAGCGCATCTATATAAGTGAAAACATAACTACTATTGAATAGGTAATGAAATATAAAACAATATTTTTCATTTATAAATATATAAGAAAAATTATTGTTCGTCGAATAATATTTAATTAATTATTTTCCATAGTCTATAAGCTGAACAATTTAAATAAACTATAACAGTTGATGAACGGTCGTGACGTGTGAGACAGTTTATGGTCAAAACACACTTCATCAGATAATAGTTGTTTAAAATTCGTTTTTTGTAAAAAGCGATTAGTAAAATTATTTTTACTTAACATTCGAGTACTATAGACCGAATGAATATTGATCAGTAACAAAATATAATATTTTTTAATGATTATAAATTTAATGGATATTAATTAGTTCTTATTTATTTATTTATTTATTTTTTGAACAATATATTTTTAATATTATGTGTAATTTTAAGGTGTAAGACCTTCTTACGCCGCATAGATAGGAACTCAGATTCTTAAAAAAATATAAAGCAAAATTGAATAAAATATAATTACGGTATTTATAAATAAGTTCTACGTAAATTTAATTCGAGTCAAGTATACATTAATAGTTTCCTGATAATAAAGAGTGTTCACCAACATATTGACGGTATATATTACCATCAACAATTAATGAATAAATAAAATAAATAAATGCATTAACGACAAAAAAAGTACGAATAAGATACTAATCATTAAACTTAGGTATCTAAACTATCCAAATAGTCGAAAAAAATAAGTATCAAAGCAAAATATTATTAAACAAAAAAAATAAATAGGATTTATGTGGTGAATCGAACAGAAATATTTTTTGCTACTCATTTGTAAAAACAAACTAATACCGTAAAGGCGAAAAAAAAATCCTTAATTTTGTATTTCAATTTACGGACGTTTATTTTTTTAGTGGACTCCAGCAAGAATTTCCATTTAAAAACATTATATTGCTAAGCTTAATAAAAACAATGACTTTGTTAAAAAAAAAAAAGTCTTACTTTGTTTATTCCATTTTATAATTAAAGTATTTTTAACATAATGCAATATATCCGCTACTAAAATAACAAGTTTTTTAGGTAAAAAAGTGGTAATAGTAGACATAATAAAAACTTCTAACTTTTTGTTAATGTGAAAAGTATGATGTATGACTTTTAGATTGGTAATTAACATTAATAAATTATAATATCATAAATCTATTTTTCAAACATTTCAAACTTGTTACAATGATTTATAAAAGTAAGAGGCAAAATAATATTTTTCTTAAAAACAAATTCCGTTGGTTTAATATTAACTAAAACGAACATTTATTAGTAGACACATTTTAAATGCATTCAAATATCTCTTTTTTTTAAATATTAAATAACAAAGTAATGTTCATATTTAACAAACTTCAGCTTGGCGTGCACGGAAAAACATTTTTTTTTTCTTGAAATATTAAATTTAAATAAATGCTGGATTACTTTATGAAGTATAAATAGGAGATAACAAGAAAGCAAATGAGATTTTTTTATTCCAAGTAAAATGACGAACAAAATATAAATCACGTTAAATAAACAAAATATCATGAAATGGTATTATGTACGTGTATGTATACAGTATATACAATATATATATATATATATTATATGTATGTATATACGATTTAAAACTCTCTAAATCATATATAAGACTTACTTAATTTGAGTAATATACGATAAGATAAATAAAATGCCATATTCACCACATTTAGATTTAAATAATAATACGTTAATGATTGTAAAATAAAAGTCAACTTTACATAAGTACACAAAATAATCTGAGAAAATAAGTTATAGATGAGAAATATAATATTTTGACAAAAATAAAATTATTAAAAATATTTATTATTACTCAGGTGTGAGGTTTTGACTCATAAAGACGAGCCATCAAGATTCTAGACTCTAGAACATCTAGAGGAAAAAGTCACAAACCGTCAAGCTAGGACTCAGGGGTCGGCAACCTGTGGCTCTTTCGATCTTAAGTTCTAGGCCTATTTTTAAAAATAATCATTTTATTATCAAAAAAAAAAATATTATATAAAAAAAATATATATTATTTTATATAACATATTGGTTGCTTTTAAGAATATGAAATATCTGCACGGGCCATAATAATCAACTAAAATTAAAAGTGTGTACCAAACTTTCCAAATGCATGTAAAGTAAATTATCCCATCGGCGTAACGATATAACTGTCTATTATTCAATAACTTTATTGTTAGCTAAAATTTCAAACTAAAATACTTGAATATTTTTTTATATGAATAAATATTATTTCATGTATAAATTCGTTTATTTTACGTAAATCGAAAATCAATTACCTATATAAAACTTATATTAGTGTACACTAAGATATTGAAACAACAATTTGTTTGTGGCTCTTTAAAAACTTGGAAATTATGTAAATTGTAACTTTTGACTCCACTGTCTCAAAAGGTTGCCGACCCCTGAGGTAGGTGACTTAGGGCTCAACGCACATCCCTGAAACGTGAAATAAGGCGGCCGGGGAACATATACGACGTGCATTGTGTGACATGGCAATAATGTGAGGAAAAAGCGTCTCGTTTTATTGAAACTAAACATTCAATGGTTTGATTGTTCATTTTTTACGCGACTTTGGTTTCAAAAAGTAATTTATCATGTCGATAAAACGGGCACTGTTGTCAGTCACAGTTTTACGTTGCTCCTCAAAGAAGTAGGGGCTGATGACGCATTTTTTTGAAACTATTTATGTGATGAACGAATTATAAAGACATATTATCTCGGATATTTTGGCATGCATGTCTATGATTTATATAAGTAATAGAATATCCAAAAACCTGGTGAATCCAGCACGGGCACAATTATTTCTCCGAAAACTTAATTTCATCTGATTAATCGTATCACAGTTGACCGAATTAAAATATAATAAAAATTCAGCAGAAAAAAAAATTAAAAATGGTTAAGGGGTAAATTATATTTTACTCATCAAAGTCTGTAAGTACGGTTGCGCGGGACTTATCTATAATCGTACAGACAATGAACGAGGAGGCTGTGAGCCACTGTTAATCTGGACGATGCGAATTTATTATCGGATGACAGCACATGGACCGTGAAAGATACACGAGCTTCGCGGCCCGATCAAATGGGCCGGACGGAAAACAGATTTCAGACGACAATCCGTCAAATTATGGAAGGACTAGTGTGCTGAAAGACCGAGAGAGAAACAAAGAGGAAAATGTTTTTCAAAACGTAAATAATTTTTTTTCCTACAGTAAACGTTTATATATAATAATATATTATTATTTATTATTATATCGCTGATACCATTGATGACCTCCTTCCGTAACATTTGACACTAACTATGACGGTGTTCGACGCATTCTACCGTATAATAACGCACCAATATATCTTTAAATATAAATCATATAATATATAAATTATACATTATTACAAAGTAAGTTTTTCATTGTACCTAATTAGCTACCTACTGTACCTCTATGTTGTATACCGTATACGTATGTGCGTAGTACGATTTTCGATCAGATATTTTGTTGCGTTATAGAGCGTATTATGTTATGGACCAGTCATAGACATATTTATATAATAAAATTCATTTTGATAGTGAATCTAGTCGAATGAAATAAAATGTTCAACGATTTGTTTTTATTGTTTAAAACATGATGTGTAAACTCTATTAACTATGTATTATGTTTTTATCTATGGGCCCTATCATCTGAAAAACGCAACGTTCGATACTATTATAAAATAAACTTTTAGTTGTTACTATAGAACATGAATATTGGGAATATTATATTATTATAATATTCAATTATACAGTGTATGATATGTGTTATATAGTTATGGATGTGTTTTATATTTATTTTAATATAAGCCATTAAAAAACATTAAGACTTACTTTAAATTTAAAATATAAAATTATTTCTGTTTTTATTTGTATATCATACACGCTGTGGATTCACATATTATGAAATTAAAGAATTCAATTAACAATTTTCATATTTGCTCACTAATAATTGGATTTAAATGTCATAAAATAAGAAAAATGTATTTAAAAAATTCGATTAACAATTCTATTAATATCAACAAAACTTGAAAGATGCTTTTTAAAATTGTTTTTTACATGACGTAATATAAAATATTTAATTAAAATAAAATGTATTTGAAATATTTTAATTTACTTAATATGTCATAATCCATATTATAAATAAATATTACATGTATGTTCCTGCAAGTGAGAAAAATATTTTTTGTCAAACCGTTATTTTATGTCGTTTCTGTCGCTTTTGTTTGGTACGTTGGTACAAACATAATACGTAATAAAAATAATAATACAAAGCAAAATAAATAATATCTTTTTTCCTTTTTTTTCTTTTTACTGGAATAATTTATGGTAAATTGTTATCATATTTTATAGATTCTTATAAAATATACTAAAAATGTACTCAAAATATAAAACCTTCCCTAAAAATTCCGAAAAATGCAAAATGTTTTTATTTTTAAGTTCTTTGATGTATAAAACGAATTTTGTGCTTGAAAAGGAGTAGTTTAGGGCCTTTAGGAAATAAAATGTGACTTGTATTTAAATTTGTGTTAAGTAAAATAATTTAATATCTTTAATATCTCTAAGCAGTATTTGCAATGCAGTTAACATTATTAAGGCTTTAGAAAATAAAACTGCGTTACTGATAATTTTGGAAGTCACCAATGAAGTCGCAAGTACTGAAACAGTTATTGCACTATTAAACTGCGAGAAGTAAATTAATACAAATAATTTATTCTATTCATCTATAAACAATAAACAAAATCAACATACAATAACGTGTATTATCTATATATTATAATCTGTTATCAAAATAAAGTAGAATTCAAAAGAACTTTTTTACTCGCTAAAAGAATATTAAACTATATAATTTTTTTAATATTTCATTCGGAGAAATTTTTATACATTCAATGGATTGGAAATATGAATTTATAAAATACGAGTATGTATATTGAGAAAAACTAAAAAAATGTTATAAAATTATCCGATTTGAAAAATTTACAGCGTGTATTTTTTTTTTCAAATTCTTTGAGCAAACGTCATAGATTAGGTTAGTAGGTAAATCAAAATAAATATTTTATTTGATCTCCAGGTTATTGCCAGTTAAACGTAATAATTACTGCTATAACTGCTCAAAGACTCGATTATTTTAGAACCATAAAACCTCATATATTATTTGCACATTCTAAACCTATGTAAGATAATTAAATAATCTATTGATTTAATCCGTGCATACAGATTTTTCTAGTACAATACAGTGTTTATTAATTATTCACGTTTATTTTATTATAGATTCAACAAAAAATAACGGTTTTACAATATATTTAACTAAATTATGTGATGAATTTTTGCCAAAGCCACTAGTAAGTAAGCAATACAATATATTTTATTATATTTTATGAAAACCAATTACTTATTATATTAAATAATTTATATTTAAATAATTATTACTGTTCATTGCAGCAATAATATGCCATGATATCGCTTTATATCAAGTCAACAGTTGGACTACTTCAAAGTTCTAAACATACTTAAATTATCTGACGAAGTTAAGCTGAAGTCGTTGCACTAATTAATTGATCCTCTGTCACAACAATATGTGGTAATTTTTGTTTTTGAAACATCGGCGAGGTTTGCTTGTTGAAGTGTGGAACACCAAATAGCTCTTCAATAGTGAAACAGTAAACAAGTGTTTGGGCTACTACGAGTATTAGCATGAGAAACAGCACACGAGTGAATGATTTTATTGGTATAGTAGTATAATGAGTGTAATCGTTATTTTAAAAACGACGAACAGATCATTAATATCCTTGCCCAAAATTAGCACTTAGCCAATACTGATTACTTTACCACCATCTAAAAGTGCAAAAATATATTGTTCTTGACATTACTTTTAAATGCAAACGAGGATTCTTTAATACATCAAGTACCTAAATCGAATTCCGAGATATATGACCGGTACTGTTACGTTAAGTAACAGTAATAATTGATCATACTATCTATTGATCCAGGATATTATTATGTCGTTCAGGGGACGGATAATTTAGGCACATATATATTGTTCTTGCGGCTTCAGTCAGTGTTACTATCTATACATATATATTATATTAAATAATATACCTAATATATTATATAGCTTAATACCTATAGGTATACCAGCAGATGTCAATCTGTTACGGTGGACCATTAATTCCCACAATCCTCTCCCATAACACCATTTATATCAGCTACAAATATAACAATATAAGACGTATGTACAGAGTGTAACAGAAACATTTTTAAAATATAAATTAATGATTAATACAAGTTGGGAAAAATTATAAAAAATATATTGATAATAAAATATCTTATGATTTACACATGCGGTTTTGTTTGAAATTTCCAAAAAATGATTACGTTTCAAATTAATTTAATTCAAAAAAATATTGCTATCTTAATAAATTAAAAAAAAGCTATTTGATTTAAATAAACGTTTTTATCGTTTTTATCGTTCTAAAAATTGGTTATTTCGAGTTTCCCCAAGCAAGTATAATCAAATTTAAAACGTATTATTTTCTATTTACAAATATTTATCATATTGATTAGAACAAAAGTTGTTTCATTGTTAGCTCTTTCAATTACACTCTGTGTATTTTTCCACAATACGACTTTGATTTAATTGTGGCCATCTGTATAACGTTGACATATACCGCGAAGACGCGCGCAGTGGGGCAAAGGGTGAGAAATTGCACGGTAAATTATATGGTTTAGTCAGTCTTTGCGGTTAGTTTGGGCCACCATATAGGTGGATGTTGTTTGACAGGTGGAGGGAGGGGTTCTGTATAATATTATGTATAAGGAGAAGGTAGACAAGATGATATAAGAGATGTACGCGAAAACAGTCTTCCACGTTAATGTATACACTCAACGGATAAACGGATATGTATATAATAATATAATGTTGCGTTCACCCAACAGTCGGCGGCGCCGAACAAGTGATTTATAGCTTAAACCGCAAACGAACGAACACGTCCCGAGGCAACTACAGTAAAGGTGGACTCCGCGGCGTACTCCTTAAACACCCGTCACACACACACACACACACACACACACACACACACACACACACACACACACACACACACACACACATACAGGCCGCAGGATTACACTGCAACCGCCACTGACCGTTCACTCTATTCGACGAATACGTTTTATGGAAAATCCAAAATCCTCTTATAACCCTTCTCCTCCTCCAACAACCATTTGTGGCTGAAAGATGTCGGATGCGCGTATATGACATGATTTATATCCTTTAGAAGTCCTATGGTTTTGAGACGCCGTTAAACGAACGAAACATATCATATCGCTACACTTACCACTGGTATACACTGACCATTTCCTCCGTAAAGTTTAAAGTTTTCTGCTCTAGACGACCGCGATCCCGCCGTGCTGTGTGCTTATACGGGTAATATTGATCGGTGTGTTTCAGGCTACTCAACACAAGCTCGATTCTTTGACTGCTCGCGTCCCTGGAGAAATCATGAAATACGTGTACTTATAAAGTCAATTCGTCCTCTTATTATGTGAATAAACAAATGTAGATACCCCTCTTTAAGCACACATGTCGAATACTCGAAAATCTTTTGAACTGACCACTATACTCATAATACGGACAGCCATTAACTTTGACGTACATCTATAGGGGCATAATATAATATCTGTTATATTCAAATATTTAAAAAGTCGTTACTCAAGCAGTCATGCGCAGCAAATCACGCTGTAATTGATTCAAAAACCATGCAATTATATTACCTATACTTATGTTATATATTATCGTGTGCAATTATGACGTATATATTTAATTTCCTTTGTTTATTATTAGAATAAGATTTGGATATGGTTTATAATCAACAAAACATTTTTTCAACTCCTTAAACACCCGTCACACACACACACACACATATTGACAAAAAAATTAATTCATCACTTCGCTCAGAGTAATAATAATAAAAAAAATAATATAATAACGATCACAGGTTATGCGATCTAGCTATCTGTTATAAATTACTATATTAATATCAATAATTATCGTCAAAACATGTATCGAGTGCACAAGAATATTATTGTTTCCTAAAATTACCTCAAATTTTTTTTAGAGAAAATCACTGCTCACTAACCAAAGTATCCAATCTATTCGGATTGATGCCATAGCATACATCGATTATAGATAAACATATAATATATATATATATTGTATGTGTGTTTATGTATATATGGATATATTTTGTCGACGATACGTGTAAAAAAATAAAAATAAAAATAAAATATTTTATTAAATATTATTTATTGTATTATTAGTTGGCTAAGTATAATTGTTAATTATTATTGTTGTATTTGAGTATTTTTATTAAAATGTTACTTTTTTAAAATTAATTATTATTATTATTATTATTTATTATTAATTGATTGTAGCCTTGAATGACCTATTAATTATATTGATATAAACATTTTGCATATTATTATCAATAAATATGTCTATTGAATTAATATTATTATACCATCACAAATGTATACAGTCTTACTATTTAATTTATTATTTTTTACTCTAAAAAAAGTACGTATTTATATTTTTCTAGATTAACTGTAAATATTTATAATTTGGGAAACGACAATTAACAATGTTTGAGATTTACCTAAATAATTCAAACTATAAATAGATTAATTGATCTACTGTATTTCTGTACAAGAAGACCAACTACTTAAAATTGGAGGAAATTTAATAGAATTTTAAAATCAGGAGACATCAGGAAGTAATTCAAGTAACCTTTAAAAAAAAAAATCACAGCGGATAATTAAAGAAAAAAAAATGGGATGTGTGGTCTTGTTTTTTCGATACCTATCTCTTTTTTTTCTTTAATTAATAAGTTGGCTATATATAAAAATGACACTCCCTTATATGTACCTCAGACCAGCGGTTCTTAAGCTAATCTATGCGTAGTGTGGGACTAGGCCGCGGACTATAATATAATATTAACATTACTAACTCCATATTTCTAGTTAAATTAATAAAAATATTATTATATACTCGTATTGATATAATATAATAATACTTCTGGTTATAATAATATTTTATCAATTATAACTACACAATCAACGCAATAAATTATCTAGCTTTAATATGGGTATTGACTTCTTCGTAGGAGACAAGTATTGTTAAAAATCTCATTAAATTGTTTAAATTATAATAAGGTTCAATAAAGTTTTTTTCTTAGTAAACAATTGTATTGTATAGGTACGCAATTAGTTGGCTTCAAAGATTTTTTTACAAAATTGATGGTCCGCATAACTAAAAAAGTTGAGAATCACTGCCTTCGGCATGTGGTATAAATAGGTAAACTTTTCGTATTTGTTATGGATGAAAAATTCCTTAATAATATTTTTTTTGTAATTTATAAAGATATGATATTACAAAAAATATATATTTTTTAAAATCTCTTGTAAAAATATAATAAAATTATATTTTTTAAACCTCATTTATTACAGTAAGTACATCTAATTCTATTTTAAAATTATACTTAAATATTTAAAACCCAACTACAATTGGTAGTTATATGCACTTTTAATTGTATTCTCATTTAATATTTATTATAATTTATTACACTACTGATTTTTTAATATAAAATACATTAATTAATAATATATTTACGTAATTACTACTTGATACAATAATACTTTATTTAATCAATTTTTATCAATTAAAGTGATCAAATAGACCCCTAGTTTTTTAAATCATACATAAAAAATTTCGGATTAAACTTAAAATTAATTAACTTTGACTTAGTACCTATAGAAAAAAATTGTACGAAGATCAATAAATAAACAAAAACATACACCACATAGTATATATGAGTACAACACTGCGCATCTTCTGACAATAAACGAGCGGATCGAGTATGGAAAACGATTATGTTATTATTTTCAATTTAAAAAGGATACATGTAACCATATTGCAAATTCTTGAAAATATATCGTATTCAGATGTTAAGTTAATACTAGGATAACTAGCTAATTTTAATTGATTTCAAATAAAATTACGATTACATGTGTTAGTTAAAATAATCTGCTCTATTCACTTAAACCAGTAATCTACCGCTTTATTTCTATGTCCTTTTATAATTTGAAAGTCATGTAATATATACGTATATATATGTTTATTATATACCACTAAATATATTAATGTTATATATATATATATGTTTAATAATTTAGTAAGTAACAGTAATTTTGTACCTAATTTATATTGTCAGTAAGGTCATAAATACATAACACAGAAAATTTTACTAAAATTGTGATACTTCTATGATAAAAGTAAATAATTTTTGAAGAACAATACTATGCTAGACAATGTTAATTATAATAACAATGTTTTTAATTAAATATTAATGACAAATAAATATTTTGTAATTATAATTTAAATAAATTATTTTTTAATATTCTAGTTAACATTAATTTGATATAAAAACCTAAAAATCATTGCCTTTTATAAATTGGAATTGCTAAGAGCAAACTATAATTTATTTTCATACAACAACTCAACAGCTTTAAAAATATATATTTTTTTGTTAAATTTGTTTTATTAAAAAAAAAAATATTTTTTTTTATAACTACTATTAACAAGCGAATTACAAAATGTCTTAGTTTGAAAAAGGATAGGATTAAAATATATTTCCCCCACTAACAAGAACACTATTTCATAAAATATGTCAAACAAAATATATTTCCCTTGGGCAAACCTTTGGTTTGTAAGAATGTTCAATTTAAAGAAATAAATGTATTTATTATGAACACTAGTTAAACAAACTTCTTAAAAAAAATATATGAAAACAATGATTATTATTTTTCACGTTAATCATTAAGTTTTTTTTCCAATGTTTATTTTTGTGATTTTTTTTTTAATAAGATATCTAACAAAGTTATTGAGATTTACAAGCAATTCTCAAAGGCATCCATCAGGTGGTTTAAGGGTCCTCTTTTATTAGATTTAAATTTAAATTTTCTTTTTATCATAACGATTTTCTACCATCATTCACGGACATAGTATGTTATAAGTACCTATTATAAAAACATAGCAATGGTTGAGAAATCGAAAAAAATTATATACTATATTTTACTAAACCTGTAAATTATTACGATTACATTGTATGTAATACGATATAGCTCAAATTCTAAAAATAACGACGAGCAAACATATTACCATTTATAATTATGTATTTAATTAATAGTTTTTAAAAAATATTTTTTTTTTCTGGGTTTATATATTATAGCCAGAGACATTTTTGTTTTATTTTCCATCCCTTTGAATTTATCAGATGGGACAACTTTGTAATACATAAATTATCATTAAAAATTAATGAACTATCGTTTTAAATACGAGATACATATTGTATATTAAATATTTATTTACTTAAATACTGTATATGTAAATCTAATATTAAAATGATTTATTTCATTTATAATTTTTATTAACCTTTTTTTTTTCTTTTTTACTTAGATAACCCTCGGGATATAGTCCATTGGCTGAACATATTTTATTCATATATATATGAGTATAATATATATATATATATATATATTAACATTATTTTTATTATAAAGAATACAATTATGTTAGTATTAAAAATATATCCATTCTACTACTAGAATCAAACACTTTTAGTAAAACAGTGCGTAATCAAATTGATATTTTATAGTTATTAAACAATTTTTAATTTTAAATAATTAATGTAGTATAAAAAATACCTATGTTGAAAAAAAATATAGGATTATTATAACTATAATAATTTATGTATAATTCTGATAATTCAAGTGTAGTTGTTTTTATTGGAAATTTTAATGTTGTTTTCCTTTTTTCATTCAACAAATTATACCACTATTAATTTTATAATATTATGTTTATACTATGACTTATGAGTTATTAATTTATTATTATGTTATATTGCGTGATAACTTTTAAATATTACTTATAATTACATTAGAGTTATATAATATACAAGAAGCTGATTCACCAAATTTAGGTGAGCATCATTCTAACATATGTATTTCTTCAGCAATGCATTAACTTTACTATTCACAATATAATTTATGGAATTTTTAAAAATACTTAAAGACCAAATTTTAAAATTTGTTGAGACTTTTTAAACTACTTAAAAAATGTTCTCTGCGTATAATATGTATACACATTTCTATTTTTTAAATTAATCTTAATAGAGATTTAAATAGAAAATCCTTCTCCTACATTAAATTATTTAGAGAATAATATTTCTGAAAATGTTGATGTTTTCTTGATTAAGATACGTCACCATTTTCAAAAAAAAAAAAAAAAATAACCATTACTAAGTTACAGTAAAAATAATGGTGTTTAGATTTAGTAAATAGAAATTTCTATAAACACATGAAACTCTTTAAGTATTACACAAAATCTTAAGATTTTTAAAATAATATAGTCTGTAAGTGTATCTATTTAAAAATTTAACAAATCAAAATTTGAATAAATTCATATTAAAATGAAAACATTTTCATTGGTGTACCTAGCATGTTTTATAAGTTAACATACATATATAATACTAATGTTATATTTTTTACTGACTATAATATGTCATTGTATCACAGTGGTGGTAGCTTTGAATATATAACACATGTTAACATGTTATTATCACTTACAACCTACAGGCTACATAATGTATCTATACTATACTTATTTATTTCTTTATATATGTTTTAAGAGTTGTTCGTTGATTGATCATGTCATCTGTTTCTATAGTGACCGAAGGAGAAATTTGGTAGACATTGTTTTTGTTTCTGTAAATTACTGTTCGACGTCGTCTAACGAAAATATGCTTGACAGTTAATTATGAATCACAGGTCGCGCATTTTTGTGCGACCTGTGAATGCCGCGAATACGGTCTTTTTTGAAAATCGGAAATTGTTCATTTCTTTTTTTCATTTTTTCATCACTGGTTATCGTTTGATAATCTTCAGTTGCAAAATTATCATACATCGGTTGCGATTCATTATGATATACAACAATAAAAAAATATATTTATAACAAACATGAAAAGTATAAAAATTATGCATAACATATTGAAAAAACACAAAACACCAATTTCTGGGTGAACTTGAAAATTCAACATCATAGTTAAAATATATTCTCATTATATTATATATATGTGATATAGCCAATAATATATAGGTATAAAATTAAAAATAAGTTGAACGATTCGATTATTAGTTTATAAACAATAGTCATAATTATAATATATTATGTACAATGTATATATTATTTTGATAAAAATCTAAGGGTTTGTTTTATAACTTACGAATCACATCAGTATTTTTGATTATATATATATTTTTTTTCTCATTCATGGGTTCAACAATGTAACCTTATCATGCTATACTTAATTTTGTCTCTATATATTTTATATTGTTAACAAATTTCCAAATGTTACAATGTTTATTTTTATACTACAAATAAGTTTAGATGACCAAGTCAGGGAAAATTTATAGGTATGTATAAAAAAAATAAAAAAATCAGTTGAGATTTAAACTTGCCATAGTATATTATGCATGTTTATTTCTCAACAGGAATTATAGGTACCAAATTAATATTTGAATATTACAAGCTTCAAATGTATACCCAGAAGTTAGTAAACAACTTACGCTTCCATACTCATAATCTCTAATAGTTGTATCGTTAAATATTCTGATGCACAAATGACCAAAATATGATGTACCGATAATTTAAAGTAATATAAACATGACGTGATGTGCAAAAAATGTACCAAAAAATTGAACGATACACAACTGTATTTCAAAAATGGTTGAAATGAACAATAATGATGCACAAACAACCCTCGGCCTTAACATGTAACCATTATTCAAAATGTATATAAGTAAAATATTATGCAAATAAAATCTTATTATTGTTGGTTTTACAAATGTTGGCTAAAGTAAATCGGACTCGAGTAAAAACGCGTGTTTTGAATTTATTCAACAATTTATATTATGTGGGAGACAATCAACACCTTTTTTTCGCGCTAAGTAATTTTTAAAATTGTAGTATTCATATTAATACAAGATATAAAATAAATAAATAATGAAATACTTGACGCAATAGGTACACAAGTAATTTATGTTGTATATACACTAGTTTTAGTAATTTATTTTAAAAAATTTATATTTATAATTTACTTTTTAATTGCTTGTTGAGAAAAAAAAATACAATAAAGCAATACAATTAAACTGTGTTATTAATGTGTATTTGTGTGCGGTGTTGGAATACTAACGGTTAAATCGATTCGTTTATTGGCACATGATACCAGTGACACTATAGCAACGGTGCGAATGGTATGCAAGGCACGTCCGAAGAAAATTCGATTCTCTCGGTCAATTTGGTTGAAAATCACAGAGGTAGAAAAATCGAAAATGTTAACTCGATTACCATAAATTGAATAAGAATGAACACTATGCATTTTTTTTTTTCATCACTTTTTTATAAAAGTATCATTATTATTATAATTGGACGCAATTTTTTTTTTTTACCACACGCGTTTAATGTTTTCAAACATTTTCTGTTATATTATTATTATCATCGCACATGTATATGTGAACAAGAAGATCAATACACACTATCAGTACCGCATAACGTATTTAATAATTGCATCTCATGCCTTAAAATAAATATAAAATAAACAGAAAAATTGTTAACTTTTGTTATATTATTAAACAGCTAATAAATAAATATATAAATAAATAGACTAATTGTATTTATAATATAGGAAATTTAATTTATCTAAATTATAAAATATATAGAATATTATATAAACTTAATTTTCTTAAATTTTTTTTAAACGTTACATATTATAATTTATTTTTGAGTATTGAACATAATTTTATGTGTATTTTTAGAGATTTCCAATTAACTTTTTAAGGTTATACCTAATATACTGCGTTAATTTATTGTCTTGATTATAGGTAAAATATAAATATAATTATGCATTTAGACCACTTAGTATTAATTTAAAAAAATCTTGAACATTGTAAACTAATGGTTTAATATTTTGACAGTTTATTTGCGTATCCATTTGACTTTTATTGGCAGCCATAATAATAGATTAAAATTATTCTAATAATTTATAACACACAACAAATAGATTTGGTTAGATAAAAATTGCATTAAGTTTTTTCGAAAATTAAGCAATATATTTTAAACTTTTTAATATTATAAAATAATAAAAAATACGTTGTGAACAGTAAATTTCCAATTATAGGTAACTAATAAGCCTATTTAAGGTATTTAAATAATAAGGTATTGATTACTGTTGAATAGCTGGCAGAAACAAACAGTGATCAAAACAATCGGATTCGAAACTGGGAAAAAAATGCAAAATATTCATGATAATATTATAAATTGTATATTCTACAGTAGAAAATTCATGATGTTTAAAATGATGTACGAAATAACAGACGTACTAATAACTAGTAATTATTTTATATCATGTCTGTTGAACCATGAAAGTAAATCGTTGAAAATAATTAATATAATTGTATGATATTTATATATAAGCAATTCAATATTATTATACCATCATAACTTATAAGTAACCTGCATTAATTATTTAAACTGCATATGGCATAAGAGGACATCACACCTGCATGTGTTGCGTCTCTGTTTTACATGCATACAACATACAATATTTTAAAATCTTGTTCAGTAAGCCAATTATGTATTTAGCTTTAATATTAATAGTATTATCAAAATGTAAGATTAGAATATTATTAACGATGGAACGTTAGATTATTTTCAATATTTTAGTTTTTAAGCTAACTATGAGTATTTTAAATTTGTAATATTTTATACAGTCATATATTGCTTAAAAATAGGTATACGAATTATTACCAAAGTCTTTATAGCTTGTTTTCCATAGTATAGTCGTACATAAACAATAATTTTATGGCGTAGATGACGTGATCTTCCTTAATCTGATGAATCGTAATTAATATAATAGAATGACGCAATCGTCAGTTCCAAAACTACATAGGCTGTAAGAGAAACCCAAATGGAAGTTTGATTCACACTATAGGATATAATATGTACCTATGCTATATTAAAATATATTATTATTATTATTATACTGTTGTGGTGGGAACCGTCTCGACCGCACGACTGTTTTGTGATATTGCCATTATTAATATTATAATTCTATTTATTATTAGAGTTTTGGCGGTAAATACATTTCACGGTGTTTTAATTAAACGCGGGTTAGGCGCTTATATTGTTTCACAAAAAATATGAATACCTTCATAATTATAATAATATATAAATGGAAAATTCAACAAATAACTTTAGATAGATCGGTCACACACAAAACAATAACATATGCAACTAAAAACGCTCAAAAAAATATATTACATAGGCACAAACGCGCATCAACACGGTGAACCACGTAACGACCGATATTTTAATGCACATATACCACCACCGCACACATACACACATAATTTATACAAGCGACACAGTAAAAAACGGCGAATTTTCGTTTAATTTTATTGTCTCTGGTGGACAATCCTCCCACCGTCCGCCACACAATCAGCCACCGTCGGAGCTACCTTGCTACGAGTGTTGTCGATGGCGATAAACAGCCAAGCACCGTGCACCGCAATATCTACTCCGACGACGACAATGACGGTCCCTGCTTAACGCGTGTACGGTATATGCGCACGAGTCTTCGCACACACTCATAAACCACCCTCACACTCGCGCACAATATTTGCACACACTGCTGTCGTCACCGCGGTAATTCATTTTAAAATGTGCTTCAAGGTTTTTTTTTTTTTATTTTTTTTTTTTCAACGCCCGAATCGGCAGAGCGGTGGTCGCAATGTTGCAGAACACATAAATTACATTGATTAAAAAATAACGCACGAACAACTTCCGCAACAACGAATATCATTCGATTACGTGCTTAGAGCCGTTGGGGCTTTAATTAAACAAAACAAAGCAAAACACAACTATAAATATTATAGAATAAATATTGTACAGAAGATATTAAAAATATATATAATTATTAAATAAGTGACCAAGGGATATGAATAATGTACATAATACTCATTATTGTTTGTTATCTGTAAAATATATAAGTACGCATAGTTGGTAATATAAAATTAATAATAAAACAAAAAAAAAAAAAAAAAATTATAGAAAAAAAGGAAACAAGTAAAGTTGAGGTATAGAAGAGAAACAGTAATATAAGTCCGAATAGGTAGCTAGATCATACCATTATTAATACGAATAAGGAAACAAAAGGTTGTGAAAAAAAAAATTGAGATATAAATAAATTTAATAAAGGCTATGATAAAAAGCAACAATTTGGAGCAGAAAAGTAAACAAAAATGAAAGGGAAGCAATGTTAACAATAATTAACAATACCTATATATCTATCTTCTAACATGAATATTCGGCACATTTCTAATGAATATTCAGATATTGTAATAATAATTTAGCTATAGTGTAAAGGTATATTCGCATACAAAACTGTTTAGTATTCATATCTGTGTACAATATTGATTGGAGTAGAAAAACGACTAATCATTGTACAAACCACATCAATAATACATAAGACTATTGCAGACATTTTCGCTTATGAAATAAAATGTGAAAACGAACAAGTGCATTTTTTATACAATACATAAAATATATAAAATAAAGTATTCGTATATTGGGAATTCTTTTAAAAATTGTCGCTACTGAGTCGTGCATATTACGAGTATATGCTATTATTATCTACTTGAACAATGCTTGTGATGCATACCTTCGAATTGCGTATTTAAAAACATAGTTACGATATACCAATATAAATATACAGTAATACCGTACATATCTTAAATATATAGGTAATTTAAATCATAATAGTATATACTGTAATATAGTAACTGTGTTTTATTTCAATTACGATTTAAATAAAGATTCTGAAAATAGAAGAACGGATCTCACAAAACACACTAACAGCAGTTTTATTATATGAATAAAATCAAATTTATGAAATATTCAATGTATCTGGTACTCTAAATATACATTATAATATAATATTTATGTTCTATATTCTATATTGTTAAATTACTTCTGACAATCTAAGGTATTTTTTCCTAAAAATTTCTCATAAAACTACTGTTGTACATTTTTATAGAATTTGACATTTAAGTAAATATTTATCACAAATTGTTAAAAACTACTGTTATAAAAAATATTAACATTCATTTGTTAAAAAAAACTTCTTTTCATTTAAACAATAGAAAAAACTACGCCAACCTACGTAAACTTTTTCAAATTAAAGGCCACTACCTGTAATTCAAATGTTGTACTACAATAATTATTTTAATTTTGCATATAAATGTTTCAGTCATTACCGTATTACGCCTGCACGCAAGTCAAAGCATATTAATTTTTTTTTTTTTAAATGATACTGATAATTTTGAATACGTTTTTTGTATATAGACGTAAATTATAAGAGTTAGTACTAAACACCATTATACTATAATAATAATAATAATAATATTTGTATTTGTATTTTATTTTTTTTTATTTTTATTTAATATTAAACAATTTACGTAAAATGTGGTACAATACAAGCTTGAATAGTTATAAAAGAAAAAAATGCCGATGGATAAATAGGAGAAACCTCATACTGTCAACATTTCTATAATAATATAATACAATAATACGATTTCCAAAACGTCTAATTATTTTTTATTATTATTGATGATGATAAAACACAATCTGTTTAATCTAGATTAAATATTTAAACATGTATCATTGTAACAGATTACTGATGTATCCTACCGGATAATTATAAATTATACGAAGTACACAATAAATAATAATGCTTACTTATTTGATATAATAATATCATAGTCATCCCAATACACATATAATACCTCTCATAATAACGGTACTACAAAAAAATGCACACTATGTAAAGTTCTATAGTTTTGCACCTATAACACATTTTAATAAATTAAAAAAAATTAAGATAACTATTAGTGAAAATATTTTCGCCACTTTGTATTCTATTTAATGTAAGTTGTGTATAATAATAATAAACTATATTTGAATAGTATTATTTCTTAAAATCCTCAATTTATGGTTATATTTAAAATTCCAAGTGTACTGAAAATTCTCACTGAATATTATAACAGATATTACAAATCCTCAATCCTTACAAAATACTTATAATATCATCTTATATATGTATATATATATAATATAAATTCTGAACAAAAAACTTTAAAATTTTCAAACACAAGTATTTCAATTTGTAATTTGAAATTTAAAAGTTAATAAAAACTATACACAAAATAATAATTTGTCATTCATGAATATCACAAGCAGATATGGTTGTTATTACTTATGACTAAATTATTAATAATATCATTATAATATGCTGTATATGTCGATAATGGTTTTTATTATAAATATTAAGTTTCTACGTTATAGAAGTTTATTTTTTTATATTTTTGTTTTAAACTTAAATATCATTTTTTTACATTATTCTATACATAACTTAATTTTTATAAAAGCCAAAACTATCTCCAAAAATATGTATAAATATGTTAGTGGTTAATATCTATGATTAAAACGATTGACAATATGTAAAATATAAAAACCGATAGGTATACAATAAAAAATAAATAAATTACAAATGTTTTTTTTCAAAAATTTATTGTTTAAAATGCTTTAAATTATATATTTCTTATTCGAAAAAATAATAATTGTTAGGAGTGAAAAAAAATGCACTGTATACAGTAAATTCAAACCGCTGACTTTAATATTATATAGGTTATAGGCACTATACTGAAAATTCTATACACTATTTGTATGTACGCTGGAATTCATGTTATTTTTACAAACTCAAATTATTTTCAACTAAAATGTATCGTTTTCGTCCGGATTTAGAAGGATATAATAATATAAGAGCATGGTGAAGAGAGAAGAATTGCTATGGGAAAAAATAACACAGCGTTCCCAACAACAAGAAGGACGTCAAAAACAAACAGTGTTCAGTAAACAACTCACCGAGGCTACTGTTGATATGGTCGATGTATCCATATTATATAGGTGTATATACGTTTTCGCAAAAGAGATGGCGTTGCGGAGGCGGGTCCGCTTGGGATTCCACAGGACAGGTATTGTTTTGCAGCATCGCGTCTACCATAAACATCAAAAGGAAACGTCCACCCGGCACCGGCTAAAATATAGTCGGTAGGTATGTACGTGAAAACAAAAACACGGTGAAAAACATTCTTTCGTGTCTATTTCTTCACAATCGGTTACATATTTTAACCAGTGCGAACGCAACACGCGCACACAATTTCAGTACCATTTCAGGTAATATTAGCTACAGTTGACTCTCAATAACTCAATGTTGGACGGAAAGAAAAAAAATCAAGTTACTAAACAGATAGCAAAAACCAATTGAGTGTTATGGCATTTTAAGGAGAATTTTTCACATTCGAAATGTCAAGAATTTAGAAAAATGATATAGCAATAATGTTTAATAAGTTACCAAGATCCCACTGTGTAATATATATTATTATCTTAAGTTCGGTATATCAGACGTACCCTTTTCTTTCTATTACTCGTATCTCGATTTCTATTTTCTACGCCTAAAAGTCGAGTGATCCGTTTAGCATGTAACTGCATAAGTAATTACTAAAAGTGTAATGAAATACGTTATATTTTAGTAAACACGTGGCAGATATATATACTATGTATCCGGGGTCTCGATCGTGGCACGAGCCAAGGAAAATTTGTAATAACATTATGCATATGGAGTGATTTTTATGAGTTGTATACATGTTGTCATACGTATCATCATTTCGATTGTCGGTACATTTAAAATATTGTGAAACAACTATGCGATTCGTAATATTTTAAATATAAAATTTTATATTTCTAACGAATAGGTACTTTTGAGTCACAGTCTCGAGAATATACTTATAAACCACGTGCGATTATTGACTCTATTTTTATCAGCTATCATATAGTTATTACCAATGACTGAATCTAATAATTATCTTTACCGACAACATTATTATCGTGGTAAATCGTTGATTGCGACGGTTTATTGATTACTTATTATAGAGGGGACGTTGGGCCTCGTACAACACAAGGTATAATAATATTATATATATCGAGGGTGTACCTACACTTATTTTCAACAAACGTATGGGTGCTGCGGAGCGTATAGCTATAAAAGTTCCGAGAGAACTTAATATAATACAAACAGAACAATATAAACGCCGTCAGTGCGTCTCTAACCCAACGATATAGTTTGTTCGTATATTATCATGTAATATAATATATTATACGCTCCAGTCAGCGACCACATCTCTGTATACGCCCGTTCGTATAAAGAGTGAGAGGGAGAGATCTCCTTCCCTCTCACTCTTTCTCTTCAGTGGGCTTAAATGATTATATGTTGTGCTATATATACTTTTGAACGGTAGAACGTTATACATTAATCGTATTTTTCGTCATATATTATATATATATATATATATATATATATATATATATATGTGTGTGTGTGCTGTGTATAATGATCTCTCCTATCATTATTCATTACATTATAAACCGTTCGGGGCGAAAACACGGTCATTGGCGTTTACGTCGCGAACGTCCGCACGACAAATATATACCACCAAAAGCGTAACCACCCCATTTATACGTGCAATACAATTCCTCAGAAAGAGATCGCCGCAGTGCCCTTTTAACTCGAGTTAAATTAGATGATATTTGCAAGTAATGTGCGGTGGAAGATTATAGCCCAACGATATAAACGGGAGAAACCTTGTGTAACCGACTTTAGGCCGCACGTCAAAGTAAAATAAATGTAAATTCATCAAACGTTTAATGTGTCAATGTATATAACGAATAACTGGTGAGGTGGTGGTGGTCGGCGATGCTGGTGGTAGTAGTGGCGGATACACCCCCTTTATCCGTACGGCTGAAGTTTAATTGCTCAGGATTCGGCTTCCGCTGAATACCAGCAGTTGCATGGCTTTTATCTGGGTCACAAAACAGAATATGACAAAATAATTTCGGTAAATATTATAACATTATATAAATGATATATATCCCACAATAATAATAATAATAATTTCCAAATTCAATTTACGCGTTATAAGTACCTATGTATTTTATGGTTGACTGTAATGTACCATTAAATGTAAAATGCTCATAGTAAATATATTTCGAGATTTTAAAGATAAATATTTTTTTAGTTCCTGTTTATATATTATTATATTGTTTCAATTCAATGAAGTTAAAATTATTTTTTATTGTATTTTAAAAATGTACTAAATGGAAACTTTCAGAATTTGAGTAATTAATTGTTACTAAATAACAATAATATTTAGCAGGAAATGAATTAGACGACAAGCTGTTTCGAGATGTTTCATAAATTTCCATTTATGTTAATTATTAGATTATTAATAATAACTGTACGAAGATTTAAGCAAACAAAATGGTACTAAAACCAAATTGATTAAAATCTTAATGACTTTAATATTTTAGATCAAGTGAAATACTTGTCAAAACAAAGGTATAAGACAATTATTTTCGGTTAATAATATTAATTGAATAAACATAATATTATGTAATAAAAATGTCAAGATAGAAATACACTGCTAATAAGACTATAAAAATGATCATACCAAATCATGGTGAACTCTAAATTCTCAACAATATTAGTTGCCTACATAATACACGTTTATATTATCACAAGGTTATGTGTTTATTTTATTTTTTCTATGTTGGATTCTGATAGAAAAGTTATTAATAATATACTAGGAAGTAAAAAATAGAAAATTATTAATATATTACAAAATAAATGGATAAATAGTGAACAATGATATACAAATATTTTAAAATGTATAATAATATCAAAATATATCTTTATAGATATAGAATATTGTAGAGGGTGACAGTTAGACACATTGTATCCCAAATGATTTATCATTTAATTTTAATTTAATTCATCAATTACGCTAAATTATTCACGATGAACGATAATTAACACCTACATTACAACAGAACTAGTTCTCCGGGTAATTAAATTTACTTATATTGTGTGTTGTATCTTTTTAAATAGTAATATGATATTTTAGTGTTTGCATTTAAAAACAAATTTATACTTAAAACTGGGTATAATTTGATAAGAAAAAATACAATATTAAACACAATAAGATGATCTGTGATAGTGTTAAAAACTAGAGAGAGTTAAGTATTATATTAATATAATATATATAATTATTACAATATAATTATTTTATACGATTTTTGGTTTTTTAATTATCTTACTTTGAGAGTGTTTTTCTGTCAATTTTAATCCGATTGTGTAACAGATGTATTCCCGTATCATTAAAACTTCGCATTTCCTGTATTCCAAAGGTCTTCCAAATTCTTAATATTCTACAGTACTTGTAATTTCAACTAATTATTTTATTTTTGCGAGAGAATGGCCACAAAACTATATACTGACGTAAATAGTCAAAGTAATTAAGTGTACGAGTACAATAAGAATTATGACTTTATTTGAAGAATTTATTTATAGTTAACTATAATGGATATAGTATTATCATTATTTTATAGTCTTGTGTGAGTCTTTTTGTTTTTTTTTAATTTATTCCATCCTTTTCTCGTTTGAAAAAAAAACCAAGGATACTTTACTGTATTCTTTGTTAAATTCGATTAGTTTATTATCAATTTTAGTGTATTTGGGATCACTAACATGAAAAAAATACATTTCAAATACGAAATATTATGTAAAGATGAAAATTTCCGAAAAAAAAAAAATGGGAAACTTTGTTTCATTTAAAATTTCTTATTACCAATAAATAATGATAGACGATAATCATAATATATAAATTATTAATATACTATCAATAATCATTACTATTATTTAAAGTTTGTATAGTGAATAAATCTAGCAGACTTTATATTTTATTTATAAATAATTATAATTTGTAATATTAAATATTAAGTATTTAGTATTCATTATACGATTTATCGTCTTTTATTGTCTCCTACATAATATTATGATATTTTGTTGTACTACTTACAAATATTAACTATAAAAATATAACAATAATTATAATATTTAAAAATACAGATGATTTATTTTCTGGGAAATACTCTCTTACACATTTCCACTTAAATCTTTGATAGGTAACGTTATTTTTTCTTTTAGAAAAAATAATGAAATAACCGTAATAATTTACTTAATTGGGTTTTTTTATGCTTAAATTATTTTAAGCGTTAATACAATTTTTTTTAATTTTTCAACTGATTAGGTTGTTGTTGAACTGGTTCATTTTTAAAATGTATTTCTTTTAATATTCTTCAATTTTTCCATATTTTCCGAAGGTCTGGGAGAAAAACGGTATTTTCTGATATTTTTCCGAATTTTGATCCCTTGAAATATGTACGAGTAAAGGTGTTTTATTTTGCCAGCGTATTTTAATTTATAAGCGTGATTTTCAATTCGAAGATATTATTGGGACGAAGAAAAACAAATCCATCAAGATGAAAGTCGATTTTTCAGAGGCGTTGTCGTGCGTTATATGGTATACGCCACGTTCACGCACAATATTTCTCGCCGCAACTTGTAGCGGATTGTTCTTCTCGCGTAAGTACAATTCCGTATTCAACGAACACCGTCATCGCCACCACCACCTTCACGTTATTATAGTTACGCTTGGGAAGTGTGCGTCTAGAAAGGCTTTGACAGTTTCTCTCCGATCATTAGGTACGCGCCACCGTTGCTGTCGGTACAGCCTCAACATAAGACACCAAGCGAGTGTGTTGTTTGTTATTCCGTGGGCATTTTCCCCCGCAAAGGTCCTGTCGGCGTCTCGGTGCAGTCCATATATAGAACTGCATGTGTGTATATAACAGGGTTACACATACTCATGAGTTCTAACAGTAAACACTAATCACATTGAAAAGTATTTTCGTTTAAAACTTGCTCAACGAGAAGAGAATGATTGAACATAAACAATTACAGTTTTTAAAACAATAAAACATATTTTTGGTTTTATATTCCTATAATAATATGCATAATGTATCATTTGAAAATATAACGACTTAAAAATGTTACGATGGAAAATATTAAAAATACAATATGAAGCTGAAGGTTTTTATTAAAAGTTTTCATTTATTCAAAACATTATTATATCTAAGAACATTGGAATAAATTGTCATTTTTCGATAAACGGCTGTAAAAAGAATCACGCTATATGTTACATTGGCATTATTATCATATTATACAATACGCACATAGTCCACACTCCACGTAGAGGCTATTATAGTTAAGGCGACCAACGATTTTTTTAATAAGTTTATACGCTGTCTCCATTATCAGCAATCGTATCACTACACTATAATGCGTTACCGTCGTCCAATCATTGTGTCATCGTTCTTACATTCATCCTTAACATCCCCTCTATATATTTAGGTATTGGCCTTCGACGATGCGTACAGCGAATCACGGTCCCTCGACTTTTATTCTTAGGCTTATATATGCCTACTGTATTATTATATGAAGACTGCTGTAGGCAGCGACGTTATTATTATTATTATTGTTATTATGGCTAACGACGGCGGTGTTTTTGTCGAAATTCCGCTTCACAGCACTGGAAAGATTTTAATTTCACACCGCTACATTTTAATAATATGCTATAGTCGACGTTGTACGCGGAATCTCGAAAGATCTTATTGCCAATAACGAACGTAGAACGACAACGAAATACCATCGGGGGGAAGTGGTACTTAAGAGAAGGATGAAAGTGTGTATATGTTTGTGCGGGAGAGAGAGAGAGAAAGCGTGAGAGAGGTATGAAAAATGACAGAGATAGACATAAGGGAACCACATTATGTGGTATGTCTGTGTGTGTAAAAACGTAAGCCCTCCACCTGTCGGTGTACAGCAAACATTTTATAATTCTCAGTACTTTGTAAAAACGTTTTTTGTAATATATTGAAGCGCAAACTTTTGTAAATTTCACAAAATCCTCAATACACAGTAACTAATAACATGTCGGATTCAATGAAGTGTAATAATATACTCTGTACATTATATTTGGACTAAACGGTACAACAAATTTAGCAGTAAAGGAAAATAGTAAACTTAAAAATATAAAAATATTTATACGATAAAATTCAAGTGCTCATAAAAAAGTAATTTAGCTTTTCGGTAGAATTTTTGTCTTATATAAAAGTTTAAAAACTTTATAAAGAACCTTCTAATAAATTTTAAAATCTTAGGTATAAAAACAAAATTTTTATAATTTTTTAAGGTTACACTTATTTAATAATTTTCTCCAATATTGTCGAATTTATAAAAATATATTTTAATCAAAGTTTTTTGATATTTTTTAATTTGGAAAATAAAAACTTATGAGGAATTTTGTATTACATATTCAAGCATTTTTACCCAGACAATAATTTTTAATCGACATTTCTAGAAAAAAAAAACTAAAACAAAATTTCTTATGCCTAGAAATATTTAAAAAATATTTATAATTTGTTGTGTTATAAAAGTAACATCATTATTACACATTAAATACAGTATCGTTTAAATTAACATTTTAGTTGTGTTTTTGAAATGGTTGTAGGTTTTCAATTTAGAAAATGTAGAATCAATTGAAAATAAAAATGTAGCATTGTTCTAGAATGTATAATAATTTTGGGACTGTACAATTCAATTTTAAATGCTGTTGTCTTTAAAAAACAATTTTAAATCATAATTTGTAATAAATTCTAGTCAATTGACTATTGGGCCGGCTGTCTTTCAAATTAATATTTTAGTTGTTTAAATGTTAAACTGAAGTGATAAAATTTCGATTATATCGTTTTATTTTAAAATAATAATGATGTTTATTTACATTTTGTTTCTTGTCTGCCAAGAATTTGGACTAATATAATATTAAGTATAATAAGGTAATATATTTTGATAAATATTATATAATAAAGTGTACTTCGAACATTTAATTTTTTAATGGAGTAAATAAAATAATAATATCTTTATTTTTTTTAAGTTACCTATAAATAATTAAAAGTACTATTATTTTATATGTATCATTGAAACTTCACAACAAGATAAATTGCATTCATGCAAAATTCAACTGTACTAATCAATGCTACCAAATAATATAGCAATGTTACTATTTTGGTATTTCTAAATTGAAATAAACAATGAGAGTAGGATGAAAACTGTCTGTGTACACTATACAGACTTGTGAAATAAAAATTGGTCATCACATATTGTATAATATTGTTGCATATTATAGGTACTTAATTTGTTTTGGTTATATTCTACGATTTGTCTTATTTGTAATAAATTTTTAAGTAAAATAATTTGAAACATCTGTAAAAAGTTACATCATTTTGTAAATCATAAATCGTAAATTATTTTTTTTCACAAACATAAATAAGAAGGTATAACACTATACAATGTACGATAAAACGTTTTTTTCTAATTTTTCAATTACGTGCTGGGTAATAAGTTATAACTAAAATATGACTAAACTAAATATTATGAAAACTTTAAATATTATGTAATTAATAAAATCCTAGAAAGTAATCGACAAACATGCAGTTGAAAATAATTCTATGATAATTCATCTAGGTATATATTATTTTTTTAGTTTATGTTTTTGAATGTAAATTAATAAGTAAAAAAATAATGTTATGCATGCAGTTAATGATAGAAGAGTATAAATACGAATAGACGAGTTACAGGTATTCAGTAAAATAAATATTAAACTAGAACTTACCGATATGTCAGAAGGGAGAGCGAACAATGGGAGAAAAGGGGTATATAAATCCAAAGTACATACGACTGAAAATATACGTAAAAAGGCCATATTGTGAGATAAACGAGTGTATAAGGGAACACGATGAATACTTTGAGGGACGAAAAAAATCCCTATAGATTTTCAAAGCCATAATTTCAGCGTAGTGAATATTTGATTAAATATATTTTTTCTCGCTTTGCGCATCATGGCACCACATTTATTCCCATCCTTTTTTATATTTTCTTCCCGAATACCCTGATTTAAATCAGTATAAAAGAAATGATACAATCTCCCTTTATCCATTTCTTAATATATACCACGCACACGTATGTGTATTTACATGTACTTGTATTCAATATGTACGCACATACATACTCACGCACAAAAACTTATAAGCAATTCTTATGCTTTACTCATAAATCCCATTTTACCCCCATAAAACCAAAAACCTTTCTTTTTTTTTAATTTTAACGTTAACGTTAACTTAGTTATTTTATTGTGTATTGTAACGATTTTGAACAAAATGTTCGTATTTTTTTTTCTTTTGTAAGCCTGGTAATTCACTTTTGACAGGGTTTGAATGTACATCGTCATTGAGTAGGTCACTATAGTCTTTATATTTTAATGAACGTATTAAATACGAATTCAATGAAAAATTGTTGTAAATGAAAACAATGCTTAGTGAAGACTTTCTGTCAGTTTACATAGTTAGGTAGATACCTATATTTTATGATATATTTATATTGTGTTTATAGTAATTTATTTTACTAATAGTAGTACTGTAGTTTGTAATCATCGTTCTGCTGAGAAAATTGTTATGTGTCATACATTTGGTACCTAATTAGTTGTCAATATTATGATGAAATCACGAAAACATTAATTTTTTTCGTATACAAATAAACGTAATTTACAAAAAAAACTGATTTTGTAAAAATATTAGTGTTAATTATAATTGATGAATTATTGCATAGTGTTGTAGTCTGTGGGTGTGTCTATTTTTGTATCCAAGTCGATTTGTATTTGTATTTTTATCTATAAATTGACTCATTATTTTTGACATATTTTAACATTATTAATTTTTTTTTAAACTGCTTAAAGAACATGTTTTGAGGAATACTTTATTACATTTTCAAGCTTTTTAACCTATAAACAAAAATTGAATCAACATAAATCGTTATAATATAAACATTTGAATAAAATTTCAAATCCTTAAAATTATTTATTTCTAAATTCCAACAAAAAATAAAATCAATTTTGTTCAACTCTGTAGGCGTTAAAGAAGTATTTCTGTTGCCACACTGTGTTCTGTTAGTTTTTCCAATTTATTACAAAGAAAAGTACTAATATTTTTCTGTTTTGAAAATATTTACTCTCCTAGCTCTAGTAAAAATCTATAAAGGTGCAAAACGTATATATATATATAAAATTACCTTTAAACTAATTAATATATAAAGGTGAATAATATTATTGAGACATTTCAAACAAATCGAAACCTTAATTTTGCACAATATACTTATAGCTTATTATAATAATATATTGGCAACATTTTTCTGTAGTTTGTTCCATTAGTATTTAGTAGAGGAATTATTTAGGACTTCCTAACTTAATGTTTAACATTCGCCTGGTCTAAAACATAATAACATTATAGCTGGATAAATAGTACATTTCTAAGTAAAAAAAAACGTTTACGCTTCTTAAAATACAATATATTCTCAGACTTTTAGCTTTTAAACCGATAAGAATACACATCTGCTACAAATGTAATTTTATCGTTTTAATACTAGTCATCCGTATCGAAATATAATCCACGCACAGGGAGAAAGTTAAATTACAATATAACTTATCTCATTAATGAGGGTACAGAAATTAACGATCAACTATACTCACATACTATTTGGATTGTACATATTAGTACACATTAGTTCGTAGAAATACAATTTGAGAAAACTGAAAAATGTTTTAAAATGAATTATATAATCGAACTTATAATTCAATGATATTTAAATAAATGAATTATTAAGTAAAATAAAAACTTCACCCAATAATGTAAACTAAAGGTTTTAAAATAAATTTGGACATTGTATTTAGTACAATAATTATTTATGATAGGTATTATGTAAGCCAAAAATTCTCTCAAATATTAGATGAGTTTCTACCGAGGTTATCGTATACTTGACTAAAGTTTAAAATTTGCAACAGGAAAGCTGTCATTAAAATTTAAACATAGTTTATGCAAGAGTGAAATTTATATAACAATAATTTAACGCAAGTCCAACTTATCAAATTAATTTTGTATTTTAATGAAATGTTATGAGTACAAAGAAAAATTAGTGAATTTCAGTTATTTATTGAGTGAAATTTCAAACAAAAGGTGGTTTATATGAGTATATATGAGAATTTGTGTACATTCGTTTAGGTGTAATTGCGAAATCGCGTTATTAGATGTGTTTTTACTCTAATAAAAGAAAAAAAAATACTGATGGAAGCCCATTAAGATGTTTCAACCAATTCTATTATTTCAATAGAAATTATCCCATTTAAAATTAAACTGTTTTGGACAAATCTTTAAACTACTGTATTTTATATTTTACTCGAATTTAAACGCGCACAACGAATGTACTTATACAACAATGAATCAATTGATTTAAAATATGAAATTAAATATAAATCAAATGTGCGCGTTGTTTGATATATAAAGCAAAAACTGAATGTTTTAATACCAAGTGACGTTTTAAAATAGCAATCTATTTATTTTACTTACTAGAAATAATGCATAAAATTATTGGTAAGTAATTTTTACTTAAAAATAATTCATACTTATTATTTATATTATCGATAAGAAAACTGTTTGGTTGGTTATCACTACTTAGTAGACAGAACTGCTTTTAATTGAAAATACAGTGATTTAGTTAATTCTCCATATTGGTCCAAGCAGTACTATTATTATTTAAAGAGCAATAAAATAAAATTGAACGCTTTTGTAAAAGGTTTTTGAGAAATTCCATGCGCATAAAAAAAAAGGTAATAACACTTTAAAAATTAACAGAAACAATTTGAAATGAAGTACTCTATTGATGCGTTTTGAATTCATTTTTAACAATTTAATTTTTCGTATACAAAATTTCACTACTATTGCACTTATTTTGTTATTTTTTTTTTTTTTTTTGTTAGACACGTATATTTTTATTTACGTGAAAAACACAATATTTAAATTTGTTATCCAAACATACGTAGATATTATGAGGTTTTTCTGATAGTACATTGTTTTATATAAATCATTTTTTTTTCTCAATTACCTTCAACTCACATATTATATGTAAATCTAATTTATTTATAAAGTCATGTTCTGGTTTTTACATCCAATAATACAGAATAGATATAATAGATATATTATATCTTTATTTGTATTCACAACGATATCAAACTGTAAAATAATACATGACAGTCGATGGGTAATAATTTAAAATTTGTAATATTACTATCATAATATTTAACATTTAATAATAATAATTTTACTTTTATAACTTCTTTTCAAAATTTAAAAAAATTATTGTAATAAAATATAATAACACCTATAAAAAATGATTATTTATTACTACGAATAAAAATAAATCGTATAGTACAAACATTATTATTGTAAAATTTATATTTTAGTTTTGTAATATGAATTATGTTCCAATAATTACATTTAAAACATTTTTCCAAAGTGGATTCTTCCAATGTGTTAAAGCTTTTGATATAATATACATCTAATTCTATCAATGTTATAAAAATAATATTCACGAATAGAAACGTATCTGTTTAATAACATAAATAATATATTTTTATTTACCTAATAATAAATATATCAAATTATCAAAACGATGGACTAAAATAAATATAGTTACGTGGCATCAATAGTCTCACGAACGGGTCCACGCAAACATCATCGTCGATAGACCGAAATTTATACCTAAATCTCTTAGCTGTTGAGTCTGAAAAGTAGAGATAAAAAGCTCTCACCCGGCCTTAACACTCTCGGCTTACACTCTGCCGGTGACATCGGTGGGGGAACTGCAATATTAATAATAATAAAAAAGAAATATAGTTATAAATTATAATAATTTAATAATCTGAAAGCTGTTAGTCACAAAACCATTGCTTTGAATTCAAAACGATCAAGAGAAGAAGGAATATATTTTATTGACATTTTAAAATATCAGTTTTATCGACAACTCAAATATACAAAGTGATTCATTTATCATAAATAACTCATTATTTCAAAAACTATTAATATTTTTAAAATACTTATTTTACATAATTTATAGTAGAAATAAAATAAAATAAAAAAAAAAATATATTATATTTTTATAATTTGTTATCATTATTAAGTCTTTTAATTTTTGTATAACAGTATACATATTTTTAAATTGAATATTCTAAAGCAAAATATTTTTTGGAATATTTTGATACATTCAAATCGAAGTTTAAATTAGAAGTATATGAACTATAAGTATTTAAATTTTACGTGAGTGAAGTAGAAACTCAAATTATTGCAAGATGTCCCTATATAAATATTGTGAAAATTAGTTTTGCTTCGAAATATAAAATTTAAAATGTTTGATGTATTGCTGTTATTCAAAAAAGTAAAAAACTTAAAAAATATAGTTGTTTTTAAATAATACTTTTTATTTTGATTGTAAAGTATGTAAAATAAAAATTTTAAATATGTTAATAATTTTTGAAATAATGAGGGGTTTATGATAAAAGAATCACTCTGTATATATATATATACAAAAATTCTAAGTTAAATTAGATAGGTATTTACCATCTATTATACATGCTCGGGCGTGAGAGCGCTTGTGTATTTGAATGTATATTACATGGCTATAAATGTAAACAATGCACTTACATTTGGAATTCCGAATTTCCATTTGATTTATTTAGACAAGGTGTATATACCTAACGTATAACTGCCAAGTCTTATATAATTTAGAAATATTCAGTAAGGATACAAATACGTAAAGCTACGCGTTTCATCAGTTTATGTGATAGTTATTTATAATAAATGCTGATCATGTTAATTATTACGAAATTGTTGTACAACAGTAAACACCAAACATGTATCATCCAGGTGACATACAAGAACTAAATGCAATTTTAAATTTTAAACCTTTTTAATAATTATACGAGATCATTAACAAATACACCTTGGCAGCCAACAACACAATATACTACTTATAAGTATGTACTGACTGATTACTGTCTATATACATAAATGGTGTATATAATGTAAAACTGAAATTACTATATTTTAACTTTCGTGTGATAAGTATAAATATACACATGATAATAGTACCTATAAGTCTAAAAAACTACATAACAATACATTATATTGTATAAGATAAATAAAGTTAACTTAAAAGTTAAGCTTAAAAAATAATATTGATTTGAATGATTGTGTTTTTTTTTTCTTAACTAAATTTGTAGTAAAACGGCATGCTAACGAATCATTTTAATAAATTGTTATTATGACACATTATTTTTTAATCACTTGTTAAAAAGCCTCGAGATATGAAGCTGAAAATTCATTTAATTAAAATTAATAAAATATGAGTACAAATGTAACCATTTATCATAACATTCATAACCAATATGCCACTTTAATTTAAAACTTTTTCAGGACTCAAATAAAATTAACAATATTTCAGAAATATTAAGAGAAATAATTTCAACTTTAATCTTTAATATACATAATGTTATAAAGAAAAAATTAAATGGAATTATAAAAATTAAATGCTATACGCATTATAGTAAAAATATAGAACATAAATAAAAAAATAAATATCAATTTGAATTTGAATTTAGAGCGGGTGTGATTTTATACGACCAAGAACAATTTAATATAGGTAATATAATATTCGTCTTTTGTGACAAAAACAAAATTATACTTTAATGGGCTTAATAAGTTTTACAAAATGATGAGATTGAAAATGAAAATTAATTTTACTTGATAAAAAATATGATTGGAAATACGTAAAATATATGCGTAATTTAAATATTAAAAAAAAATCAAAATAAGATAACGTAGGGAAGTAAAAATAAAATAAATAACAATAAGAAAATTAGCATTAAAAAAATATGTTTAATTTTTTTTTTTAATAAGTATAAGCACGATATTCTAATTAGATATTTAATTTTCTAGAAGATTCAAATTTTTTAAATCGTTTATTTTACAATACTTTTTTAATAATATTTTTTTTTGTATTTTCGTAAATATTCTCACTATATATATACTGTAGAATTGTTATTATTATTAGATATTAATACAATTTTATTCATTCGAGATAAAAAAAAAAAAAAACCAAATAAATATTCATTTTGAAAAGTAAAACCATTTAAAAACGTCTTTTTTGATTGACACCCATTCTTTTGAAATGAATAATACACTTTACCACCAAAATAGAAGGAATAAAATAATAAAATATTGTTTTATCTCATTGTCAATGGTTATTTTTAAGGAGTTTTAAATCAAAGGAATGAAAAACAAAAGATAATTTACTTAGTTTCTGAATGAATTAATAATATAAATACTTTTTACAGATTTAATTTAACATCGTCGCCAAATGCATATTATTTAATTCGTATTGTATTTTGTACTTTTTTTAGAACAATTGAAAAAATACTAAACCAGATAAAATGTTTTTTTTTCTTTTTTAAAAAGTAAAGAAATATTGTTTTATACTTAAGTAGGCATAGTTGATTACATAAATTGAATTTAAGTTTCTGGAGTTTAAGTTATAATAAATATTATTTTAATTTAAATTACATATAAGCTCTTAAATGTATTCACATATGCTTAATAGGTAATTGTAACATTTCTATTATTTTTATTTTTATTATTATTTATTTATTAAACACAATCTGTAAATTGATTTTTACAATTTTTAGTGTTTGAGCGGTTGCTTATAATTATTGTGGAACAATATGAATAGAGAAATCATCCATTGATGATTGTTTAATACTATGTGGCTTGAAGAACTAATAAGTTTATATTAGTCAAAAGTTTTGAGTTTTTGACTCAAAATGTTTCTACATCGATTATGCTTGAGTTGTTTGCAAGGAGGATTTCGGTTTCGGCGGCAGATATATCGATGTATGTGTTATATGACTGGAAGTCTGCGATTTTATGAAAACCATAAGATATTTTATAGTGTGTTTTTGAATATGTACGAATGAGGTATCTATTTTTTTGTTGTTTAGTATTAGTGAAGACAGAAGGGTAGAAAAAACTATACATTTGTAATATAATATATTTTTTAAATTCTAAAATTAAATTAAAAAAATTACAGTTATAATTTTAATCATCCTTGATAATATTTTGTAAAGCCAAAAATTAAGTTACATATTATCATTATTTGCGAGTTTAGAATCTCCAAATATATTATTCTATAGATACGTATATTAGTAAAATATTGTTATACTATTCAATTATAATTTCATAAAATAATATCAACACGTAATATAAAAAATATAATATTATAATGACATTATTATTTCATATTTTTATCCATAGTAATATTACATAATAATTTCTAAATTTAACTCTGTAGAAATTATTTACTTCTCACATCAAAATTATTAAAAATACAATTAAAGTAATATCGACTCTTAAATAATATTTGATGTAACATTACTAGTGATAATTAAATTATTATAAGTATTTATAACATTTAAATATTTGAATTTTTTTTTATACAGTACATAGGTAAAACAATTTCCACGTTTAATTGTGCAGGAATTATTTACCTTTAAAATCATAAATGTAAATTAAAATTCAGTTAAATAACTATTACCTCAAAGATGAGTTGATATACTTAATACTAAAGTAATAATTTAAAAAATATTTGTAAATATTTTCTCAATAAATTTTTATATTGAAGAATTAATATTATTCAGTGTTCAAGTATATTACTTATGATTTTCCGAGGGTTGATTTTTTTATAGTATACTCTTTGAAATGTATTTCCAATTACTTAATTGAATCTTGTATAAAATAAATAAATATAAAGTATAATTAATTAATTAATTTACATATTATTCTCTTGAAACTCATAACTTGTTAAATATTTTAAATACCTACTCGAATAGTATTTATTTTAGTATTCATATAAACTCAAGCTAATAAAAAATAGTAAAAACTGTTATATATAAAATTAGTATAAATATAACATAATTGTAATTTTATTAAATTATTAATTTTAGTAGTAGATAAAAATATATAAATAACTGTCATCCTTTCATAAAGTTAAATTTCAAAACTACCTAATATTCAATAACATTTTAGAAAAATAATTTAAAATATGAATCATCGATCAGTTTAATATAACATTTTATTCAAATTATTGTACTTTTGTACTTACTAATTTTTATACTCAGTATATTCAGTATTTATTTAATAGTTTAGATAAATGTCTAATATAATAATTAAAGAGGAAGGTATATAACCTAAAATGTATGAGATGTATTATAAATACATTTATAATTAGAATTAAAATGATAATATATTACAAAAGAATAAGAATCAATAAAAAAGTAATAATAAATACTATTTATTAATACTCTCAAATTCTGATAATACTGTTTGAGGTAATATTACTTTATATTATGTTATTAAAAAAATATCATAAATCAATTACTTTTAAATAGTATATTAAGTAAATAATAATAATAATAATAATAATACAAATAATAATTAAACCATTTTATATACATCTTTATTTTATAGAATTATCATTAATTTTAATTTTAAAGATAATACAATTTTATAATTTTTATAAAATATAATATGATAATAAGCATAATGCCAAACTTGTTTTTCGAAGATTCGTTTTATTTAATACGCAATTATGTTATTAAAATTATATAAATTAATAGAATATACAAAGAATTTATAACTATAAGTAGTATTATATATATATATAACATTGTTTTTCCTATTTACACTTACAAGTTTCTGATGAGCAATTTAAATTATTTTACTGTTAGAACTTTAGAAGTCATTAGAAAATATGCAAATAGGGAAAACAAATTGTACTCGGAACAAAAAAAAAATGAATGATGAAATTCGAGTGAAACCATTTTTATTTATTTTAACCAGTATTCAGGAATATATAAAATGGTAAGCTAAAGTTAACGTAATAATAAAGAGGTCCTAAAAAAACCTTGGGTTTTTGATCCTTGAAAACAGGCGAAACCCTTTTGTGAAAACCTCTCCCTATCTCTCATACCTTTTTTTTGCATAGTGTGTAGTATCCTAAAGTGCATATCTATGTTATGTGCGCCAAATACCTGGAACCGAATTCCATGTAATTTTTTTTGTATTATAACCAAAGTATAATCAACATTTTGTTCTTTTGTGTCTTAATTATTTATCATTAGACAACAAAGTAAGACTAAAAATTATGTAAACAAAAGCAGTATCATAAAGAGTGAAAATTCACTGATTACAGGAATTTAAAATTCTATACAATTATAATTGAATTAATTACATTATAATTTATATAGTTAAATTTTTACTGATGATCGTTTTCGCATTTTAAAATATACTATATAATATATGTGATGAATACCTTATTTTCGGATAACTTTGTCCAGAAAAAATACATAATATTAAGTTTTTCGTTGATAAATTTAATTTAAAATTTAAATATTCCACATTTTATCGTGTTATTATAATAATTGTATTGGTCTTGTAGATAATCGATACGTCTAATATACCACTAGGTATACCATATTGTATTCCTGTACGACTATTATCAGCATATGTACTATTTTCAAGTATTATATCGAATGTATTTAAAAATAATTGCAATCGGAAGTCATAGTCGGATATTGTAAGATAACATTATTACATAAACTGTTAGGATCGAACATTTTTTTTTTCTGTTTAGTTTCGTGGGAAAAAAACACAATATTGTTTATTTATATTTTGTTACCAACACGATGGTGTTGTAGGTTTTACCGAGTATAGACATATTAATGGTGGTTCGGGGCGAATTGTAACGAAAAAAAAAAATCGCATTCACCGTAAAGAATACGAATCATCTTGTCGATATAAAAAGTAGCTATTGTCGTTTTCTTTGTGCGACATTGTCGAATCGGAATTTATTGAGATTGCGTTTACTGCGCGGAGGGCAGGGCACCCCGGTTTGTAAATTGCAGTCTTATAACACAATGTTGCGTCAGTTATTGTACGTAAATAATGCGATCGCGTTCACGACAGTATTTTATTCCCGTCCAGTGCTGCTGCTGCGTTTGGGTACATAATGTAATACACACACACACACACATTATATCTATACCTATCGCATAGGGGTTCACCAGTCGGGAAAAATACGCGATGACCAGAACGTTTTTTCTTGCTCACGGCGAACGTTATCTATGCGCGGGAGTTCGTCAGATACAATATTTATGGATTCGTGTGTGTGTACGAGTATACCTGCATATATTATATTAAGACGAGGGTCAGACTACACGCCTGCGGGGCGAAAAACAGACACCGGGGAGGGTGTGTTTGGATTGTCGATACACACGATCTGACCTTTTCGCAGACGGGCGCATTACCTCCATTATAATAATAATAATAATAACAACGTCTTGTTGGAAAATAGCATCGGACCGAGTTGACCACACTCGGGGCCAGGCCGTATCGTTTTTCTAGTTTTCCGTTCACCTTTTTCTCGGCGGCGGCGTTTTCGTATTGTTTTTCTCGAGCCCGCCCGTGCACGGCGACACGACTGTATACGAGACAACCGCAACCGACGTCTCTCGGCAGTTCAACTTTTAATAAGACGCGCCGCCGCGGCCGCGTTTATTTTTATTTATTGCCGGGCATTATTATGCTCGAACAAAAGCCGTCGTCTTCCGTTCTTTAATAATTGTTTAAGCCGTTTAGCGCTGTGCTCAGTGCTCAGTGCTGCCGCTGTTTTGTCATCATTTATGTATACGTCGGGCGGGCCCGTGCGATTTTTCAAACCCTACCGCCGCCGCCGCCGCCCCCAACCCTCCACCGCTCCCGCCATTGCCCGAACGCCTATAAACAGGTATAAATTATTATGTACGTATTTCAGTCGTGTGCATATATAGATATGTATCTAGTGCAGGCCGCGTGCCGCCGCCGCTACAACCGTTGTGTATTAAACGTATATATATATATATATAGCTCGCGCTCGCAGTCGGAGAGAGAGAGAGAGATAATTCCGCGACGGTTTCCCCGCCGACAAATGGGCCACCGCGGCTATCTTTTAAAAACGGTCCAACGAATCGGTTAACGACTGTATCAAACTGCCGCGACGTCTCGGGCGAGCGCGATGACAGCAGCCGCGACGCGGACAGAGAGGGGTGAATTTATATTTGAAATTATGCGATTTGGTTACAAAACTCACTCAGCGAAGGCGTACGACCACCGCGGTGGCATAACGATTATAATATAGTGAACCGTCACGATGATATTATTATTTAGCAGATATTATATTATTATTAATATTATGACGGACGACGATCTAAAATTACTACTCGTTACTCGCGCCAATGTGTACTATTTGTGAGTCCGACATTATCACGTTATAATATTATACTGTTTCCAAATTAATAAAAAGTCAGAAGTCTCCCCTCCCCCACTATTTGGAAAAATATTGTATTTTTTTTTCAAACACGATCCCGTTTACTTTCTCATGATTATACAATTATAATACGTATACGTATGTTACCATCTCTTGAAGAGTTTCCCCTACTTGCTTAATGTTTACCGTCGTACTTGTGGGTTTTAAATTTTACAGCATGCCGCAACGATGCTTTTCAACTTGTTTCCGTCGTATAAAATATTAAATTATTATTGTTTAATTAAGTTTGGAAAAGGTTGCGTTAATGTTTTCATTTTATTACAAAACAAATTGTCTTTATCTATTTACTGCACCTATTTGCATGATCAAATATTGAGAACACTTAATATTTTAAATTGATTATCAACTTTTTTCGCTCTGAAATATTCAAGTGAATCTTAATACAATAATATAAAGAACAAATTTACCGAAAACATTAAAATATATTTTTCCACAAAAATGGTTATTTTCATACAGACAATTTTAAAGTATCCTGTTATTTAAGACGCTAGAACATATTTTATTACATTCATCATCCGAGTTTACAATATTAGTAAAACTTATAATAGTTTAAAAAATAATATTTTTAAGAATTTATGGCATTCAATTGGTAAAATGATGGATATTTAGACAAAGTTGATCTGAATTATATTTATTCATATAAATTGAAAATGATTACATCTTTACATATTATATAAATAACAGAATAATAATTATTAAACTATAGTAAAAAATGTATTAATATTAACACGCATTTACATTGATTTATACGAAAATATCAATGTAAAAATAGGTGTTTTATAGATTACCTGCAGTAGATATTAAGTAATTTATCTTGATTTCAGTGTAATAATTAGTTTATACTAATCTGTGACTTAAATTTTTGAGTTATTTTTTTTTTATACAAATATGTAGTAGTTACACTACTATATATTTGTTTTATAGAAACGAAGGAAATCTATGATCCATTTTCAATATCAAACGAGTTTCAAGTTTTAAAATCCTACGAAAATATATCGAATCTAATTATTAATTAGATACTATACTATTATATTATTTAAAATTACTAGCGATATTGTCGTGACTTCCGTCTTCCATAACAAGCAGCCACTCACAGGCTTTCAAGTTGGTCGACCAATACTAAATAAATTATTGTCCAACGAACAAAAGATTCATTGTGTGTACAGTACACTTTTAAGTGATGGAAAATAAGTGGAGATATGTTGTACAGGGAGACAGTAGTAGTGACATCCATATGAACGGACAACAAAATAATTCCTGGACTGCCTGGGGGTAAATTATGCGGATCACGTGGCCCCATCTGGCGTGACAGCTTTTTAGACCATCCTTTAGCATGCTAAATAATTGAAACATCGAACGCATCAGTATAACGGTCACGTTTTGCATTCAACAGAGCGTCCCCCAACCACCGGGGGGTTAGGATTCAAAAATCACGGAAGACAACAGAGTTTAATCTGCAGTCTGAGTGTGGTCCGGTCGTAAATGACACTTGAGAGAGGCACAAAATGCGTTTAACAAATAAACAATTTTTTTTCATAAGTTTAAATCATCTGGCAGCTATGACAACATTATGCCTACATTATATTATCTCAAACGATACTAAAATGTTTTGCAATCAGAATTTTATAAATCACGTATTATATTCGTTATATATTGGATGAATGTATAAATATACATTTTGGTGTTACTAGAGAACAGCTTGTTTATGTAGTTATTTTTGATTTATCATAATATTTGAGTAAATTACGAACTAAAATAGCTAAAGTTAAGGAAGATTTATTGCATGTTTTAGAAACTAATTTTCAATTTAATTACAGAAACCATAAAATATAGACAAAGTGCGTCCCTTTATTTGAGTTTAATAATCAACATTCCTAAAGATTTTTTCAAACGTCAAAGTTACTAGTCTTAAATATTACCCGACCATCCCGGTCCCGGCGGGTCAACTGAAAAAATGAGAGACTATTATTAAGTAAGGGCTTAAATAATAACTACGTATTTAAAGAATGCTGAATAGTGCGTAAAAAATCATGCAGTATAAAGTTGAACATTTCTTGTTTAGTTATAGGGATAGATTTCAAACCATAACACGCCAGCCCAAATAATATAAGCAACTGTCACGAACAAAATTAAATATGTTAAGTCCTAAATTTTATGGAGGGATACTAATTAAGAATCAAAGAGAAGATAATTTGGGTGCTTAAATAACGAGTTAAAAATACAGATACAATCTGTAGCGTCTTGAGGGAAGGAAGAAAGTATTTGTGTGTGATTAAGCAGAAAAAAATGGAACAAGTAATGAGTTATGAAAACAGTTGGACAATCTATTTAATATTAGTTGATGGTAAAATTATGTATATTCATGCAGGGGATATTAAGAAATGTAATGTAAAAAAGAAAAAAAGAATTGAGATTTATTAAGTTTATTTAAAAAAACTAAACTGTGCTTAACTATTAAGATTGTTCTAGAGAAAATATTTGTTTAACAAAGTGCAGTAGTAAAGAGATTGAATATATATATTTTATTTTTACTTCTAAGATGGTAATGATGGTATCAATTGTACTACCTAGTATATCAAGCTACAAATGTGAAATAATAAAGGCTCCTCAAAAGTTAAAACTCTTACATATTTAGTACAATTCAATTATTAATATTGTATAATAATAATAATAATAACATGTACCTCATATTTTTGATTAGAATTAAGAAACTATACTTACAAATGAAGGTATATTGTTTATCATAACCGTTTTACTATAAAGTAAGATAGTTAAATATTTTTGTTGGTTTTTTTCGTACTCCGCACTCTGCAGCGATGTTGTGCCAATTTATTTATGTTAAACCGTTCTTTTGCATTTAAACTATAAGTTATTTATGTTTTTATATGGTGTAAATGAGTTTAATTTTAATAAATAAAGTTGTGTTCTGTATTTATCTTTTCATATTTTTAAAAATTAAAAACTAAATAAGGAGAAAGTATAATATGTTATGCATACACAAAATATACTTTATAAATATAAAGTATTAAAAAATAGTTTATTGCAAATAATGAGCATAAAATAAACTTTTTATAACAACAGACAAGTATTAGATTATACATTGGAGACTTTTGGTATACTACTTTTCTCACCAAAGGAAAAATACCAAATATATATGTATAATAAATAAAAACCACATATAACATGATAAATTTTTAGTATGAAATTGCGTGCATAAAATGTTCAAATTGGTAAATTAATTTATCGTCTTGAAATTAAAATAGATTACAAATAATAAAATGCCGATTCATTTAAATTTATTTCGAAAAGCAAAAAATTTATTAAAACCATTATAATAAAAACTAGAAATAATTAAGTGTTATTATTACTTTAAAAAAAAAAAATAAAAAAAAAATAAAAATAGTATTAATTTAAATATTTTGCAATAAATCATCTGTTTGCAATTATAGAGGTAGGCGCTAAGTGAATAAATACAAAATTAATGACGTAAGTTAAAAGTATTGGGAAACGAAATACTAATATTTTATTTTCAAATCGTTCTTATTTGTTTATTTATAATAAAAAGTAGGCTACATAATATTGTAAAAATAAATATCTTTATCCACTATTAGCTTGTAATATTTTTCATTTATTTATTAGATATTCAGGGCATGTCTTGGATACATTTTAAAAAGGTCAATGTCTGGTAGTCTTAGTATCTGAATATATTTCCATAACATTTTTATAAACGTATAGACACTCTCTTTTTCTCAAAATACGAAGTATAAGGTTTGAATTTACCTTATTTTACTTTAAAAAAAAAATTAATAATAATAATAACAATGCACTTTAGAATCATAAAATATTAAAAGTTTATTACAATTTGTTGAAGCATAAATAAATATTAAATAAAATACAAAATGTTTTCTTTAAAGAAAAACATATTTCTGAAATAGAGAACAAAAAATGTATTTTTTTTGCTATTTTAATAAAGCGTTAAAATTAAAATTATATATAAATTAAATAAAAACTTTAAAGAGTTATTTAAATCTGTTTTTATCATTTTTTTTTCACTGGAAATCTTCTTCTATATTAGAAACTTTATACTACTTCCTTGAAAAGTTTTTATTAAATTTGTATAGCTTATTAAGAAAATATGATTTAATATTATTTTAATTTCCAAGATCTAAATATACAATGTATAATTATTATGCACGCGTTTTCAAAAATATAAAATTAATCAGCAGTCGGTATCTAAAATATTAACTTAATTAATAATTGTATTTATACAATCTATTTATTTCAATAATTTGATTCTACATACAAATTAAGACATATTAAAAATGTCTTACTAAATAAAATTAAAATTAATATGATACCAGTAAAAATCTAAAAATTCAAAGATGTTATATATATATTATTAGAACATATATTATTGTATTTATTTATACATAATAACCTGTAAAAAATGTGTTTTTCAAATTTACATTGTTATTATTTTGCTTTTAGTTTTATATACTATCCTATACTGTTAATACCAATTTCTTCCACTCTTCTCATTATATGGATTGTTTAGGTCCCCAAGCCGATCTGATCATATTCTCTGTCTTTTTGATTACATCTAACCACCACTCTTATTGTCTCCCGCGTGATCTTTTCTCTTTTAAGTTATTCACAAGTACTGTTTTAACCACGCTATTGTCTGTACTTCAAATATGAAAAGCCTATTTCAGTAGGATAACCTTTTATAAATTAAACTGCACTTCTTTTTCCATACAATTGTTTCAACATTTTTTTATTTGATTTTCTCGTCCATACTTGTGTTCCGGGATTTAGAGTGAAACCATCATTTTCTTTCATTCTGTTTGCTCAAATATATTTGATATATTATCATATTCCACTGTTGTAGCCCAATTATAATACGTATATAACACCTGATCTTAACATCAAAGATACTTAACATTTATTATTGCTTCTTTTTGATTTTTCTAGATAAAAGTTTTTATTTAAAAATATGTGTCATGGAAAATGACATCTATTTTCAACTTTTAATCGAGGTTTAATTTCGTTGAGCATATCATTTATATTATAATCAGTATACAGATTTAGTGACTATTTTAAAGAATTGAGGCTATATATTTTTAAATTACAAAAAACTAAGAAAATAAATTTCTTAAAAACTGATTTTTAGCTATTCTTATTTTTTTGTTTTTCAAATTATTTAAAAAAATATTGGAAGTTTTTAATTTTTATCTTCAAATTGTACCAATTAGATTAACTTTTATACTATAAAATTTATCTATGTTGAAAATCAATATATTTTTTTTTCAAACATATTTTACCGCGTGTATATGTATACAAAAAAATGCACACCATTTTGAAATCGATATGTCTATTTATCTATTGAAAATCTTAAATCAAAGATATTTCACTGTTTCAAAAGTTGATGAAAGCTATGAAAATATATTTAAAAAATTAAAATATCATTGTGAAATTTCATTCATTCACAATTGACAATCATTCATGCCATTTAGTCAAAAATAATTAATAAAATATATACATTTTTTTCTTAATAAATTAATAATTCAGTAGTATGATGAAAATTAAAAATCTGACCTCCATATTTTTATATTTATTCAAAATATTTCAACAAATATTTTTGTTAGGATTATAATATTGTATAATTATTATCGAAAATTCCAAGAATTGCAGTAATTTAACGCTTTTAAAACGCAATTTTTTCTTATGAACCTTTACTTCATGTTTATGCAATATTTAAACTTTCCCTATTTAGTCTTATTCTCTCTTTTACAATGACGGTTTTAATTAAAATATTAACAAAGTTATACACAGTATGTATCCGTAAACTTACCAAAAAACGCTTGAAATTTTAAACATTTAGCCTATTCAGACAATAATGAAAAAATAACCGCTGTGATCCCAATGAAGTTATTTGTCATAAAATCATTTGTAAAATAAGATTTAATGAAAGCGCCAATGACATACCTTTCATTAAATTTTTGTTAGCTAATATAATATTTTAAATAATATAACACTCAAAAAAGTGTAATATTTTTAAAAGAATCCTTATATTCTTGTTATGATTTTTATTTTATTATCATGCTAATATTCTTGTCATTTTAATATTAGATATTTGATTTAGTTTGATATAAAATGATAAATATTAATATTAAAGCTGAATTAGTTTTTTAAAAAACTAATTTTTTGTATATTACAGAAAATAAATAGGTACAATTATATAAATATTTAAATATTACTATACAAATAAAAAAAACCATGCTTTCAATTTGTTTCCACAGCTAATAAACAAAAACCCTGGAGTCTAATTAATTAAAAAAAATCTTTTTAATAAACAGAAGTATACTTACCTAATGGTTTTAAAATAAGCATTTTATTTTGAATCCAAGATTGTTTGTTATATTTTTAAATAAATAGTTAATTTTATTTTTATTAAACTTTCAAAACATATAACATATAAAAATTACGTTTTAAACAATATTTAAACATAAAAATGGTTCGTCATAATCTGACAAATACATGATGTATGTCACAGAATTATAAAATGCTATATTTGGTGGGAAATGTATAATGCCATATGAAATTCAAATCAGTTTTGTTTAACGAAACTTTTCATATATAACGAGATACGTGTTTTTTTACTTGTAATAGTGTTTTGACTTATGGGGATGAAGATCAATTTCAAAAGGCTTGGCAACTACAGAAAGAAACAAAAATAATACTAGAAAAACAGCGGATAAGTTTTTATATTTTTGTTCTCTGTTTACCCTTTTGCATTGTACAGATGCAAGCCAAGATTAATGTTTGTTTTTACGTCAAATGCTTTAACATTTTTGATGCGTTTTTATGCTAACTGGATTAACCAGACCCTGTTTATGGGAATTTGTTTTTTTTTAATTTAACATCAATCTTCTTTTAAATTGAGTATGCTAGAAATCAATTTATTTTATTAACCAGCCCATGTAAATTATAAAAAATGTTATCACTCTTCGGCGTTAATATTTTTGATTATACACAACGAATAATATTTAAAAAAACAAAAGTAGTCTTATTCGTAAAGTTTATTGTTTTTATTGGTAAACATGTTTTGGTATAAAAAAAAATGACAAAATTGATAATGGTAATAATCAAAATATTTACATACACGAATTAATTTATTATTTATAAAAAAAATATTATATTAATATTTATAATGATTGAAAAATGTAATTTGGTAAAACGATTTTAACCTTTTTTTAGATTAAAAAAATAAATAAGTATTCTCAATAACAAATACATATTTATTTTTATATATTTATCTATCATTAATATATTTAAGATATTATAAATGAAGCATTTTTCGTGTTCGACCTTTACTTAGTATTAAATAAGTATTTAGATAATTATTATTATTTAAAATTTTGTTTTAATTTTTTATTGGAAAAATAATTTACAATAAAAACTAAAATATTTTAATTAAAAGCAATAGATTTTTTTTGAAAAGATAATAAAATGTTGGTTGGATACATATATTTAGATACTTGGTATTTGGTGTAAAAGAATAACATGTCTTTTATGGAGGCTATGAAAAACTAAAAGGGTCAATTAAATACGTACCCTAAAGTGAAGTGGTTCGAAAATAAATTGAAGCTGTTAATATTTTAATATTTTCTATATTCACAGTTTCATAATGTTTGGTTATTCGTTTATCGATCAATGTGCTTCCGTTGATGACCGTGGTGTACATAGAACTTTTGAATATTTTATTTATAAACTGTACTCTGGTAAAAACAAATAATGAAACTACTAAATGGTCAAAATCGATTATAAATGACTGTCTATTATTGTTTTTTTCCGTACTTTATTGACGACTTAAAATAGCTTCAACTGCCATTTAATAGAAATGGAACAGTATTTAGACTCATAGACATCCACCCAAAGTGATTTCAGTAGCGCTTACACATCAGCGATATTTAGTCGATTAATTAGAGTATGTGAAGTACTCAGTGTATTTACTATTTTTAACCTATCAAAAATCAATAGTATTTATCAAATGTTCCATAATATAGATTAATGTGTCAGAAACAACATAAATATGTTAAACCGAAATTAAAAATACCTAAACAAAATAATTAAAATTAAATATTCAATGCCGACTAGACGAGTAAAATATACCGCTATGTTCTATGTAAACAACTATAAACTACTATACTATAATATATATGTAGCAAAGAGACACGATATTTTTTTAATATAAATATAAGATATATACATAAACATAATATGATATGGTCAAACGTGTAAGTTACCAACATAGATAGGATCCAATAAGTAAATCGTGCTAATGAGACATGATAGTATTATTTAACGTCACCACTGCTGTCGTGGAGATCGGCAAAAGTGTGTGTGTGTCATCGTCATACGCGGAGAAGCGAATGGGCATCACACGGGTCTCAGTCCAGAGTTTTATGTTTGTTTTAATGTAATACAGGTGTTTCCGATTGTAACAGATGTGTTATGCTTTCCCTTGCAATCATTTTACGTTCAACTGTTGAGGACTGATTTAAGACAATAGTATAAATACTATTTGAGTCGTTTAGGTCTAGAACGAACGTAAAGCGATAAACGTATGCCGCCGTACCTCACTACAGTTAACAGTGTCAGCCAAATTAATTTTCGGGCATGGGTCATTAACTTACAGTGTACGAGGGCAAGACGTTATAAGTTTTAGTACGTGTTACTAATAACGAGTGATACGACAATAATACATACCAATAATGCATCCGTTTCAATACCTTGTAAGTGGTTAACGTGTTCAAGCTCTTTGATGTTTTTAGTACCTATTATACGATTTGCTAAGTTTATACCTATGTCGGAAAATACAATATCAGCCGATAATAATTAATAGTGAATTACTAAAAATAAGATATTTTTGCTTTAATTAACAAATTGCATTTTATTTTTAAACGATATAAATGTGTAAACTACTGTTTTAGATATCGAGCGAAGAGATGTACTGATTTTACATTGATTTGTTTGTTTTTTAATAACTAGGTCTGAAGATAATTTTCTTAGAAGATAAAGTTATTTAATCATCAATCTCTATATTTTATTTCTTTTGGTAGAAGAAATCGCCCGAGAAAATTGAAAGTTATCGATACTTTTTAAAATAGTTTGGGAGAAAAATTACAATATTTACAATTATTAGTATTCCATTTATAAAATAATTGTTTTATAATCTTAGTTAAACATATCTATTACAGTAGCCTACCCAATAACGAGGTACAATCGATTCCTACAGAGTCCAGCAGAATAGTTCTTAACCGCTATCTAAAGTTCTAACCTAATCTAACTTTTACTTTTTATCTTCTATAGGTAACTAGTAATTAAAAATCAATTTGTTCATAACACAAATTATTCTCAAGTATATATAGACTTTAAAACATCGAAACTATAATATGATGGCTATATTAATTAAAAATTAGAAGCTAACGTTTGTTTTATGAAGCAATGAATGCGTGAGAATATTATTAGAAATTACTATAGTTAGAAAAGTAGCTACATACTTTGATATAATTATTATTATCCATAATAAATGTAATCAATAGCAATTTACCATAACTTACTTAATTTATAAATAATCAATTTTAGCTATTCAATAATTCCTGATTAATAAATAATTATGTTTGAAATTCATTTGTATCCATTAATTATTATTTAATTTGTATAACACTGCATATATCTAAATATGATTTAATGTTTAAAATCTATTATAAATAGATTTTAACATTAAAGTAAAACCATACGACTTAATAATGGTTTATTTGTCTTATTATTATAATAGAAAATGTAACTACTGTGCAGACATATGTTTAAAAAAAAATGTTAATTTATTAACATCATAAATTCGTAACTGTTTTTTTTTATATTTGAACATGGATCAATATATGATTTAAAACTCACTAGTACCATAAAAATATATCATGTAAAACCATATATAATATTATAAAATATATACTATTGTGTAACTTTAACATTATTGCTAACGTTCCCGATGGTTCATGCAAGAGAAATCTACAACATTCAGAATTCTAAATTTTTAACGAAAACATTCGATGATTTACGACCAATAATAAACAAGCATAAAGATTGCTAAGAGATATTTGTTTTATTCAGTGAATTCTTTTCACAACTTGACAGATCATTGTTCTCAGAATTTTCATTCAACGATTACAAGAGTTTAAAATAATGAAAAACTCTTTTCAAAAATTCTAAAATATATTTTTGTTTGTATTAAATAAAATACGAATACAATTCAAAGAAAAAAATTGTTGACAAATATGTTATATAAATAAAAAAGATACTCGAGTACAATATATAGACTGAGTGTCAACCCTTCATCTCAATATACTCGCACCTCAGTACTAAACACTACTTTACTGTGTACTTAAAATAATTATTGAATACTTTAAGATTAAAATATCACTCTTTGTGAGGTAACAAATGATACATTATTCATGTTATATAGTTTTAATTTTCATAACGACTAATAAATAACAACTTAACAACTGTGGTATAAGTAAAAATTGATTAGGTATCATATTGTTGGAGGGTTTTTATGATTAACCTTAATAACACTATCAATTATCATCATTTTATAATAATATATTTTAAAATAATTATTGAAATATATACATATATTTATATATTATTTTATATGGTCTAAATGCTAGTTGTAATTTATTTTAAAGCGCCTATTAATAATTATAAACTATACTATTTTTCCATCTAAATATGTATACACTATTTTTTTTTTCTATAAATCTTATAATATTATGATTTATGACTATAGTAAAGTTATATCTGCAGTATACACTTAAAAGGATAATTTTAATTTATTTTCAAAAACGTGTAATGGACCGAAAAATTAATAAATTCCTTGTTTATAGTCTAATAGTCTGTTTACAAAAACCATATTATATCATAGCATTTGGTTTGTATACGTAAACATTTAACATAATATTAAATAAGTTCATAATTAATAAAATGTTAGTTATACATAATTAGTTTTAATCATTAGCTCGATCTCGTTATTGTAAAACCACAAAACATTTATTACGATTCAAACATAAATGTAAATGTTATACTTGGATATGTAATAAATAATAAACACTGTGACATTATTGAAACAATATTAGTTATTATTACTACATACTTTACACAGTAAATATAATCAATAAACAATATTATTTACTATTTAATCTAGAAATATTAATTAAATTGAAATACATATTTTATCAACCAAAAATAATTTAGTTAAAAAACAATAAAACATATAAATGTAAGAAAATATTGTTTTAAGGTTAAATATTATAATATTATACTTAAAAAATTGTTCTTATAATACATTTAAAACATAAAATCATCAAAGAGTACTGCAATAAAAATAAATTATATATAGCTAAGTATATATGTTATTTTATTAAACATAATAACCATTTAAAAAAGTGGTTAAGCCAATTATAACTATGTATTACGAGTATAAGTATGTAGTTATAGAAGTATTCATGCATTTTTAAATTGCCCTTATGAATAATAATGAGATTAAATATTAAAAATACATTCTACACCTGTATAAATTCGTATCGCAATACTATGTGTTTAGTACACGTGGGTATAGTTACGTTATTTTATAAGTGTAGTTATAATAAATTCACTAGCTCTGATGGTTTTACAAATAAATATTACATTTATATGCAGTGCAGCAGGAAATAGCTTTTGATGAGCTTTTAGTACTAAATTGAAAGAAATGGGACATATATAATATTATATACTACTTTAAATCACCCATGAAATATCATAAAACCAAGAAAGTCTGTTGTTGACGTCAAATTCATGGTATGGCAAAATTATCTACTTATTGAACTTATCAATCGTAATAATATGGAAGTAAAAACAAAGGTAACTGCGTATATTTTAAGATACGTTTCTAGATTAATAATAATAATAATAAAAAAAAAAATAATGATCGGATTACAAATTATAAAAATATATTTATTACCATAAACTGAGATTTTAATAGTGACACTAATACACTATACCATCAACGTTTTTAAATGTAAAATATTATAGAACATTGTGCAAGTCAGTGTGAATTCAATTAATCACATTTTTATAGAAGTCAAAATAACTATCGAAACATTTTGCCTAAATGCCTAAAAACTAATCCTTAAAATATGGTATGCTTCAGCCCCCTTTCGATAACAAAATATCATCTGAATTTCAACTTTTTACTAGATTTTTTTTTTAAGTTTAACTACAAAACGTTATTATTTACCAAATATAGTTTTAAAAAAGAGAATATTCTCTAAATTATTAAAATCAAAGTTGTAA